>NC_133580.1:70293102-70630491 GCF_964106895.1 Numenius arquata
CAAGGGAAAAAAGGTGGGAGACACAAGCTGAGATGCAGCTTAGTTCATGACAGCCCCCGATTCAGGTGAACCAGGAATAAAAACTAGCTTCATCTCAACCACTTTTTTAGAAGCCAATGAGGAAAAATTGCATATAGTAATAGACAGTGACTACGTATTCTGTGGTTCTGAAATAATTACATTTTTCTTAATAACTATCTAAACTTGTCACTTTTTTATTTAGAAGAACACACTATAAACTATTTTCTAAAAAATCAAAATATCAGCATTTTTATTTAAAAAACACCACAAATTTACTCCATGTGAAGCTTCACACAGAAGAAAAAAATACAGATTAATAGGAAACATATTATAGCCCGGGTAATATTACTTACTTATCTTGTGAATCAGAAAAATACCAAGACAATTTTTTTTTTCCAGTAACCCTGTCTTCAGAAAACCACAAAATAATAAATAATTAAATGCTCACATGGCCTAACAAAACGCCACACGTAGTTCCCAGAGCTCAGACCCTGATACTACTTTTAAAGAGGCATCCCATAAAGCTCACACTACCATTAGAAATAACGAGAGTGTACATGCAGAGATCAGGGATGCTCTGGATGCTTTTAAGAAAGCGTCTGTAAAACCAGTAACTGAGCGAAAAATGACTGGTAAGAGTGTGTCTGTTCAGATTAATTACCTTCCGAGCCCGAGGCACCAACGCTGCAGTTGCGTAAAGCCAGGGACACGCAAACCCACATTGGAATCTGCACCCACACCAGTAAAGTGGCTTTGAAGGGATGGCAGTTGTCTCGAATGTACAGCTCTGTAATAATCCTCCGTAGGTTTTTCTTAAAGTGGAACCTTTTAGAAAGAAAAAACAAAACCAAAAAACCTCTCACAATACCTGTTATAGAGTAACTTTCTCAAATTCTGAAATAACAGTTCCACAGGCTGTGCGTGTCAAATTGGCTTCTTTAGGTGCAACTCTGGAGAGCCTGGAAAGTCTTTGCTCTTCAAACACGCTTCTCTCCTTTGCCAACATCCTTCCCCCACAACTTTCCGCTCTGTTCCTATAAGCACCTTTTCACACAAAATTTCCCATTGTCACTGGCAGCTATCAGTAACTTGTCTGATACTTTATTTCATGGCGCTTTTTGTCTGAACTAGGGTATAACTTTCCCAAAGAGGCAATGAGCCAGTTAGGTAATGCTCAGCATCCCAGCCCAGACACACTGCTACTGCACGGGGTGCGGTACTGCACTATGAAACCAACTGGTCCACAACCATTCAAACCTCAAGTTCCAGCAATATTTGGATACCATAATAGCTAAGGAAACTTTAGTCATAAGTAAAGACAATAAAAACAATCCCGGATTTGGCCCTGTAATCATAAGCCTATCACAAGTTCAGAGCTTTAAAACGGATATACTCTGAAGGACAATATAACAAACACAAAGAAGTGGTAGAAATGGTAGGAAAATTTAAGCTTTGGGCAATGGCAAAAATTTTCTGTGAGACTGTTGTTTGTAGGACTTTCCCTCCTGCTATCCTCCTCCCCCCCAGTCTGGAATGCATTTATAACATGTATACAACTGCCATCTTACCTGGCCACCTTTTCAGACCAACCCTGTTGCTTCCCACGAACAGAAACCTCATAGCGAAGACGCTCAGCTAGTTTTTTAATCTCAGGCTGTAAATTTTCCAACTAGCTAAAGAAAAAGAAAGACGTTTATGCACAGTTACATGTAACAACCACTTTCTCTCCCCCCACCTGATCCTCTACAGATGCTAAAAAGGACCGTGAAGGACAAGGCATACACCTGCGAACACCTTTTATCTTTAAACAAAATAACCACGTGAAGATACTAGTGAGAAGTATTTACAGTAACAATCAAAAATACTATCCTACTACTAAATGAAATAAATACAGAATTGATTTTATATTTTGTTCTAAATAAGCTTTTTGTCTTCATTCAGAAATTGTTACCAGCTACTTCACTTAACAAAAAAAACCTGTAGTGCCCCCTCAAAAAGATTTAAAGAATGAATACGGGTCCCTGAAGAACCCCATCCACAAAACACACATGCCTTTACTAATGTGACCATTACACAGGTGAAGAACAAAGGTCCAACTGAGTCTCAATCACCGAGTTCTGGCAGCTGTGGAGCACCACCATAAAGTCCTCACTTGGGGAAGAAACAGCACAGAAACGGAGAAACACCTGACTTCATACCACAGCACTGCAAAGGCTCCTTTGCCACTGTAGGCACAGCACAGAACCTCTTTAGTAGCTTCAACCGTTTCCTTCACTTTTGAGAAAAAGCAGGTGTTTAGAAACTGCTGAAGGCTAGTTTACTACAAGTTTTTATCAGAGCAGCTTTAGCAAGAGCTTTAACACAGCAAATCACAGAAAGTGTCTTACACACACATCTGACTCTCATTAAGCTGATCCCCGTGGAGTGACCACAAAGAATCACAGAACGGTGGAGGTCAGAAGGGACCTTCCTGAGTCCAACCATTAACTTAACGCTGCCAACGCCATCACTAACCCATGTCCCTCAGCGCCACGTCTGCCCGGCTTTTAAATACCTCCAGGGATGGGGACTGCCCTGGGCAGCCTGGTCCAAGGCTTGATAACCCTTTCAGTAAAGAAATTTCTCTTAACATCTATCCTAAACCTCCCCTGGCGCAACTTGAGGCCGTTTCCTCTTGTCCCATCGCCTGTTCCTTGGGAGAAGAGACTGACACTCCCCCCCCACCCCGGGCTACACCCTCCTTTCAGGGAGTTGTAGAGAGCGAGAAGGTCCCCCCTCAGCCCCACAGACCCCAGCAGACCCCTGGCGCAGGGGGGGACCCCTGGCGAAGGGGGCACCCGCGGCCCCACATCGGCGGTTTGTGACAAGTTCCCGACCTTTACGGCAAAACACTGCTCTCCCCACAACCACCGCCCTGCCCGCCGCAAGGCCCACACGGCCGCCGGCCCAAGGCACCCCGAGGGGCGATGACCGTGCTCCTCCCTCCCTCAGCGCCGGCCGCCAGGCACCCACCTTGGCCAGGAGGCGGCCCTGGTGCGCGGCCAGCGGCAAGGTGACGGCGGTGCGGAGCAGGGCGGCGCCGCAGGCGATGGCGGCCCACCAGGGCAGCCCGGCGGCCGCCTGCAGCCCCACCAGCCCCTCCTCGGCCCAGCGCACGGCCGCCGACTGCGCCAGCCATTCGTACCAGCCGCCGGGGCCGCCGCTCGCTGCTGCGACCGTTAACGGCCGGCCCCGCGCGCCCCCGACCGTTAACGGCCGGCCCCGCGCGAGCCGCCACATGGCCAACGGCTCTGCCTCGCGCACCGCACCGCCCCCCCCCCCCCGCGCATGCGCCGACCGCGCAGGACGAGCGCGCCCTGCCGGCGCCGCGGCCGCCATTTTGGCTGCGGGCAGGAGGAAGGGCAGGATCGCCTCTCCACAGCCGCCATCGGCAATTAACAATTCCTCATTAGCAGCTGCGCCCAGGGTATCGCGAACTGCGGCACCTGGACTGGGGGCTACTTACCTCTGCCAGGGTAAGGAGAGGCACAGAAACGCTTTAGGCCGCAGGTGCTGCTGCTGAGGGCTCCACCCTCAGCCAGGAGGATCCTCGATACACACAGCCCCAAACAGGACTTTGTTTCTCTTCCTTAAATAAAGACCTGCCAGGTCTCACAAGAGGATTTTTTTTGGTTTTTTGGTTTTTTTATTGGTCAAATAAAAAGCATTACATCTGGAATATTAAAAAAAAAAAAAAATCTAAGGAATAACTGTGTTCCTGGTACAGATGCCCCCAAACACCCAGGATTTCACTGAGCAAGGCAGCTGCCACAAAGGCCGCATCCAGCCTGTGCCCCTGGCCCCAGTTTGGGTTTTTCAAGTCAACAGAATATAGATAAGGAACTCTGTTCTTTTGCCCCACGAAATTCACGGCTGTAATGAATACTGAGCAGTATTTCTCCATAGGATTATTTCAGAATAAGAATGCAAACAGAATCACAGAATGGTTAGAGTTGGAAGGGACCTTAAAGATCATCGAGTTCCAACCCCCCTGCCCTGGGCAGGGACACCTCCACTAGAGCAGGTTGCTCCAAGCCCCATCCAGCCTGGCCTTGAACACTTCCAGGGATGGGGCAGCCACAACTTCCCTGGGCAACCTGTACTAATCCTTAATAGCACTGAAAGATTAAGCAAAAAAATCTAGTAGAGGGCTAAGGGTCACAGAGCAAACTGGAAGGGCTTAATTCCCCATTCACAGTGGAGCTTCAATCATTTTTCTTACCAATCCTTCACGTTGGTGTCCGTTTTGCTATAGCCAGTTCCTTACACAATGCATTTCCAGTGATCAGACAGCTGGGAAAAGGAGCTTACTTTTATTTTAGAGCATCACCAAAGGCACGTCTATGGACCTCGATATGCGCAAACCTTTGGGACACCACAGCATTTAAAAGGCAGCAGGTTTCTTTGGACAAGTGGATTTTTATCTGCCTTCCAAAGGAGGACCGCAACAGTTACAAAACAGCACTTCTTAAATTCTTAACAGCAGATCGTTTAACTCATCTGGGACATTTCTTCCCCAGGTAAGGAAATTCTCACTTGGACTTTTCCAAATAAACCTTCTGAGGGCAGCGAACCAGCTCAGAGCAAGACAACAGTCTACAACAGAACAAAGCCATTGACTCTGAAATAAGCCCTTCCCTGGAGCCAGTTTTCAACAGAGAAACTCTGCTGGAACTGCAAGTTGAGAGTTTTATTCTCGAACTAATACTCACCAAGGATCGATGTTCTGGAATGACTTTCGTCAGGAAAAGGAAGGAACCAGAGGAACAGAACAGACCTCGCTGCACCAACCCAACTGTAAGAATAATTTTTAATAGACGCTGCAGCGTGATACATTTACCACATTTACCGGGCAAGTAGGGGAGTTCAGTGCAGAGACGACTCCCAGTGTGCCAAAAGGCTGCTTTCTCAGGCGTGTTTTGCTGAAAAGCCTTTCCCGGAAGGAAAATGGAAACTCTTAATATCTGGTTACAACTGACGTACACCTTCTCAAAAAAAATCCAACACACATTGGGATAAAAGCCCGCTGATAATGCCCCTTTTTTTCTTTTTTTTTTTATACCATACTTAAATTACACGAGTAGAAAATTTATGCTTATTAATAGTTTAATGTATGAAGGAAACATCCAGATTTCTGAATATGAAGGTACATATCTCACATTAATTTAAGTCTACATAAAGTAGAGCCTCTATACTGACATATTGAAATTTACTTTCTGCTTAGCCATTTGTTATGTAAACAATTGTACATTTATTTGCCATTCTAAAACTTCAGGATCAAGTTTACATAATTTTGCTAAATTTCTGTGTTTGCTCAGAAGCAGTTTACAGTACTAAAACCAACCAGCCAAAGAACAGCTTCAACAGAAAGTTATGTCAAAAAAAAAAAAAAAAGAGGAAAGGAAAGAATAAAGGCTAACTAAGTTGAAACGTATGATGGTGGGGAATGGGCGGTCACAATGTTCACAGAAAAAGGTCAGTTAGTAAGTTCTTCTGCAAAAAGCCTACACACTTCAGTCAAGCACATCAGTAGAATGATCTGGGAGCACATAAACTGTTTCTGCCATTTGTGTTTTTTCCTCTGCAAAAAAAGGGAATCTGGAGGCTCGCGCGTTGATCCCACTCAGCCCAGTTGGTTCATATGCACGCTGTTCATGTGAGGTGTCCAAGTTCCAGTCCACACCTGGAAGAGAAAGCTTCGTTTAACGCCGTGCTGCTCGGAACAGCTCAGAAGTCATAAAACTACAAGGCAGCAATCAATCATCAAACTGCACCGAGCTCCTTTCAGCACTTCTTTTATCCTGCTGGAATTCCGGGGAGAAAAGAGGGAGATGGGGGTTTCAGTCTTTCTGCCTGTACTTTTACACCTTGGCCAAAAGGTCCATCTTCCTCTTCCTTTCTATTTAGTGCAAAAAAATACTGCCACCCAGCCTGATTGCTGTCCTTCACAGCAAAACCAAAGACAGAAATCAGTGCTATTTATGCCCCCTAGTTCCCTCCATCATCACAACACTGATGTAACAGATATTTTACTGTTCCACGGGAAAAATGGCTGCTAACAGCAGCTCCCAGCTCCAGTCATTCCCCAGCAAATTAACTCCAGAAATATCTTTATTTAATAACAGTATAACAGAGCTCACTGTATAATTCCAAATAAACACAGGATATAACGTAACAGGAGCTTCTGATGGTCCATTATAACATGGGTTGCTGGCTGCGTATGGACAAGAGGTTTAGGGGAACACAATCCCTATCCCTAAACCATATTTAGTGGCCAAGCCCACAGCCCAGGCAAGATCAGAGGAGCAGAGAAGAACTACGTGCTCCCTTGCGAGGTGAACTCCCAACACGGAGGGGTCATCACCCCTCCCAGAGCCCAGCAGCCATCCTTTGGGAAGGGAAAGCTTACAAAACAGCAAATAAATGGCTTTTCTGACTGTGTTTTCCCAAATGCAGAATAGGACAGACAGAAATGACGTAAAATATACAGTGTAAAACTTATCTTTTGTATGCAGGCTTGCCTACAATCAACAACAACAATCAACAAAAGCTGATCTGCAGTAATTAACCAGGTGTCTGATTAAACAGGCTGGAAGAAAGCTTCCCCCTTCTCAAGCACAGATGCATTGACAGAAGTCACTGCAGCACACTCCTTCGAACTGCAGTAACCCAGAGATACTGATTTCTTCTCAGGACAATTTAAGACTTATTTTTGGCGAGATGTCTAATATTTAGAAGCTGTCAGGAAGCAGGTACAGCATTCGGTGCTGTAGTGAGTAGGGGGAGCTCTTATCAGCTCCTCAGAGACCAGCAAGAAGACCTCAAACCAGGACAACTGTATTTTCACACTTTCTAACAGCTCGAGTTTTATCTTCACCACACTGTTTCTTAAGTTAAAACAAAATTGTGAATGTAAAAATGGGAAGATTACCGTCTGAGGCCCGTTGTTTTCTGTGGAATTTGAAACCATCTTTATCAGCGAGTTCCAAGATGGGTCAGCAGCATGAGGCCCGTTAAAGATAGGGCCTCCAGTACCATCTGCGATGGGGGCTACAGGAGGCATCATTGCGTTCCCATACACAGAGAAAGGCATGCCCTGAGGGAGAGGGAAAAGCAAGAATCAGGATATATTCACAAACACTGTGACTATTGCACACACAGAATGACAAAGGGGGAATTTGTCAGAGAAACTCTCCGTCTTAAAGCAGTAATGACATGTCTGAATTTAAGAAAAACCTTTCTATGCATATATTTATTACATCAGGGACAAGTTATTTTTGATTAGACTTAGGCTTCTGCAATACCGTGAGGGCTAATTAGTGTTTTGTCTTATGCCTGCTCTACTGCACAGTGAACCATCCCCCCCGTGTGGTTCCTCTGCCCCACACTGACGCGGAAATCGGGCCGTACCGCGCTGATCAAGGCCAAGAAGCAGTCATTACCCCGACTTTTGGGAAGTCCATGTATCCTGCAGGAAGGGGCTGATGGAATGTACCGGAAGGCGTTACGATTCCCGCGCTGTCTCTCTCCATGGCTTGGTGTGAGAAGACCCCCGGGTCCGACATGGGCCTGTGGATCATGTGGCTGCCCATTCCGCTGTGACACCAGTCCACTTTGTCTAACAACAATGACACAGCCAGAGCGTTACCCACCATCACCCCTTTCCCAGCCTGTCTACACGCTGTAACCTTTCTGTAAGCGACTTTTGCTCAGTGACGGTTCCTCTGCATCCACCAGCATTAAAACCTCGGGATGGAGAGCATCAGGAATGGCACCTGCACATAAAGTTCCTCTGCAGCGGGAACCCTGAGACAGCACAAGGAGTTTTGAACGCTTAGATCCAACCCCAGCGTCACCTCTGCAACTTCCCTTCGTTTGAAAGGGAAAGCTGGCTTTTGTGCTTCCTCCTGCTCCAAAAACCTGAATTCCTCATGCGTTTGGTGCTGTGAAAGGGGTGTGTACGCTACGAAGACTATTTGCTCCTCTTTGTTACCATCCCTTCAAGAATTATTTAGTGAACTAAGAGACAGAGAAGTACCTCTGAAAAGCAAAACTAGAAAATGACCAGCTCGTGTTCTAATTACATGAATTCATTAAAGGCAGCTTGGTGTTGTTACTACAGTTCCAGCCTCAGACCTCCAAAAAGCCCATTTGTCAAAATAAAACATATGGAAATTATATTTGGAGGGGCGGAGAGGAATACAGAAACATTTCCTAAGCCATCCTAATACCCAACCAGAGAAGAGCCAATCCCATTCTGAATGGAAAAATCAAAATGTTGGATTAACTGCACTAAGTAGAAAGCCGGCAGCATTCCGAAAGCCCAGAGAGACAAAAAGGGCAACTTTTACACCTGGACAATGCAAATAACAATACTCAGTTTCTGAAGCCTTTATGATGAATAGATTCTCACTATGCAGATGGGGAAAAGGAGCACTATGAAGTGAAAACAGGTTTGGATAAATCGTATCTGTTTTATATTTGGGGAAAAACCACCCAGGAGAGATAGTCACGGCATGCAGAGCATGTAGACAGCCAGCCTATTAAAACCTTAAGCTGTTTGGGCTCCTCAGCCATGCAGGGGAACAGGTTGTTCAGAGACCTTGAGCAGTTTCCATCCTCGGAGGTTTTCAAGATCAGAGTGGATAAAGCCCTGAGCAACCCGGGCCGACCTTGCAGCAAATCCCACCTTGTGCAGGAGGCGAACACGACCTCCAGAGGTACCATCCAGAGTGGTCTCACCATTCCCTCCCCATCAGCACAAGCGGGAAAAAACCCAAAACAAACAAAAAAAACAACCCAAAAAACACTGGAAAAAAGAATTGCAACTAAGACTCCTGAAGCATTTGCTGAGAAAAGCTGCCCCATCAGTAACGTAAGTTTTTTGTGATTTCTGAAATCTTGAATTCTATGTGACTACAGGAGAACCAAGAGCCTTGTGTCAGTAAAATGCAAATGGCACAACCGGAAAGAAGAAAGAAAACTCAAATGTAGCTGGAACACTACCAATTCATGAGAACATAAACCGCACGATCCTCAGCACAAAAAGCTCTATCTTGACTACAAATTAAAAGTTATACATTATCTCCTCTTGTACGAAATAATCCGTTTATCAACGGAAACAAAACATAGTTATCTTGAGACGTCTTCATTTCCCCTCTTCCTAAACCCAATGATCCTCGCTCAGTTCACCCCTGTAAACCCTGTTATTTCTTGCTTTGAGCAACAAACCTTCGCAGCCAGGCTGTTTCAGAACCCCTGAGGTTTTCTGAGACCTCGTTAAATCACAATTAAGTGGACAGGAGGGCAAAGAGAAGTCCCTGCTCCAACTCCTTCGCAAAGAGCACTCCTACATTTTGAGGCACTTGCTTCTGCACCCTCCTTCAGCTCCAAAGGCACTAGGAAAACCCAATGTTGTGGTTAAATGCAAGCTTAAGGATATCTATGAACACCACGTACCTTGATTGCCACCTATACCTTCGAAGGACCAGATCCCACTGTGTCCCACCGGAGCAGCTAAATTGCTCCCGATAACAGACGGGGTGGAAGTTCCAGTTTGTCTAATACGTGCAGAGCGTTCTGTCCCGATCGGGACAGGAACTTTTCTGTCCTGAGAAACAGTACTGGGCTTTTCTGATCCCAAGGACACGGCTGAAGGGGTGGGAGATGGCGCTCGTACTCCAGAAGACACCGACTGAGCAGGAGACTCTGCAGAAAGAGCAAGGAGAGCACTTAGTAACAGCAGCCAGATCCTCTCAAGTCACCACCAACCCATCCTTTAATGTCCAGCCATGCATCCAACAAGTGAAAATGGGTAGTTTCACGCTAGATTCATCCAGCAAACACTTCAGCATCATTTTAACGGTTTTGCTTTCAGATCAGAGAGACATTCGCCATCGATTTAGTCTCTTACATAAAATGATTATCATGCCCTGTCAGCTCAGCCACTGGCCATACACCACAACTGATGACAACAGACGGTTCCAAATCTTAACTAAGCATTACTGTGTATCAGCAACAGCGGATTTGAGGATTATATGCAAAAGCAGAGCTGAAATAAACCCATGTTGTTGTTGTTGGGTTGTATTTGTTTCTTTTTTTTTTTCCTTTAATCCTGATTTGTTCTATGTGGGGGTTTTTTTGTGGCTTTTGTTTGTCATTATTTTTGCCAATAAATCAGACTAACTTGTTTCCTGAACACACCAGCACTCAACGGTTTGTTTCCCATCCAAAAAACTCAGCTCTGTAGCCAAAACTGCTGGGCCAAATGGGGAGGAAGGTACCAGAACTTGCCCCAAGTACTTTCTCCTGGAATACAGGACACAGCTCTGTTTTAAGGACATCAGAAAAACTAAGCCATCACCACCGCCGAGCCAGCTTTAGTGAAACATCATTACAAGGTTTACACAACTCACACTTGGAGTATTACCTTCACAAACCACAAAACCAAGCTTTTCTTTGCAAGGTAACTAAAAGAATGTCAGGCATGGTGACAGGGCAAAGTTGCCTGCAGCAAGAATGAGGAATTCTCCAACAGCATGACCTCGGCCCCTAAAAACCCCACACTGGAGAGCAGAACTCGCACAAGAAAATCTCATCTCAAAATCTGGGATTGCATGAAGGTTTAAAACATATCTAAAAACCTGAAGTTAAAAAATGAACACAACTAGAAAAGCCTACCTAAAACAGGCAGTGGTGAGGCCAATTTATTGTGCAATAGCTTCTCAGCTCGTTTCCCACTGAGCACAACTCACCGTTTGATGCTGATGAACATGGAGGCAATAAACTAAGCGGGGAGAAATGCTGTCTGTTGAAATTAGCAGCTGCGGGTGCTCCGCCGAGGGGCGTCCCCGGCGCGTACATCTGACCCCCCGAGAGGGTGGAGGCGAAGTTCCCCAGGTGCGTAGAAGAAGGGGTTACAGAAGCGTAGGGGGAGTCCATACTGACAATACCTAGGAGAGAAACCAGCACACGTCACACCCAGGGCTCTGCGGAGAGGTCACCCAGATCAGGGAAATAATCAAGGAAAAAGGAAATCTTTTATCTAAACAATTCTTTGGGTGTGGGCATTGCTATTTCCCAAAGAGGAGTCTTGACAACATGCAGCATTGAGCTGTGTATGTCACTCAAGAACGATGTTTATCTTGCCATGCCTTGAATGCAAATAAATCAAAGGAATATAATACATGTTCTGGTATAACTGCACATCAGAAAACTGAGCATTTTATTAACCTGCAACTTAAATTTTGTAGGCTTAGAAAGCATGGTCTTGCACAAAGAACAGTGGAAATAATAGTAAAGATTTGAAGACTTTCTCCTTTCATTTTTTTATTTTACAGAATGTCTACATACACCACAATCAACACTGAAGTGGGTTTTTTTCCCAGTCCACGATCTATTTTAACTTATTATTAACTTTAACTTGGTCTCATTAGCCAAGGTATTCAAAACACAAGAATTACTACCCTCTTGATATTATCCTCAATGAGGAAAGGGATAAAATAAAATCTTAGGATTTTAAGTTTCAAAGACTATTAAGGGAGCTTGTTACCACCTAGCTGCTGTGGCACTTGCGTCTTTCTCCTGCATGTGACAGGAGATTTTAATTTATAATTTCACCGCAATAGGCAGCGTAGAGTGTGCCCAAGTCAAAACACAAAATTCAGAGAGCACCTCAAAAGCTACTCCACATCACGATATTCACAAAATATGAAAAAACCTGGCTGTTTTCTCTCCCAATTCATAACCAAAGCTACATGAATAACTCACAGCCCTTACCAAAACAGCCCCAGATGGTACGAACTGCGTGTGCGCTTTCTGGAAGCTACAGAAAAGTTCTGTGTCAACCCCTTGGCCTCTGGTTGTGCCAAAGGCTGAACTTCTTGCTACAGAATTCAGGAAGTCAGTGAAATTAAGTTTTTTGACCAAATTCAGTAGTTAAGAGAACACACCTCTTACTACAAGCTCACGGTAAAACCATTTTTTAACATCCTAACACTCTGAAGATGCTGGGTATTTTTCTGCAGCCTCGGGCCAAGCAGCATGTTATCACCAACAGAAGAGTGATCAGCTGCTGGCTGGGAAGGGAGGTGGAAACAGCAGCAAAGTGTTTTATTATCTCGGCTATCGCAAAAGAGTAGACTGGAATGGCAAAAAGAATGCCTGGGCTTGACTTTTGTCAAGTTCATCAGCTGCAAAATAGTTACTAGAATTGACAGGTGGCACTTAAAAGGAAGCTGAACTCAACTTTGCTTACAGAATTAGTGATAAAATGTATTGCAGCACCCTTTTGTTGCAGGGCAGGCAGCGATTCTCTCTGAACAGCCACAAAAGCTGAGGCAGAAAGCATTATGTGTTCAAAATAAAAACAGGCGGTGGCTATTTAAGTATATTATTAAGGTACAACGGCAAAACGGGGACTTACCTGAGGGACTTGGAGCTGGCCTCTGTAACGGTGGCCTAAAACCTGGGGCTTTGGAAGTATCCGACTGATGTAAAGGATCTGAATTTGGCAAAAATGAAGACTTTCCTGATAGCATAGATTCCGGCGTCGTCTGGGAGGAGACGACGGAACCGCCCCAGAAGGCATGAGCAGAGGTGGGACTGTTCTCAAACAACGTACTAAAGGGCCCAAAGGGTAAGGTAGCACTGAAGTTGTTACCCATGGACTTGTTTGCGGGATGGGCTGAATTCTGAGAAGCACTTTGTGTACTTAAGGTAGAAGGAAGCTGCACGGAAGAAGGAACACTGTGGGGCCTTTTGATGTGATTAACATTGAGGACTGCGACAGAGGAGTTTTGCACAGAAGCTGGGTTTTTATGGACGCTCCCAGTTCCGTGGACAGGCGGTCGGATGGCCGGGGTTTCCATCTTGGCCGCAGGCTGAGAAGACCCCATAGAGGTCTGAGACATGGGGTAGGTCATCGGGGCATTGGTTGGACCCACCACAGGAGCAGCTGAGCTTGTCGCCGCTAGATTTGGAGGCACGACCATGCGAGGATCTGGTGCAGGAACCTGAGGTTGCTGAAGAGGGGGTCGTGCCTCTTGCAGAGGAGCTCCCGGAGGCTGCTGATGAGCAGGGTGCACGGATGAGGTGCCGGTACCAGAACTGGGCTGCCTACTGCTGGTCGAGCTGCTCGTTTCCACCACTGGAGGACTACCCGCTTCCGGATCAGATGAAGGTGCACCTTTATTCGGAGAGGTGGCCGCGCAGTCGGAAGGACTGCTCCTGGAAACACCCGCTGGCTGTGCGGGAGGAGAAGGAGATGACGGGGAAGATGCAGGGTAGTGTTCTTTGGCAGTAGGAATTGGATACGTGGCGTTTGTGGGCGCTGTGCTCGTGTTGCTCGCCGTGGTTGTCACCGTGGTTGTTGTGGCGTTCGATGTCTTCACCACCGTGACGAAAAGCTGTCTTCTGACCGAGGGTGAACTTGGACTGCCATTCGCAGAAGAACCAGGCACAGTAGAAGCCACTGAACTTGTCGTCGCTGTTGGACTCGTCGTCAAAGAACTTGCTGAATTCACCTGAGAACCGCTGCTGTTCTGACTGTTGTGGCGAGGCACCATGTGAGGTTTCGGTGAGTTGGTAGCTCTTGCGGGGCTCAAGGGCCTGACGGGAAACGGACCCCACGTGGACTGAGCTGGTGGAAAAGTACCTCCGAAGTGTGTCATGGGCAACCGAGGCGGACGGATCTGCTGGAAAGTCTGAGCAGCGAGTAAAGCGTGTGCAAACTGCGGAGGAGGATACGCTAATGGAAGAGAGACTTGGAAACCAGGCCGCACGTTATTCACGGGGTTCTTGATGGTTTTGTGAGTGGATGCTGAAGAAATTGCAGGCACGGTGAGCGCGGAGGCAGTCTGAGATGTTGACGAAGCAGCTACGGTGGTGACTTTGATGCCCACAAGAGAACTGTTAGCAGCTGTAGTGGTGGCAGGTGTCGAGGACCCTATTTTGGAGTTCGCAGCTGAACTTTTCAAACGGTTCTTTGGAATAAGTTCATCGATTTCCTTATCGGGATCCTTAATCAGAGCATTGATCAACTGCGTGGCCTGTCTTGTTGATTCTGTGCCACCCCTGTAAAGAGGAAGGGGAAAGGGAAAATGCAACTTAAGCATTTACATATATTATAGACAAGAACCTCCAACACAGGATCCAGCCCGTCTCTGTCATGCTAACACAGACAGAAAAATAACTACATGAAGGCTGAGCTTGGCATGTTCTTACTGCCAATAATTATTTAAGAAGCCCAAGTTGAAAACTCTTAAGTCCCAAAAGACCCAAATTTTACTTCCCTAAATACACCTACGTATTTAGCCATGTCTCAACAACTCTAATCACAGAATCCTAACATTTATGCTTCACCTTATCGCAAGTCTTCTTTTGTACACACGCGACAGTACCCACTGGCAGTTCCCCCTGCCTCTAAGAACTGACTGTCTCAACATGATCTTTCAAAGGGACAATGAGGTCAAGCCTTTTCATTCTTCTATTCAGAGAAGTGTTCTACAACAAAAAACACTCCCCCGGAAGGAGGAAATCCAGCAGCCTGCTTACCTGATCGTTATTATTCTATCTCCAGTTTTGTCCTTCTGCTTGTCGATGTCTATGTGTGCGCCCGTGCACTCACGGATCGCATTGATGTTACACCCTCCTCTGCCAATCACTCTGGAAATTACAGTTGATGGAACAGAAACCTTCTTGGATCTACACATAAAAGAAACAATATTAATTGGGAAACGCTTCTATGGCAGGAAGCGGTGAGCAGATTGGTCAAAACAATGGTATAATTCGTGAGTCAATCCATCTAGCAGTAATTTTGTGATATCTCTCAGGTCCGCTAAGAAGGTGGTCATTCAGTAACCCCACCGAGGGCTACACAAGACAAAACATTCTGAAAAAAGACATAAACAAGGGGGACTTGGGGGAATATTTTGCTTACCTTCTCACCACTTCCTTCCATCCTTCTTCCCTCTTCTGGCCACGTTTAGGACTGGCAATGGTTAGCTTTCCATTTGGAGAAGAAAGGGGAGAAGGACCAGACTTTGTGCAAGTAGACAAGGAATTGCTCGTCACCTCACTTATAACTTCAGACAGCCTTTAAAAGAAATTACATATTGTCATTATACAGTCCAAAAAAAACCACCAAAAAAACCCAGAAGGATGACTTGAATTGTGCCCATTCTCCAGCCCCCCAACCCATTTTTCTCTTTTAGCACCAAAGCACTGTATTACTAAGATGTGGCTTGAACTGAGATGTGTGTAGGGCCAACAACCCCCTGAAAGCAGCATTCATGGTGACAGCAACTCACTTTATGGATGATTTGCTGGTAACTGCTTTCCTCTCATCCTTTGGACAAGTGACAAGAACCGATGGTTGCTTTTTGTTGCTCTGCGTGTTAGTAACGGCTGTGGAAGAATGATTGTCACTTTTGTGGCTGCTGTTGCTATTGCTGCTCTCATCGCTACAGCTGGAAATCCTCATATTGTCACTGTCGCCACTTTCACTAGTGCTGCTGCTCTTCGATTCGCCGTTCACTTTCTCTGGTTGGCTATAGGAAATTGGGAGCTGGTCATCAAATATAATCTGAACGTTGTCAGGGGTCACTTTGTTTTTCCTGTTTTTCCTTTTGGAGCTGGTCGTGGTGATGGTATTGTTCCTCTTCCCGTGGGACCCTGCTAAGGTGGTCCAAGTTGCAGATATACCTATGGTGGTCGTGGTGGTAGCACTCGGAGGCTCCATTGGGACCTCTGGATCATCTGATGGAAGAGAAAAAAACCAGGGCTAATTCAGCTGCCTTGACGAAGCTTGCGTGGACATCTGTAAAAACATCATATATGTCATATTGTCGAGCCTCTCCCCTTGTTCACCCTAAGCTCAGAGAATTCCATTCTTTCCTTGGAATGAATGCAGCAGCAATTTAACGAATGGGAAACAGAATTCAGCCATGGGAAGACAGACACAAGCAAGTAGGAGACATAAACAAGCGTATGAAACTACATTAAAAAATTGTCACATCTCTTCTTTCAGCATCTCAGAGTGAGGCCACAATCAGTGGGAAGCATTTCTCAGCACACCACATCAAACCCACGGCCATAAGACACAAAAGAGCCACGTGTCGATGGGCAAGAAGAGAATGATACATATTTGGAATTTCCATATTGCCATTTTTTTCAGCTAATCATCCTCATTCTGTTCGTGAGCTAAAAAAAAAAAAAATAATTGACCTCATTTTACAAGTATTGGGACCTGGAAGATGCAAAAAAACCAAAACCCAAAGCGAAGTCAACACCGTCCCCACGGTAAAGTTAAGCCATAACTCTCCCTGAGGCTGCTGCCACCAGCTCCTTCCCACAGAAAGACATCAAAAAAGCCACCACGCAGATCTACAGGCTTGACAGAAAAGGGAAACAAAAGGAAAGTTTTGACAAGAAAAAACGATTTTTTAATACTGTGAATAAAACCAAGGCCATGTTTCAAAAATAAAGCAACTATTTTAAATCACCTTCAGCTTTTAGCTTCTCTTTCTCCTGAGCAGCTTGAAGTTCAAAATTCTCTTTATTTTTTGCCTCTATTTCTTCTAGTTTTCTTCTTTGTTCTTCTTTTTTCTTCCTCCTTTTCTCCTTTCTTTTCTCTCTTTTGGCAGCCAAAGCCAGTCTCCTGCTTTCTTCCCTCAGCTACAAGTCAGGCAAGTGGAACAGCATTATGAGATGTGCCATTCATTTCAAGGAATGCAAATATTTCCTAGGAAGCTGCATTTGAGACTCACATATTAACAAAATAGAAGCTAAATTCTCTATGATCCATATTTTTACGTATTTACTTCTCCCAAGCAGATTGTTCACTCATTTAACAGAAGGTTAGTGTAGAAAAAGGACAGACACCCTGTAAACTGAAGTCAGAATCTTCCAGGTCGTATTTTCTGGACTCTTTGTGTAACCTCGTGAGTCTCAGCGGTACAGCCCGAACAACCCCCATCTCCCTTTCCAAGATCAGAGCACAGAATGGTTCAGCGAGCCGGAACGTAAAGCATGTGCTCACTTGACACTATACTTGAACTTTGATTTTTCCGTTAGATTTCTACTACAGTACTATGGCTTCTAGTAACATTATTAGTACCTTTTTTTTTTTTTAATATTGAAGACACAAAACAGGGTTTAGACCTAAAATCCATACCAATGTGAACGGAAAATCTACCATGCACTTGACAAAAAATTACACTCAGAAATCCTTCTTTCGGTACAAATAACTATTTCCTCTGGAATAATCATCAGAGTTTCTTAATTATTATTATTTCTCTGAATAACAGGCAAAGCGAAGTTCAAAGATTACCTGAGCAATGAGGCGCTCAGCTCTGGACAACCCAGTTACAGTAATTACACACACTCCTATACTTTAATACGTACTTTCACCGATCTTATAAACTTGAAGGAACGTGAAACTGGAATTTTATCAAATAAATATTCACAGCTCCAAACCCTCCCAACTTGCCTTCTCCAAGTCCAGCTCCTCTAAAAGAATGCTGGCATTTTTGTTGGCCTCAGCAGCCTGTCTATCTTTGGCTTGAACGATTGACTCCATACACAGGTGGCACTTCTTCAGCATCTCCTAAAGCGATAAAGTAAATGATAAAAATGATAAAGTAGTTTTTACCCCGTTCATCTGGGCTGGAGATAAACCAAATGAAAATGAACCTCCAGAGGGAAGAGCAGCAGCACACCTAATATGCTATAAGAAATCACTTTACTGTTAATTATGTTTTCGATCTTCTTTCTAGTACAAACTTTTTTTTTTACAGAGTTGTGAACCTTCACACTTAAGCTCTCGCACACCCTTAGCAGAAGTTCATTCTGTTTCCTCCACCCCGCTGCAGAAACCACTGTAAACTCTGTACAAACTTGTTCAACAGGAGGAAAGCGGAGCAGAGTGAGGTAATGAGTGTGAGAACACTGGAAAAC
Organism: Numenius arquata; assembly: GCF_964106895.1. Taxonomy (NCBI): domain Eukaryota; kingdom Metazoa; phylum Chordata; class Aves; order Charadriiformes; family Scolopacidae; genus Numenius; species Numenius arquata. Next base: position 70,311,118 of record NC_133580.1, read on the forward strand.
AAGCACAGATAACAAATACCACCACCTTTCCCACTGTTCTCGCAGCACTAAAGCACACAAAGTTACTGTAGCTGCATGTTCCCAGGTTTTGCAATGGGTTTTTTTCCTGAAAAATTCCAACGGGATGCATCCTTCAGCTGAAGTCTGGTGTGCCAGGAGGCCGACGGCTACTCATAACATTGACTCAAAACCCGAGACACAGCACTAATCCTCCTCAAATATTTTATTCTTGCAATCTTACCTTATCAGTAATAGTCGCTATGTATCTCATGCATTCCGAGTCGGATGGGAACTGGTTTACTTCTTTCACCAGGTACCGCACCACTTTTACGTGACCCTGGAGAAGACATTTCAAGGACAAGGCTTTATATCAGGCCAGCTGCTTCTGCTTTGCTCAGAAAAACTTCAGTCCAAGCCCTCAATGCAAAATATTTATTTTCAACTCCTTCAAACAATGGGTTTTTTTTTTAAATCTTTATCACCTGAACTAGCGGGGGATGTTTCTTCACATTTATGATGGAAGAGAACGCCAGCAATTACCTGCTGTCAAGTTACCCTGACTCCAGCCACACTCTCCCGTGGCTCTGCCTTTTATTTTGGTAGTTTCTGAATTCCCAGCTCTGGCAACTTCCCAGCTGCAGGCTCCTATGCTTGTTTGCAATTTTTCAAGTACTGCAGCACTCGAACCACACTTCCTTCCTAACAACAATTATCTCTAGAGTCAAATCAGGCTAAACCATACCTTTTTCTTTTTTTTTTTTTGGTAAAAGTGCTTGTCCTCTCTTGCAGAAGAAACCCGTGCAATTTCCCCCCAGTTCTATCACACACTCCCCCTCTCCGCACAATACACTGCAATTTCCACCCCTCAACAGAGCCAGAAGAAGCAGCCTCAGTGAAGTGCCTACAGAGCAAATTTCGACTAGAATTTAACACAGACACTGTACAGGTGACACACATACCTATTTTTCAAGATTTGATGCCAAGGATTAATATTAGTTGACATATTTTTGTTTCTGTCAGGTATGTTCTATTTATAACAACTTTGTAGGGATGATCAAGACAGTACGAGGTAAGACCAGAGCTGAACTTCCTATTTTACCTTCCGAAAGGCTGCCATGAGAGGAGTTATTTTCCTGTTATCAGCAGCATCCACATCAGCTCCAGCTTGAACCAGCAGCTGCACAACGTCCAGGTGCCCTCCGTTTGCTGCCAGCCACAGCGGAGTATTCCCCTTCTTGTTACGCACGTCGATGTGAGCTCCTCTACAAAAACAAACACCTTCCATCAAAACTCCAGACCAGACTTTTGTTTCATGTATCAACTGGACACGCAACACAAGAACAACAGGGTAAAATTCCATACTCGTTTTTACATCAAACATATGCAGTCACACAGTGGCTTCCGTTTCCAAAATTATGTTTTTGTTTCTTCTGATGCTGTCAAGAGCTTCAACTCAGCCTAAAAACATTTTTTAATACTCTAATTCATGCTGTTTGCCAGCTGTCTCTGAAGCTCCTCTAATTACTTCATTAACTCCATCCATCAGCACACTGTACTCCTCATTAGCTTACTCGGAACAACCTATGACATTTCAAGCGCAAGCCAACAACCAGTGCTACTACTTGGGAAACCACATATCCAAGAGCCACCCAGGAAACATAATTACACTGTATGTGCATTGTGATCAGTCTCAAAAAATAAGAAATCATTAAGACATATGTTTTGTGCCCATCTTCTGCTGTTCAAGGACTTAACACTACCATCTGAAATGGCTGCGTGCCATGATTATGAGTACCACATGGGTAACTTTACAAGAAATTGTTTATTTCTAACATTCCGTGGGAAAGGAAAAACTGATTTAGTCCATTTGGGCAGAAGCAAGCACTCTAACAGCAGAGAACTTCATTTGATCACTGTTGATAAATAAAAATACATAGTAATGGTCGAGAGAACCCTTCCCATTTCCTACCCTGGAGTGTATATTGGGAAATATCAGCGTAATTCGGCTGTATTTAAGATATTTTTCTTCAAGCCACGCACTTGCCAATACAGTACCTGCTGATGAGGAGCTCACAGAATTTGTAGTGCCCTTTGTCTGCTGCAATGGTTAGAGCTGTATCTCTGGAGGAAGGGACAGGAGGAGCGTTGACATCTGCCCCTTTGTCCAGCAGAACTCTGCCCACCTCTGCATAGCCACCAGACGCTGCTTCCATCAGCGGGGTCAGACCAGTCTGGGACAAGCAAGCGGGAAAAACAAGCCATTAGCTGGGGGCGGGACGTATTTTACTGGAGCTTCCAGCAACATATTTTCTAGTGAAGAGCCTTTTCTCCCATGAAAAGGGTTGGGGCCAACTGACAGACCGTCACGCACACACATCCCCTTCAATTCTGTGTCACCACTGGGGACATCAGCAGCTGCTCGGACAGAAGAGACCAGGCCATGAGCACACCGAGGCCAACGGTCTAGTTATTTTTTCAATATACTAAATCCTTCTATTTTTATTAAGTTAATGGGTTACTATTCATACGCTTATAAGCGTCTGAAGATTAATTAAGGCTTTGGAAGAAACACTTGTTTTCTGATGAACTGTGTAATCCCCAAAATTTCAGTCCTTAAGTGCAGCCACTATTTTTCTTTACAATATATCGTTCAGGTCAGTCAACTGAACTAGAAGTCAACTTGCACAAAAGGCAAGAAAACCATCATATGACAGCAGAAGCGATGACTAAGAGCATCTCTTTCTGGAGACTCATTGAGGTGTTTGCTCCTCACCTTAGCTCTGTGCTCCACGTTAGCTTTCCTATCAAGCAGCAGGCTGACCACTTCGGTCCTGCCCTGGAAACACGCCAGAGTCAGTGCCGTGTTCCTGTTGGTCTCGATCTGGGCGTTTATGTCAGAGCCCATGTCCAGTAATAGCTTGACAGCAGCCGTGTGCCCATTCATGGCTGCCAGCATCAAGGGAGAAATGCCCAATTTGCTACCAGTTCTGAAAGAGAAAAAGGAAAAAAAAAAACCCCACCCACTCCGTAAATCATAAAGTCATTGTGGAAACGTGATTAACACTAGGTGAAGGCAAAGTAATTATCCAAGACCAAGAACTCAGCCACACAGCAACTATTAAGGAAACTACAAGAGGTTCTCTCCACAGTAGCGGTGCTTAGGCAAATATTTCTACTTAGAGATACTTTTAATTGCTGTAAATTTAAAGACATCTCTTATGAGGAGCGAAACTCTTCCTTGGGACTCCTCATCTGGCTCATGCAGGGCACAGCTGAGCTGTCTTCTCCCTCCCAATGGATGCAAAAGCATTACAGACACCCATACACACACAGAAAAAGCCTTCCTTCAACTCCTGGGAAAACAAAGGGATAAACACACACACACACTCTCTCCACACGTAACCCAGAGCTCATTTCCATCAGCAGCCCAGCCGCAACAAAGACAGATTTCCATCTTTGACAAAGACGACCGATGGTATGCCATAGGAAAGAAGTTAACAAAATACAGAGAAGGTAAAAGACGACTAGAAACACACAGTCAACACCTTCCGCTTCTAACTTAAGGGGAAAGGAGCCTACTACAAATTAAACAATGCAGCCGTTGCGATCATGTAAGCACAGTAAGATTTTGCTCCACACAGTTGTCAAGAAATCCTTCTGGAAAGGGTAAAAACTAAGAACACTACAGAAACCATGAGAGAAGGGGTAAAAAGGGAACTTGCCTGGAATTTATTTCTGCCCCAGCATTTAGCAGAATCTTGATAATGTTCACGTAGCCCCCAGAAGCGGCGAGGCTCAAAGGTGTGTAATCGGAAACATTCCTGTGCTCTTTGTTTGCCCCTCGAGCTAGCAGCAACTCCACCACCTGCAGTGTTTCAAGAAATAACATCTGGTTTTCTCCCAAACTTGCAAATCTGTCCAGGGCAAATGGCTTTGAAGCCTAAATATACCGTTGACATCTTCCAACAGTACACAAGCGATTTTACTCCGTTGCTTCCCTGAGCTCCTCGCCCCATGGACAGATGAGGCTGACCATGTTTCCAGAGTCACTGTAAAACTGCCTTTAAAAATCCATCACGATTGCCCATTAGCATGCTAAAACCATTCATACCTAATTGTATTGAGAGAAAAATTTGAGGTCTTTTATGATTATTTCAGCTATCTTTAAGGACTGCCAAACCCAGAGATTCTGTTTGAATACGGCATATACAACATGCTCTTGCTTTTTGTCCTCTCATTTTAAAGCTTGGTTCGCTATCAAGTTAAAAACTCATCCTCAAACCGAAGCTGTGGAGCAAACAATAAAGCAGTTGCGTGTTTCATCTGACGTTCTCTACGTACACCACCACACAGAACAGGGTGTAGATCGTACACAGAGATCTCATGCAAGAGCCCTGAGAAAAATTAACATTTGCACCCCTTGTTTTTCTGTGTACATTAACAAAACCAACAGAAGGCTTCTTAGAGTAATCCTTCCTTACGGATTTGCTCTCACGGAATTGTCAGAGTCGGAAGGGACCTCTAGAGATCATCTAGTCCAACTCCCCTGCTGAAGCAGGATTGCCCAGAGCACATCACTCAGGACGCCGCCCACCTCTCAACTCAAACAATTCATATTCTACATGAAGCTTACATTCTGTAACGCAGAAGACTTGACCAGAAACTCAACTATCTTACAACGTAAAATCAACGTGAACACTGAGGCGAAAGCCCCTGTGTCACCTCCAGTGCAATGCCTGATTTGCTCCACTTGCGGCTTTTAAGCATAAAACTTGTTTAGATTAGACCCGCACAACTGAAATGAAGGGCTTTTCAATCAGAATATTTTCCCGTGAAATCCCAGGACATCCTGCCAAATACAAAAAGGGGGGCAGGAGGGCATCCCGACATCAGCTCCTCTGTCCAGAGCCCAGTGTTCTCCAACCTTCTTTCTCCAAAACCACGATGCATTCCTCCAAGAAATACTGTTTGAGAAACACAGATCAAAAAGGCAAGCATACATTCACCTTCGCTGCCTGAGGCTGCTGGCCACAAAGGCTGCTACGGGAGACTTACTAAAAAGGAGGCTTCTCCCTTCACTAGCGAGCACCTGAGTGTCCCTGCAGCCACCCCCACCCTCTGAGAGCTTCCCCAGGCACTGAAAACAGGCCAGAAGAGCTGTCAGTTTTCAGGGAGATTTTGTCTAGGGAAGCGATCAGTGTTTAAACGCCACAGCATCACCGTTAGGACAACCTGCAGAAGCCGGAGAGGTGTCTCCAGCCTCACTGATTTCCAGAGGGCCACGGAGGACGGTGGATCCACACCGGATCACACACCCCGCTGGGGCTTTTGCAATCCAAACAGGAGAAGCTTTAACAGAATTGTACACTTCAAGTTTGTAATAACCATTGGAAAAAAAATCAGGATGCAGGTTTCATAATGAAGTCACAGAATACAGTATTTCCCATAACATTCAAAACAACTTCCCCAACACTTACTTTTGATCAATCATCTGAAAAATGCTTTTTTTCATGTTTTTAGTGAGAAACACTGGAGCCACCTGCTGCACTCCCATATCCCACAGCCTAGAGAGAATTCATGAGAAAACCCTCTTGGCTCATATGTGGAACTGATTTGTGTCCAACTCCTGCCTCTCGACAAGAACACTCATCACAGTCACTTTCATATCTACATGTAATTACCTGGTAAAAGCCCCATAATGAGCCCCTAATGATTAACCTCATAACTTTATCTGCACAGCTTATAAAGTGGTCCAGCTTATAAAAAGAGAAGCAGCAATCTATATGAGACATGCTGCAATACGTAACTTAAAAAATGTGAAGCTCTTTGCAGCTTTTTTTAAAACATACCATCCTGAAAGAGAATGGTGAATTAAGGTACTGGAACTTTTCTGGAAGGTTCTTTAGTGCAATCTACATGTTGCTTTTGATGACTTCAGTTTTACTGTACCTCTTGCCTCCCTCCTGAACAAGCCAAAGACAAGGGAGTGTCCTTGGTTCTCTCCGACTGGGCCTCAATATCGGCTCCGTTATCCAGCAAGATTTCAACAACACCCACGTGCCCGGCGGTAGCAGCCAAAATAAGCGGAGTAAACCCTGAAACGAAAAAGGATGTTTGAAGAGTCCACATTCACAGCTTAAGTGACCTAAGTTAAACCACCAGAAAAGGAAGCCTAAAAGCTTCACATAAAGACTGTGCGTAGTGTGTATTTAGTGCCATGCACTGGAGAACCCCTGTACTGCCAGGGAGACACCTACCTTTCTTGTCCCGGTGTTCAATATTAGCTCCTCTCTCTAGCAGGGTTTGTACCAGTTCCTCGTGCCCACCAGCACAAGCAAGTGTCAGCGCTGTGTCATGATTACTCTCGGTCTGAAAGAAACAGACGCCATATACAGAACCAGATAAATATTTCCTTTTTCAAGTACAACCCTGTTCTATCAGCTTCTCAAGTCAGCTCTGTCGGGAGATTTGAGAACAACTCCTGGCAAGAACTGAGATTCTTTAAGAACGGAGATGTCACCTGTGCTTTGTAACTAGAGTGGCTTCTTCCCCAGCGCTTGACTGTGACCTTTAGGTGGTATAATGAAGATGTGAATTCTGTATTTAATTCTTAACCCTCTGGTTAAACCAAAAGGGGGAAAATTCCCTGATCTTAGCACTACTGCTGCTGAAGCCTCTGAGCAGCAGAAGTCAGCTACAGTCGGTCCACAAATCACAGTAATCACAAAGAACAAAACAACTGAAATCATACAGAAGTCTTAGGTCTTAGAGCTTATGCTCTGATGTCAAGTTTTTTCCCTTTAGAGGACTCATACACTGTCTCCCCAAGTGAGCATTTCCAGCAGTATAGTTCTCGGTAACAGCACAGCCCTTAACACCCTTAATTCTGCCTAATGAACAGTTGTAATGAAATAACGGGCATGTAATTTCTCACTGCTGGCAGGGCCCACGTAAACGACCACCAGCCTATTTGCAAGAGCAACTGGGAAACTCCGAGGACTGTTAGTTACAGCACAGGGACTGACTGAAACAACATCTCTCTCTTCTTAAACAACAACAAACACCAAAACAACAAAATCAACCCAAACCCACATTTCCTGGCTACCGTGAGAATTTGGTTTTACTCTGTTATGACCCAGGATAGTTGGCAACTTATAACCGTGATCTGCGCTGGTGTCTACCACTAACATGGAGGCCGGCCAGGTTACTTTCTCCACAATCTCAGGCGTTTCCTCTTCTCTGCATGGCCCATGACTTAGCCCCATTTATGTACAGTCCAGAGCAATGCATATACATATGCCAGTTAGTATATGCATGGGGTTTTTTGATGGCCAGCTAGCTACAAGGCATAGAATCATAGAATCGTTCAGGTTGGAAGAGACCCTTGGGATCATGGAGTCCAACCATCTACCCTACACTACAAAGTTCTCCCCTACACCATATCCCCCAACACCACATCTAAACGGCTCTTAAACACATCCAGGGATGGTGACTCAACCCCCTCCCTGGGCAGCCTGTTCCAATGCCCGACCACTCTTACTGTGAAAAATTCTTTCCTAATAAGTCAACACAAAGTAGCCCTTTTCAAAATTACTTTCCACACAGAAATGCCTCTTCTCTAGTGGAAATGAGAGCTGGTGTTATTTCCTCTTGTTAAAAAACTTGGTGAAATTATTAGTTTCAGTACTTCCATACTTCTGTCGAGCTGGGTGATCGCCGGCCAACAGCTTCAAGCAAAACAGTGTGCAACATTTTAAGGCTTATTTTTGTCTTAGAAAAATATTTAATTTCTGTCAGAAGACAACTTTGCTTTTTCTCATAATCACTCCGACAACAAAGAAATAAGAAACACAAGCATTTAGTCACTCCAAGACCACCTCTTTTGTTCGGCGAGAGCGTAGAGGAAAGTGGGCTGCAGCTCTCCGGGGAGTCACAGAGGCTTTCTCAAAGTAGCAAATGGATGGATGGATGGGCCAAGGCCAATGGGATGAGGTTCAACAAGGCCAAGTGCCAGGTCCTGCCCTTGGGTCACACCAACCCCATGGACACTACAGGCTTGGGGCAGAGCGGCTGGAGCTGCCTGGCAGAAAAGGACCTGGGGGTGTTGGTCGACTGTTGGCTGAACAGGAGCCAGCAGTGTGCCCAGGTGGCCAAGAAGGCCACCAGCATCCTGGCCCGTATCAGGAACAGCGTGGGGAGTAGGACTCGGGAGGTGATCGTCCCCCTGGACTGGGCACTGGTGAGGCCCCACCTCGAGGGCTGTGTCCAGTTTTGGGCCCCTCACCACAAAAAAGCCATTGAGGGGCTGGAGCGGGTCCAGAGAAGGGCAACGGAGCTGGTGAGGGGTCTGGAGCACAAGTCTTGTGAGGAGCGGCTGAGGGAGCTGGGGGTGTTCAGCCTGGAGAAAAGGAGGCTGAGGGGAGACCTTCTCGCTCTCTCCAACTCCCTGGAAGGAGGGTGTAGCCGGCGGGGTCGGTCTCTTCTCCCAAGGAACAGGCAATGGGACAAGAGGAAACAGCCTCAAGTTGCACCAGGGGAGGTTCAGATTGGATATTAGGAAAAATTTTCACACAGAAAGTGTTATTAAGTCTTGGAATGGGCTGCCCAGGGAAGTGGTTGAGGCACCATCCCTGGAGGTGTTCAAAAGATGGGTTGACATGGTGCTTAGTGACATGGTTTAGTGACGGTTTTTATCAGAGTTAGGCTGATGGTTGGACTAGATGATCTTAAGCTCCCTTCCAACCTGGACAACTCTGTGATTCTAAATCAAGTCTCTAGCCCCCAATCCATTTGTTATTGTTGAATTATTCAGGATGAAGCAGGGAACACAGCCCCTCTGGCTCACCTGGGCATCGATGTCGATGGCAGGGTAGATGGGCAGCATGGCCGAGGGAGAAATGATGGGACTCGGCGTCGGCGTCTGCGGCTGGGAGACAGAAGCGGCGATGCTGTGGGTGGGAGTGTTGGACATGGCAGATGCTCTTCCGCTCACTGCTGTGGGACAGAACGACCACACTCAGTAAAAGCAAAACACCTCACCTCAGAAAGCTCAACGTGACAACAAATGGACAGTGGGACAGAACTCCCACCGACAGACAGAACGCCCGAAAAAAAAAAATTATTTTCCACAAATACCTATTTTCCACACATATAACCCAATCTTTGAATCTTTGTACCTTTAACTCTTTGAATTATTAACTATGAAAAAGGTTAACTGTATTCAATCAAAGAAATAGGTAAGTAGCAGACTGGTGTGTTTTCTAGAAGCCCACCACCAAAAAAAGTTTGGGTTTTTTGGGGTTTTTTATTGGTTTTGGGTTTTGGGGGTTTTTTAACCCAAGATCTTTCCCACATCAAGCCAGCCATTATTGGGACCAGGAGTTCCACACCTGTAGCAGCAGGGCTGCAGAACAAGTCCACTGAACGGGTACCTATGCAATTTTTCTTAAAACAGTTTAAAGATTCTCGTGTAACAGTCTGTCCAACCGTGACCCCCCGCCCCCCAGCCCCTACAGACACAACGAAGAGCAGCAGCGCTGGCGTCAGGGTGCTCACACGGCAGAACTGGGTGAAACCACAAAAGCGGAAGCTTCTTAACAGCCGTTTTGCAGAAACTTTGGTGAAGGTTGTTAGGATAAGCCAAAGGTATTTACTGATTTACAGCTGGTGACACTGTATGGACACGACACAAAAGCACCGACTGCCACACTCCCTGAAACTCATTTCATACACAGAACATTTAAAAGTACAGAGCAAACTCGCACCTAAAACCGCCTTTGGGGAAAATCTCCCATTTTCCTACTTTTTGGGTGGTTTTCCCCCCTTAAAAAGAACTCAATAGTTTTCTCCCTGCCTTTTCTCCAGCATTTCTATAGGCCTTTCCCAGGTGCGACCAGCAAAGGAGAAAGGAAAACACTGTTCACTTCTCCTGGCAAGTTCACAAAAGCACCTTTAACTGCAAAATGAAAGCAGTTTCCACTTATTGTCAGCATTGATCTAATACACACCACTGAGTAACCTTATCAAAATAACACCCCTGTATCCCCAACTTTTAGCTCATTTGTCAAGTGGGTTTAATCACCAGCCATATCCCTAACTGCCAGCCATCTATAATTAGCTCCTATATTTAATTTGAAGTGGTAAGTTTTTTCAAGGGATGCCACAAAAATTGTACCCTAACATGCCAATTTGGGTACTCCCTCCTCTGCATGACAGCTAGGTTCTTCCTCCATTACTAATTTAATTCATGGACTTCCTAGACCAAATCCCCCAGCAGCTAATATACGGAACAAAGAACCCCCAACTTATAACATATAAAGTATGATTAACCTTATATTAAAGAGTAAATCAAAATTCAAACTCTTTATAACTCTGATCTTTATATCAGAGTGCCTTTTGAAAACTGTTCCCATGTTAAGAGTCAAATCATGCTAGGTAGGGAATAAAGGAAACATACAGAGGCTGAGCCAAAATATTCTAAGGTCAAAAGCTATGGCCTAGGGGAGTTCTGTGCGGGAGAACCACCCGAAGGTCGTACCACAAGATCATGCAGTGCAGCATGGAGTTTAACCTCGGCTCATTCCTTATTCTGACTGTAAATTAGAGATAGACCCTAAAACCGCAACTTCCAATTGGTTTCGTAGAGAAGGGTAAGAAGTTGCCCGTTTCCACTCCTGCTCCTCTCCTCACATACGTGATCGTAACACAGAACTGTGAAAAACCAGCAGATTTACCTCCTTTCTGTAAGTTCAAAGAGGAAGTTAAAGCAGCACAAAACAGCAGTGGAACCATAAAGGATCATGATTCTTGACTCTCACATCTAGTCCAAAATAACCCGTTAGGGATGGTAAAACGGACTGGAAACTAACCAAATATGCTTAACGGGTGATAGAAAAGCAAGATCATCAAATAATCCACACATGAAAAAAGTTACCCCTGCGACAGGAGCCCGTGTATTTTAAACAGTTGCTAAAAATTACTGCTGCGGTACCAACACGGAGAACGGGGAATCTCTCTGTGTTACAGGAGGTACTAGTAAACTTGTTAAGACTTCAAAAAAAAATAATAAAAAATCAAGGTAGTTAGGAAGTTCTCAATTCAGGCACAGTCTATGTTTTATACCAATGGTGTTGCACTGAGAGGGAGGGAAAAAAAAAGAGAAAAAAAAAAAAAGACATGTTTAAAAGCCAGCACCCCTCTTTCCAGAAGGAAGAAAACCTTTATTGTACATCCCATATATAAATGGTTTTACACGTGCTAGTGGAGAAGAATATGCATGTTGACTTACAGTTCTCATATTAAATACATTTCCAGCGTGCTTCAGCAATAATTCACAGACAAATATAGTTCATATCCCTACAGCACGTCACCGAGACAAGATACTAATTTTTATGGATAATGACTTTGATTATATTTATTTCAACATTATCTGTGCATGCCAAGGGCAATGAACAGAATCTTCACTGTGTCCAAATAAAAATATTTAAAAGTTTTCAATAAGCCAAAAGGTTTTCACAAGAGTCTTGAGCAGTGAGAAGAGTGACCAGCCGGCTGGATCAGCAAATCTAAACGCACTGACAGGGAGAGGTTTACCCTTCCCCTCTCCCCTCCACCTACTCTAACAGACAGGGGCAAAATTGGACTAAAACTCTGTATTTCAGCTCGAAAATATTACTTCATGCCTGGGATAATGAAGTCTTCAAAGCTCTTAGAAGCTATTAGAATATTTTAGCATATACCTGCCTTGGTCCGGGACCAGCTAATGGTCTTAATCACATTACGAAATCAGGTCAAGTTTCTTTGTCAGAACCCATCACCCCAAGCACCATTTGACTACTCCAGTCGCAGGCTTTTACGCTGGTTTGGGTATTAGACAACCAGTTTTGGGCCAACTGAGAGTAAGAGCATGGCTGCTCTTCAGATTGGTTTCTTTCTGGATATCTCCACTTGCTCTTAGCTTAAATTAAAAAAAAAAAAAAAAAAAAAAGACATCCTCACAGCTACTACCTTCTCCCCCAAGCCCAATCACCTCACCCTCTAGAGAAGCATTTGGCCTTACAAATGCAGCCCCAGTATCAGGGGAGGAAAGAAAACAGCCAAGCTAACAAGTTAAAAAGCCTGAAAACTAAGACAAGATACTTAACATTTAAACCAATGGGATTTTTTTTCCTCACTGATCTACATGTCCTACATCTAACGGTGTGTCTGGAGAGAAAAGCTGACATTTTGAGAAGGAACACGGGGTTGTTTGCGCTGCTAAGGTTTGCTGCTTCCCTGAATACTCCCTATCGTCACTAAGTGCAAGGTGTTACCTGAAACAAAGCACCTTCCTAATCCCATTCCACCTTCATGCCGACCGTTAAGTTTCTTACTAGTGCTGTCTGACTGTGGGCACAGCATTGCTCTTACCTCCTGTAACGTCAAACAGCAGATGTATGAAAGGACTGGTTTACATTAGATCGCAGTAAGTCAAGATGAGGGACTGACAAACAAAAAAGTTACAAGGAATATCTTCGAAACCTCTGTTTTTTCCCAACTTGTCTAAAGCCAACTCAACAGGTTGGGTCCACATCAGTGTCCTCTCCTCTGCCCCCCGTTTCTCTGTGCTATCTGAAGTTACTAAAAGCTGTGTTCCTGCCAAACACGCTTCAAGCCAATCGAGAACACTTCAGATGCACAACACGCCTTGAGTGACAAGAGTGGAAGTTCTGTTCTGAACTGCAATACAAACACGGGGCACCGCTTCTGTGCACCGACAGCTCTGAACATTCCAAGGACAGAGCTCTAAATGCATTTACCATCCATTTGCAAGAATACTTGTGACCAATTTTAGTTACAGCAGGGCAGAAAAGCATCCGCGCTTCCCTGTGGCCCCTGCACAGGTCTCCACTGGGACAGAACCTCCTGATTTTCCTCTGATACTGGTGCTCTGCAGTTATTTTTTCAGTATGGAGTTTCTGTGAAGAACTCACAGTCGATGCATATTCTTTCTTACATATGAATTTAGACAGTTTCAGTTAAAACTGACTCATCCCACAAGGCAGCTTCCAGGAACCCATCTCATCAAGCGCTTCACAGATCCTGAGGCTCTTTGTGGGGCTGTTACGAGACAAAATCCTCTGAGTAGTTATTACTTTTAAAAAGCTTGCTATTAAAAACAGGGATGTATTTTTTCTCTTTATATCCTTAACACACCACTTAACATACGCCATGTTAAATTGTTAATGTTGTTTTCACTCAAAAGTTATGTAACAAACCCTAAAAAAGCCACTCGTATTCAGTGATTTCCCAGCAAGCGCAGAACCTGCCCCACAGCTGGAGCTGCAGAGCCAAGCTCCTGCTCGTCAGCAATTCCAGCAGGAGCAGAAAGGAGCCCCGAGTTATAACTGAAAGATTATTTACTACTTTTTCAACCTACCTTATTCTGTTCTTTAAAAAACAACCCAAACCCCTTAATTTGGTCTCTACAGCAACACCCCTGTCTCTGACAAACACCAGCACTCACGCACCCGGCCTCCTGTTAAACAAGGGCTTAAAACGGGAAAATTAAACTCGTCATTTGCAAGTCATTAACCACGAGGTAAACATTAGATGGAGTTTGCAGAGTCAAGGTGAAGCTTTGTTTCTGTAACCGCTGCTGCGAGCCACAGCTCTGCTATGGAACTCAGCTCCTCGTGGGGAGAGATCTGAATCCACTGGAACGCTCTAGAGGGTTCCCATTAAAGCAATACACAAAGCTACTGATAAAACACTTAGCTGCTGCTTAAATGGTTTGTGTTACATGAAGCCTGTTTCACCTCCACGCTAAATTCTGACACGTGGATTCATGCTGGCACTCCAGTTGTATACTCGAGTCTGTGTCTAGTCCAGCTTGGAAAAAAAACCACCTAAAACCAGTCACTTCACGGAAAAGCAAAGACGGAATTGCATCTGTACTGCTTCTAACAGCTTTTTGCTACAAGTGCCTCCCAGAGCACAATTCACACCTCGTTCCCCTCTGCCTGTGCAGGCACCGACCCACACCTGGGACCAAGCAGTACAGGAGCAGTCACCCAAACACACACTGGAAATCCCTGACCTTTCCCTAAAAGACAGGCAGGAGCATTTGTGTACACGGCAGATGTTAACACCGCAGATCCTTACGATGTTACATGTAGTTAAACACATAACAAACGTCCTGACTCAGGCTGGGAGTTATCTTTAAACACAACTGAAGCGCGCTGCACAGATTCTTCCCAAGTAGCCAAGAACTACAATTACCAATGGAATTGGGTCGCTGGTATCGGTATGTATCCCAGCAGCTCCACCCGAGAAAAATCTTCACTATTAAGGCATGAGGGATGTAGTTTTACCTACTTTTTCATGCATCAGGCTACAGCTCTAACACCAGATTTTCAGAAAGGAATCTCTGTAGCTCCCCTGACTTTCAGTAACCTTTAACAAGGCTTTAACATCAGGTCACTTATCAGGTGCCTGATTTCAAAAGTGTTGTTCCAAGTATTTTAGACAATCACCACCTGGTATTTTTAGCCGTTACTGTATCCTCTATTGACTCTGCACCATTACTGTACCCCAGTAACTCCTGCAGTACGCGCTGGACCGGCTCCACACCTCTGGGGTAGAGCCTTCTGCAGACCTGCCTCTCCTCCGGCACACCCCCCTCATCCTGGCGTGTTTCACAAAGCAGACTCCTCAAAATAGACAGCACTTTGAAAAATGAAAGTACATCTGCTTCATCAAGAGCACCTCAGCACATTTTCACCAAGTGACATGGTATTTTTAATACTGTTTCCTAACGGTTGATCTGTATTCAGCTGAGCAGCCAAAACGAGTATATTCCAGCGACTACTTTAACACAGAAGGGGTATTAAGTGCAACTGAAGTGGGTATAAAGGAAAGCAACGCTAACTAAACTCTCATTTCCTACGGTATTTAAAACCTATTTCATCCTTTTATTTTACTGCTGAAGGCCTTGAAGCACTGATGTCACAGGGTAAAGAATTCTCCAAAGACACGAAAAAGGATTCGGTAAGGCTAAATTTGTTTTTCACTGGAAAAGCAGCCACTTTTATGAGTAGACGTTTTTAAAAGTCATGGGATTACCATCTTTTTTTTTGCCAAAGCTTCCAATAGGTGGAGTATTCAAGGCCAGCTCAAGCAGCTCTCAAAAGACAAGCCTAGAGGCTCCTTACACACCACAGGCTTGTCGTGGTGCTGTGGTTGCTCCAAGCCAGGTTTCAGTCACCTGCTCCAAAGAACTGACCTGTAGCATCAAGATGTTGCTCCTGAGCTACAAACAGGCCGAAGCTGAACTGTCCGACCCTAGCGCATCACCCCAAAAAACTATCAAGGAGTCAAAAAAGCCACTTCTGACATACCAACCTGACAAACAAGCACCGGTTCGCTCAACAAAAGGAAAGGCAGCCCTGAAATTGAAAAGTTAAATCTAGTTTTCTCAACTCCTGCAGACGGGGATGAGAAGGCTAGTGGTGGTCCTTGCTGTAGGGCTAGCGGGAATACACAAACATACACACACAGAGATAAGTGGACATCCCCTCTACTGGTCAAGCAAATTATTATACCTGCTCATAACAATATAAACCCACCTGCCATGATGTCATCCAGCGTGTCATTGAGCGTCTGAGCAGGGCTGGCTACCATTAGCCCTTGCTGTGTTTCTGTCAGTATTCCTTGCCCCAGCCCTGCCAGTTGTGCCTGGCCCAGCACTGGCTGTCCAACTATAACACCTTGCAGTTCTGTAAGGTTTGCGATGGACCCCGGAGGTAAGGAACCCGCTGCCAGCGGCAAAGCTTGTGGCATGGCCAGGGGCTGAATTGGTGCAAAACCCGTCTGCGCGGCAGCTTGCTGAGGGTCATCTTTAAGCAAGATGGGGTCCACTTGCTGTAATCGCGCATAGTCTCCCTCTGAGAGTTGCTCTCCTACCCCAACGGGAGTCAGTAGTCCCAGATGCTGGCAAGACTGTTGCTGCTGCTGCTGCTGGAGCTGAATTCTTTGCGCTTTTACCTCTAGATATTGCTTTTTGAGCTGCTGCTGAGTTTTCAGCTGTAACTCTCGCTCCACTTTCTGCAGTTCCTCCAAGATCTTTTGCTTCTTCTGAATTTGTTCCTCTCTCGTTTTGTTCAGCTCCTCGATCTTCTCTTTGGTGAGCTGGTCAGCGTGCGCCAGTTCCAGGGACTGCAGCTGAGCGTTCTTCTCTATGGCTTCTTTGATCCTCTGCTCCAGCTCTGTCAACTTGCCCTGAGCCTCTTCTACAATGCTCTCTGGAGACTGATTGGTGATGTAACCCTGCACATCCTGGTTTGATGCTGGCAAATGACTGCTGGGCTTTTGTTTAGAAGCAGCTGTGTGAAAAAGAAACCCCCTCAGAACCACAGGAAGTGCATACGAACGGCATCCTTCATTACAGAGCTACCGCTGGGAGGCTCAACGGCCGGTTATGCACCGCGGCACGGCACCCCCAGAAGGTCAGCCTGTACCGGGAAGGCCCTCCAAGATAACCCTGTCTTTGGCTATCAATTTTAATACAGCAGCCGCATTGCAATTACTGCGCCTACACCCCACATAACCCTGCGCTGCGTTGACATATTTACTCCAACAATCGTTATACTTTTGCCAAATGAGGCGATTTGTCTCGTGAGCCGCTGTTATCAAGTGGTGCTACAAGGTAAATGGAAGCAAAAAAGAAAGGATATGCTGTCCCTTTACTCCATGTTTTGTGTCTGGGATGGTGTTAAGACATAAACATACGGTTACAGCCCTGAAGCACAGCAAAAGTGATGTGAAAACATCGAGGGACAGGTGACTTGTTCTAGGCCACCAGATTTGTGAGTAACTTAGTATATTTTTAAGCAGCACTACACTTTCTCGGACTACTGAATCCTTTCACTACAGGTATCCAGCTTTGCCCCGCTGACAAACAGCGCTAGAACCCAGGACGGCCATTTCTAGTTAAGGTGATCTAACAGGGTATGTTTAGCCACTACGTTCTATCCATAGCAGACAGGGTTTTGCCTGTGTCAAAACTCAGCTCTCTGCCCAGGCAAGGCACGTATTTCAGCCTTCCTGTACGAACGAGCGATGGACTCATCCAATTCAGCTTTTACGAAGAAGTCCACAGTAACACAGCTGACACGGGCTGCCATAACCGGCTGGAGAAGGAACAATCGGTTAATTTTGAAGGGCGAAAGGCAAATCAAAACTCAGGGTTTGAGGCAGTGGAGGTGCCCAGTTTCTTCCAGTCATCCTCGCTGTATTTCCAGAACAATACAAGTGTACACACAGCATTAATTTTATGACATGCATGCCTGTATTTGCACTACTGCTGGTCCTTGGCAAAAATTGTTTGGGAAGAGAGTTCTTAAGTACAGAAAGCGTTAGGTGTCAAAATGGCGATATAAAAATCAAAGCAAATTTAGTCCTAGGAGGACCTGAGCCGCATCAGACTAAATATTTTATAGCACAAGAAATTCCGCCTTCAATCAAATCAGTCAAACCCACTCCAGGACTACTATCCTAAGTAACAACAAGTTATCAAATCAACTACCATATGGAGATTGTCACTGTTTTTACAACTTCCATTATCAAATCTATATAGGCTTCTGGGTGACATTTTGCATTAGTCCACTTTAGACTAATATATATATTTTAATGTATTTACTTAGGCAGATTTCTTGACGCTTTATGATTACAGGGTTAGATGACTGATACTTTGTATTTGGCGGATAAACAATCCTTAAAAAAAAAAAAAATATTAAATTGCTGTTTCATTGACCGAATGAATCCATAAACACTCTTCATAGGAACTACCCTGCTAAAAGTGCAAGCCTCTATCTTCTACCTAGGAAGGAAAACAAGCTCCGGAACTAAGACTGACCTTTATTTCTGATGGGAAGGGTTGTGGCGACATTAGCAGGGGGTTTGTCAGGCTCCTGGGGTGGGACGACCATGGGCAGCGCCTGCACTGGTACACGAGGAGCCTAAAACGTTGGATACTAACAGATTACTTTTCTCATACTCTAATCTAGTTATAATTTAATAGAAGGTAAACAAAACCTGTTAGAAAAGCAGACTTTTATGGTAACATTTAATACTTTTTTTAAAATGCTGAGTTCAATAGTCAACAATTTGAGATCATCTGACTTCTACGCACTGTGCAATTTTAACCTAAGAAATTACTTGCCAATCAAGACTCATCTCGGCATGGTACAGTGCTATACTATGGTAAAGCCAGTATGAGCCACAGTGGGCTACAAATATAATTCTGAAGAAGAGCCTCATTAAAACAGAGCTTTTCACTTGTTGGAGTTTTTTTCCCCCTCAATTTTTTCCAATTATATTTACAGAGCAATAAGAAGAACAATGAAAGCACTACACAGTGATGCTCAAAGAGTCTTTTTCAAAGCAGCTCAGTCATTTTCAGTGTGTTCACAAAATGATACAACACTTCTTTAAACTCTGAGCAAGCTGTGAGAAGAAATGCAGAAAAGCCCCACAAATCCACAGCCAACCGGCCCTTAAATCTTACCCTATTTAAATCATGGGATGGCGGGGTCAGCTGAGTAGCATCAGGTGGAGGAGCAGAAAGCAAGTTATTTGGGTAATCTAGAAGGTAACAAACCACGCTGGTATGACCACCTTTAGCTGCCTCTATCAACATCGTTGATCCATCCTAAAGAGGGAAAGATCACAGTATTAGAAAACAGCATCAGCAAAACAGGGCAAGACTGAAACATTTTGGCAGACACAACACCGTACGTATGAAGATTGGGCTAATAAATATTCATTCGATTTGCAGTAAGCCCACATCTAAACATAAGGACTCTGAAGTATTTTTAAAATAACTACTACTGTTTAAATTTTTCTTTTGTCTTCTACAATTAAGACCTTACAACTGGAGTGTAACCTCTACATCACAGTAATCAATAAACCTGCGTTCTCCTAACTCTAACTTCTATAAATGTGTTCACGAGCGTAATACCTGTTCGTGGAAATGCCATCTCTTGCATCCCTCTCCTATTCAAATCATGACACGTTGGGCCAGTTGCAGAGAACACAAAAGGAGCAAACTGGCTTGGACAGCATTAGTTTTGAGATGAAAGACTGTCTCAGAGGAACACGGGGTAGTTGAGCGACCAACCTTCAGTCTGTGCGTAGGATCAGCCCCGTGCGCCAGCAGTAGCTCCACAACTGCCAGGTGCCCCCCAGCGCAGGCCAGCGACAGCACCGTGTGATCGTTGTTGGCTGTGGTCCTGTTCACGTTCGCTCCTTCACAAACACAAGGGGAAAGATTATTGAAAGAGACTTCAACTGGTTCTCCTCTACCAAAAGCAACACAAGTTCACTTTTTTCTTAACCATGAAAACATAGTTCTCCATGTTCTCTAGTCTTACAGCTGGTAAATAAATTGAACAGCCAATTAGTACTGTCATCAGAAGACTGTTTAACACGTCACAGCCACTAAGCCAAGGCCTCGTCAGCTGCCTAAGGGCTCTGAAGGCAATTCAACTCTGGGCATATATGGCTCCAAAATGAAAAGCCACCCTACCTGGACTAGCACTCCAAGCTCACCCTTCAAATGGTCACGGTGCTAAGTATGGAACATCACTTAGTAGGACAACCTGTTGCTTTTACATTTGCCAACAACTGTGCCACAGCTACGCCTCTTAAAAAAAAAAAACCCAACCAAAAACTAAACCCAAGGCTTAAGATCCAATGCATGGATCCACACATCCTGGCACCAGCAAAACCAATTGCAGCTCTGCTTCTTTCCTCTACAATCTACCCAGGGAAAAAAACACATCCCCCTGGAAGCTTCAGGCCAGTTCTGTGCCATACAAGGAAGGTACAAGAAAAATCCTTCAGTGTCAGCTCAAGCCAGAGAAAACGGCACTTCCAAAGCTCTGTATTAACTCCAACTCCCTGCGTTCAACAGCGACGTAGGGCTGGAGCTGATGGTTCTGACAACATCACGTTAGTTACAGTCAGAACTTTGAAACTAACAGACACTTGGAGTTAAAGTTGTGGAAAGACAGGGCTCAAAAGCTGCATCAGGAGCACAGAGACACCCAGAAACCACTGCCACTGTTGCGGCTTTTACTAGGAATTAGAGATGGGAACACATAACTATTTTTAGAAGTAGCTGCAGTTCCCACTAATCTCACCAGAAAGCAGAGGTGATCATTACGTGCTTAGTTTGGGAATCAATGACCTACTTCAGTTAAAACATTTGAAACAAATCCAGGGAAGTTACACTAGTCCTGAAACATTCTTAACTTCGAGCATCTCTAACAGCAGGAAAACCACGGCCTTTCCCACTCTCACCTTTGCTAATGAGGAACTGAACGGTGCAGACGTGACCAGCCCTGGCAGCTTTCATGAGAGGAGTTCTCCCACCTTCTGATTCGTGCTCCTGGAACAAAGACAGGCTTAGCACTCAAAATCGACACGTGTGAAAGGGTGCAATTCAGCCTTTTGGGTTTGTTTGAATGAAAAGACACCAGACGTGGGAGATCCTTTTTTAGTGTTTCACAAACTACAGACATAAACATTTCAGTAACATTTGAACTGATTTTATCTTGCAGAGAGATGAAACTATCTCCCTGCCTTTGTACAGATCTGAGACTGCTGGGCAAGAAGCACCCAAGCACATGGTGGGAATTTCAGTTAAATTGTGTCATGCTTAACTTCACTTTTTGATAACGTACTGGTGTATAACCCTACTGAAATCTAAAAATCCATTTACTTCCATCATCTTAATTCCACTCCAGCACACCGAATAGGTGACATCAGAAGAGAACTAGCAGCTGTTTGCTGTTTAAGGAACAGAACAAATTTGCAGATACCAGTATTAACCCATCACCAGCTGAACAATTCAAAGCTGAACACCATTCAGGACTGCACGTGACAAAAGAATAAAATCCCCCATTTTTTCTGTACAAGCAACCTTGGATGGCTTGGAAAGGCTTTAAATACCAACCACCAAAGTGCTGCAGCTGATCTAAGCACTTTCAGGTAATTAAACAACCAAAAATCCATTAGAAAAGCACCATCAGCTCACACTCAGTTAAAAGGAAAAGGTTAAAGGTAATTTGAATTCGACTACAACAATTAAGAGCAAACTTGATAAGTTTTCAGCAATGAGCACAGGACCAAAAAAAACCCAAAGTAAACAGATGTTAATAATTTTATTTCCTCATTGATTTTCTTTAAGAAGGTGATGACTTACCAGATCAGCGCCTGCCTGAAGTAGGACATCTGCTACATCGGTGTGGCCATTTTCACAGGCGTATGTCAGCGCTGTGTCCCCCGTTGCCGTTGTCGCATGCACATTAGCCCCTGGAGCAGTAACGAGAAGGGAAGCGCTATAAAGTTCATCACAGAAAATACCCAAGTCTCTTCATAATCTTTACCAGATCAGAGAGCAAATTCTTAACTTCCCCCTTCCAATCCAACATCTATGAAACTGACAATCACACTCTAGAGGAATAAAAAAATAAACAGAAACTATAAGTTCAGTTCCAAGTGAGTTTATATCAACTTAACCTTCAAAAGCTAAATTAGGGTCCAACTAATAAATTACTGCAGGTTCCACAAACCTTTGCTGCCAGCTTCAAGAAGCTGCTAATGAAAATGTAATGAATACGGGAAAAAAAGGAATATTTCTCTTAAGGTTGTATTAAGTCTCTAAAAAACTGCTAAGAAAATTAGTCCATACCTGCAGCTAGTAAATATTTAACCAGCTCCAAATGACCCTCTTGAGCAGCCTCCATCAAAGGTGTGGAACAACCAAGTTCTATGTCAGCGCCTGCTTTAATAAGAAAATCAGCAACCTCCAAGAAACCTCCACAGCAAGCCAGAGTTAATGCCGTTTCTTGCGTCTCCTCTGTTTGAGCATTGATGTTTGCCCCTTCATAGAACAAAACAAAACACAAAACCAGACATATATCAGAAAACAGCAGTTACTGAAACCAGTATTGGCAGACAAAGCCAATAGGCACAAGGCACCTCCTTACTACGTATCTCATTTCTAGAGCTGCAGAAATTCTCTTCTAAAAATCATAGTGTGTCCAACTGTAAGATTTCAACTTTATTTAACTGCTTTGGAAACCCCTCTGAGGGCCTCAAAGCACTTCTCTACGGCTTCTCAGCAATAACAGCATCCCAGGACAGGCCAAGGCCGTGATGCAGAGCGCAAGTTACCCACATTAACCCATCACTGTTCAAAGTCTGAGAAACGCAAACTTCTTCTGAAGAACAATTCAGAATGGCCTCTTACAAAGGAAGTGAGTACAGCAAAGGATTTTTTGCTTTAAAAAAATAAACAAACCAAAAAACTCACTAACTTCTCAAAAAGTGTGTGTGTGGGACAAGTTCAGAAGTTGTTGAAGAAGGAAATAAAAATTGCAGTAACTCAGCTCTTTCCCCCCCCAAGATATCCAGAGGCCTACTGAATTACAGCCCACGGAAGGCAGCGCAGTAGTTACCTTGCCCAAGTAGCAGTGCCACCATCTCCTCATGGCCTTCTCTAGCTGCTTCCATCAGTGGGGTGTATCCTTCATCGTTGACCTCTTCCAAGTTAGCTCCACGTTCAATTAACAGAGCCGCCAGCTCCACGTGTCCACCACAGGCTGCCAGCGTCAACGGGGACTCAAAAGAGTCCGCGGGCATGTTCACCTGAGCCCCGCTGTCAAGCAGTAACCGCGCCACCTCCACGTGCCCATCCTAGGGATTCAAAAAACTGAGATCAAAAGACTGACAACATAGAAAAGTCACTCTTCTCCAAAGCTTCAAGTAGGCACTGACTCAATTCCCTCAGAAGACTCATAAAGAAATTAGTAAAGTCCAAAACTATAGTTAAACTTGCTTAATAGTTTTCCTAAGCATTTTTCCTAAGCATTTGGATAAAGGTTAAAGATCTACTATTAAACAGGCACAAGAAGAAACTTCAAGCATGTTTTACCGAATATGTTCAGTTCAAAACTGAAATATTTTAAACCACATATCAAACTCTGCTGCCAACAGGGTAAGCAACAAGCTGGTCAGCTTCTTCAGCTTGTTTTGGGGCCAGTCTTGTTTAATATCTTTATTGATGATCTGGGTAAGGGGATTGAGTGCACCCTCAAGTAAGTTTGCAGATGACACCAAACTAGGCGGGAGTGTTGATCTGCTTGAGGGTCGGCAGGCTCTACAGAGGGACCTGGACAGGTTGGATCAATGGGCCAAGGCCAATGGGATGAGGTTTAATAAGGCCAAGTGCCACGTCCTGCATTGGGGTCACAACAACCCCAGGCAACGCTACAGGCTCGGGGAAGAGTGGCTGGAAAGCTGCCCAGCAGAAAAGGACCTGGGGGTGTTGGTGGACAGCCGGCTGAACATGAGCCAGCAGCGTGCCCGGGTGGCCAAAAAGGCCAACGGCATCCTGGCCTGTATCAGGAACAGCGTGGCCAGCAGGAGTAGGGCAGTGATGGTGCCTCTGTCCTGGGCACTGGTGAGGCCTTACCTCGAGGGCTGTGTTCAGTTCTGGGCCCCTCACTACAGGAAGGACACTGAGCTGCTGGAGCGTGTCCAGAGGAGAGCCACCAAGCTGGTGAGGGGTCTGGAGAACAAGTCCTATGAGGAGGGGCTGAGGGAACTGGGCATGTTTAGTTTGGAGAAGAGGAGGCTGAGGGGAGACCTCATTGCCCTCTACAACTACCTGAAAGGAGGATGTAGAGAGGTGGGTGTTGGCCTCTTCTCCCAAGGGAATAATGGCAGGAGCAGAGGAAATGGTCTGAAGGTGGGGCAGGGGAGGTTTAGATTAGATATTAGGAAGAATTACTTTACTGAGAGAGTGGTCAGGCACTGGAACAGCCTGCCCAGGGAGGTGGTGCAGTCGCCAACCCTGGAGGTATCTAAGAAACATGTAGACGTGGCACTTCAGGGCACGCTCTAGTGCCCGGGATTGTTGGTTTGTGTCTGTTTGTGGGTGGGTGTGCTGTGTGGCTGTGGGCGTTTGTTTTGTTTTGGTGTTTGGTGTTGTGGGTTTTTTTTTTTTGGGGTGGGGGTGGTGGGTGTTTGTTGGTGGTTTTGTTTTTTGTTTTGGGTTTTGTTTTTTTTTTTTGGTTGGACTCAATCTCAAAGGTCCCTTCCAATCAAGAAGATTCTGTGATTCATATCAGACTCCAGTTCAAGCGTTCGGATGGACAACAAGTTAAGAAATAAATTACCACTCAAATGTATTTCTTCTTGTGTTCTGCCAACACAAGCAGTGTAATAAATGAAGGAGTATTAAGATAATTTGAGTCCAAAAAATAAAATAATTTTCTCTCAGATGCAGGAATAACAGGTTCTGATGTTCTCAAGAACAGGTTCAGATGTTCTTCCTAAGGACTACAATATCAGCCTTCCAATATCTGAAGGGAGCCTCCAGGAGAGCCATAGAGGGACTCTTTGTCAGGAAGTGTAGTGACAGGACAAGGGGTAATGGTTTTAAATTGGAAGAGGGAAGATTTAGATTAGATATTAGGAGGAAATTCTTTCCTGTGAGGGTGGTGAGACACTGGAACAGGTTGCCCAGGGAAGCTGTGGATGCCCCATCCCTGGAAGTGTTTAAGGCCAGGCTGGATGGGGCTTGGAGCAACCTGCTCTAGTGGAGGTGTCCCTGCCCAGGGCAGGGGGGTTGGAACTCAATGATCTTTAAGGTCCCTTCCAACTCCAACCATTCTATGATTCTACAAAACCTTTACATCACAAATGAGTCACTCAATGCTAATGCTGCCCCCTCAGTCAGAGAGAAGTAATTTTGTTTTAAATTGAACATGCAGGTGCATTATCTGTTAAATACAGTGTATTTTAGTTATAAAAACCAATGCATGTCAGGAATAGAGTTGGTCTCACGTCCACGCAGACTGTTAGTGTCTCCCAGTATTGACATTACAGATTCCCAGCTCCTGGCGGGGGGAGGCATAAGGGAGGACAGGGTTTTAGTTCAGCAATTGTGCTTCCTTCCTTTCTTAAAAAGAAGCCGTGCATGATGACATTGCTTCCCTCTTGACTCCTGCAAAACTATTGCACTGCTCGATTTAATAGCGGAGTCAAGACTTCCTTTCTCCCTCCAAGAGAAAAGCCAGAAGATGACCATATGGCAGGGGTTCCTCACACATCTCAGGAGCCACCTGAACCACAGCCTGTCCTTGGCAGGCTTTTCCAGCCACCATTATCATGCTGTCAAACTCGTTCTACCAAACCGTAGCTCCTACCTTTGCTTTCTCCCTTCAGAAACAAAAACGTATTTGAGCATATGATCTTTGTCGTGTTTTTTTAAGCCCTAAGTCCAAGAAGGATCTGAAGTGGCTTTTCAGGTCTGTGTTTGCACTGGAGGCTGACAGTGACATACCCAACTGCCACTCAGTTCTACTTTTGTTCAGCCAGAAGCAGAGACCGACATGGGCACTGAGGGCCACCAACACCACAAACTCTCCAAACTGGTCTTCTCCGTGAGGAAATTGCCATCATTCAAACCTGGAGTAACTGTGATGGGAAAAGGTGTGACACACAAAGCCCAGGAGGGCTGCACAGAAAAACCAGCCGCTCAGCAGGAACAGGAGGCCACCCCAAGGTTGTCACTGAGCAAGGTGAGTACACCTGGAGCTCACACTGACTAACAAGGGGCAGCAAATTGCGGCCGCTGCCATCCTCACCAAGCCAGAAATCACAAGCAGCTCTTTTCCAGGCAAAATACAAAACTGCATCTGACATTCTTACACTTCATTTTAAGTGTTTTATACCACCTTCTGATATCCAAGCAGCAAAACATGATTTCCTCTCACAAAAATATCTAGGACATTAACTAGGACATATTCACCTTTTACATGAAATGTCAACACTATTTTAGGGAAAAAACTCCAAGACTCCGTAATGAATCTTTCCTCAGGGAAATGCAGAGACGGTGCCTCAGCCATCAGGCTGTGGCAAGACAGCTCACTAACGATCCCCGACTCACGCCAGGTACCGCCATCGGCGGTACAAAGCTATGCTTCACCCCTGCCTGTATGGGCCAGGAGGGCTAGAGAACAACTGTGTGTGGTTGAACACCAGGAAAGTTTCAACAAACCTTGCCCAACGGGGTGGTGCTGTTCAGCTCACCTACAACAGCTAGAAAAGGCCTCGTAACTGCTATTAAATCACAAAACAAAAAAAATCATCTTACCAACCCGCACAAGGGCACCAGGTGTCTTTTAAAGACCAACCACTGTGGGGAACCAGCACTCAGCCCTCACTGGGGACCATAAGGGTACTTCAGAAAGAGGAAGCATCAACTAGACAAACCTGCTTTTTGCTCCAACAAGGCAGGTCGTGTTGCCCAACAACTCCTCTGCGTTAAACCCATGTTAACTCCTGTCTATAAAAAAAAAGCTCTTGGTCAGAAGTCTTCCCCAATGCCTCCCAGGACAAGGTTTAACATTCTCACTGGCTTCTATCCAAGCGCTACGCCACATACACACAATTCTGGCACATATGCCCAAGTTCAACGCCATCCTAGAGAAGGTAGTTTTCTTCTGCTACTGAAGAATGACAACAGACAAAGCGTGCTGAGATGAGAAGGGCCTGCACGGCTTTATTTCAGACTGTAGCCTTTTGAAGTCCTGCTGTGGAAAACTGCTCCCTCTCTTAATCCCAGCTGAAGGTACCAAGACTATCCACTATCCCTCAGTTCTGAGCTGCAGCGTGGAAATGCCTACTTAGAACAGCTTCCTGCAGAAATATAGGAGACAGACTTTTTTTTTTCCCCTGTGGCTCAGTGAATCTTAATAAAAAATGGGTCTCAACATCCGATGGAGTTTTGTTAGTCTGCTGGTGGAGGGAAGGAGGGGGAAGAGGGTGGCAGGACAAGAAGGCTTGCTCCACAGCTCCATGAAATAGCAGCTTTCTCTGCAAACTTCTCATCTGTCAATGAGCCGTCCCGATGAGAAGGCTACTGCAACACCAAAGGGCATTTTATCCTCACCTTCCACGGAACTCCCTGCACAGACAGCACCTCTGATATTTTTATGGCTAATCCATTCCGATTTCAGAGTGAGATAAACACCAGCTGAAGTCCTGTTTATCTACGTGCCTTTCCCTCTAACGACTTCTTGAGAAGTATAATGGTTTCTGTTAATGATTCCCCTATCTGAAGTCATTGCCTTCCCTGAATAGACAAAGCTGGCTGACTTGAGAGCCATTATGGTTATTTCAGGAAAGGGAAGACTAAATAAGGATTTGCAGCACACCTGGCCAGCTGCAGATACACACCCTGACACCACACAATGCTCATGACATGACAAACTCAACCCAGGAGAAATCTAGTTAGAGGAGGGTGAAAAGGAAACTATCTAAAGACACAGATTTAGCAAGTTTCCTTCACTACAAAAGCCTGGAAGAAAGTCTCAAGTCTGGCCACAACTCTACCATTCCAGCTTTAAGATGTACCCATACATCACCTTTTCAAGGGAAAGCTTCACATATATTTGTGTTGTACAGAAAAACTATTATCCAAAAAACAGTTGTTCTCAGAATTTTACTAGATTTTATAAAAAGGTAATCTATTCTACACTGTCAGTTTAGAATTGCCTCAGACAGGCAAAGCACAAACATGAAGGTACTTTTACTACTGAGAGGTTAACGATTTCCCCTTCCCTTTCCTAGGTGCTTCCCAAACAGGTTCTGATCCTGGTTTTTCAAACATGGCTATGGGAACCGGACACGTGGCTATAGGAACTGCACTAAGCCAAGTGCAGACGCACACCTGAACATAGCCACCTCCACTGAAAGAGAACTTAGCTTACAAACTCCTTACACATCACACAGGTATGTCAAACGCCTCCAACAGCCAGGCTATGACCATGTTCACAGCTGATGTTTAGCACATTAGGATTGTTAAAAGCATTTCCACAACCACTGAGCATCTTCCACTTTAAGTTATTTAATTCGGAGATTCCTGTATAAAGGACTTTCCCATCATAAACTGAAAGTTGCTCACTCAGAAGCCTGAAAAATTACACAAAGCGAAAAAAAAAAGGTTCTGTGAAAAAAAAAAAAAAAAAAAAAATCGCTATTATCTACTTTTGGCTATCTCAAAGTTAATAATTTCTCTGAACTGAGGTCACAAAAGCAGGTGTTTGAAAGCAGGCCTCCGTGGTTATCAGAAGAGCAAGTGACACATAACAGCACAAGGAGAGATGCAGCCCGGGACAACGAGCACAACAAGCTTTCTGATTTCTGCACAGGAGGAAAAAAAAAAAAAAAGAAAAACTCAAGGGCAGGTGGACATCCAGAAACCTGTCTATTCAAAGGATGGGTTCAGAGAGCCCTCCTGCAGACGGGAGGCAGGTTCTCCCTTACCATGCAAGCCTCCATGAGAGCAGTGTGCATTTCATCCGTCTTGTGCTCCTGGTCTGCCCCAGCTTCCAGCAGGAACCTCACCATTTCTAGGTGGCCTGTACGGAGAAAATATTTAACAGATAAAACTACTTTAGAAAGCTCATTTCACAAGTCATGGGAAGAGTCTAATGTACATAATGAAGGTACATAACGTACATAATTAGCTGCCTAATACTCTAAGGGAGGCAAAAAGGCCTGTTGCCCAAGCACTGACACCTAAAAGGCAAAGTGTAGACTTTGCTTGTTTTCAAGTGCTAAGAACTTTAAAATTGAATAATTTCTGATTGTAAGCAGAGGTATCTTGAATAATATAGCTACAATACAGAAAGTTGACCACACCTACTTTGTGATAAAGAGCATTAGTTGCTTGTCTCCTAATTCACTTAAGAGAGAATTCTTTAAAGCATTGTAACAACTCAGACAAAGGTTTAAATCTTGATACTCTCACTCTCCACACTGATCAGCACTTTACACATGGCGCATACATGCCATGTACCAGGATAAAAGCATCAGAAAGTGTCTGTTCATAGCCTTTAAATTAGTTTTGTCCCAGACAGAAAGGGTGAATAAACACGTTTCAGGAGACTTTTCACACCTGGTAGAATTTTCCACCCCTGTGTCTCACGTTCAGAACCTGGCACTGTACCTTTGTAGCAAGCCAGCGTAAGCGCGCTCTCCTTGAACTCATTGGAATGCGTATTTATGCCCGCTCCGTTTTCCAGCAGGACTCTGGCCACTTCCACGTGGCCGGCACTGCCCGCCTCCATCAGCGGAGTGTGACCATTCTCGTTATGGTCCTCGATGCTGGCGCCCGATTCCAGCAGCACCTTCACAACGTCGACGTAGCCTCCAGCACAGGCGTATGTAAGGGCTGTATTGCCTAGAGCCAGGACAGAGAAAGGGTTGAGAACACAATTTGACAGCATTCTACACTGGGAACTTCAACTTATGCTCCGTTTTATCGCTTTTCCCTGGCTACCTTATGGAACAGGGCTTCTTCACCACAGGGAGGGGAAAAAAATAAAAAGGCAAGTAACTGCTCAAAGGAGCTCAGTGCTCTGAGAATGAATAACTCTGTGTGCCTGGTGACTATTGATGCACTTCTCTTCCCATTTCTATCCCAGCTTCCATCACAAAACCCCATCCCTTTTCCTGTAAATCAGCAGGGACGTATCAAGTCTTAAACACCTCTAAAGGGCTAGTTCAAAAATGCCCGTAGGCAAATAGAACAGTCAAAGAATTTGCCTTTATGAAAGATAACTTGAAAAAACCGAAGGTCAAAGCAGTATAACTGCTCAGAATTACTTCACTGAAGAAAAAAAAATAAATAACAGAAATAAGGCGTCTTCTGGTATCCCAACTCTCCTCATCACTCAGGATCAGCACTCACTCTGGCAATGACAGCTGACTACACAAAATCCCTCCACTTCAAGGCCACATAAAGTAAGAAAATTTCCCAATTTCCTACAAAATTGCCATGGGAAAGGGAGAGCAGGGGAAAAGGAGAATAAAAAAAAAAAAAGAAGGGCCGTTTTCCCATGTTTACTATTTTCCCTTGGTTTCCCAGAAGATTATTGGTGTCAGGTCTATGTACACACAAACTTCCCAAGCTGTGCTTAAAATACTATGTGACAACAAATCCCATGTATGCAAAAAACTTTCAGTTACTAACTGGCCTTATCCACCTTTGTATGTCTGCAATCAACTAATATTTTATAGCTTCATTAAACAAACAAAGAAAAAAAAAAAAGGCAGAAGCTAAATAGTAAAATCAGGAGGAAGCATTCTGTGTTGCTTGGCTGAGAGCCACTGCTCCCAAATTTGCTCGCAAAGTCTCCCACACACTGGAAATCTCAGCTTTTCAGCCGTTTTCAACAGGGTTGAAGACACTTCTGTACCTGTTGATGACTGTGCATTCACATCAGCACCATGAGCCAGCAGCAACTTGACAATTTTGACGTGTCCACCATTAGCAGCTGCCATTAATGGCGTTATGTCTCCCTTAATGCCCCGGTCCTCGACATTAGCATGCATTGCCAGAAGAACCTGGGAACAGAAGGGTGGTCAACAACACCAGCAAGAGACAAAACAGGGCATCAAGATGGTTCAAACCCTACACAAAGCCTCCACCTTCACCAACAGTTTTCTGTTAGAAACACTTCGAGTAAGCACAAAGAATGCATTAACAACATTCAATTTATATATAAATCTCCATTCGCCAGATAACTGACATTTTCCACTACCTTAATACAAGCTTCCAGGTGCGTAAGACCGAATACATTCATTCAACACTTTTTTTTTGTACAACACACACGTACTAAGAGCAGTGAGGAAACCAACCTGCGCAAGCTCATAATATCCCGCTGAGCAGGCTAAACAAAGGAGGCTCTCCCCTTCCTCTGTGTGCTCGTTCACACTTCGTCCTTCAATTAGCAACTTCCGCACAGCATTTACATCTCCTTCGGAACAAGCCTCTGCCAAGCTGCGGCTAGTAAGATAGAAAGCATTTAGAAGTGAAAATGGACTGTGCTCTATGCGCAGAGTAAAAATCCAACACACCACAAGGATGCAATCAACAAAAAAGGAAACATAAGCTAAAAAAAGTGCCAACCGCTAACTAAAGAGGTGGCATTCTTACACTTAGGGTTTTCCACATAACTTCTCTGAAAATGGAGTGACGTGCATACTCAACCACTCCCCTTACTAAATTTTAACAGAAGTTTACAAGAGAAACATCTGCAGGATGACCATTTAGGTTACCGACTGAAGCAGAAAACATGTTGAAAGAAGATACAATCGTGGACTTGATTTAGTGTCTCAGCACTACACATGCAGCATGGTGTTATGTCCTACAGAAGTACAAAACCTTTTTTTGGTAATAATTTAAGAATTTGAGAACTAAGTGGTAACTTTCCCTTTTGAAAAGCTAATCATCTAGCAGTGCAAACCAATCACTGTTGGTTTATATCACTAATTACAACATAATATACAGTCTCAGCCTATTCCTGCTTTGTAGTTCCAGTTTGGAAACAGAGGTTTTATCCCACTCATTTTTAGAAATAAGGTTCAAAGAACAGGAGAAGTGAATACATGATGGTGAGTACAGCACCATGAGTATTCCTTTCCAAATCAGCAGGCACTATTCAGCATTGCATTCACATTCTCTTTTGCCCTGGGACCGGAGGGCATAGAAATGGTCTATTCATCATAACAAGACTTTAACTTTTGTTCAGTGCTGTAACTGTTAATTAAACTAAAACAAGCCACTTGCATCACTCTTCTCCTACAACAAAATTAATCACTTCCCCCGTGTCCTGTGCTGAAAACACCAGAATCTTGTCACGCAATCCAATGTTTCAATTGTGGCCCTAACTCAATCAAGCAGAAAAGAGTAGAATTCTCCTGGTTTGGTCAGTTCTAAGTCTCTTCTCCATTTAGGACGTCCCATCAACACAGAACTAACTCAAGAGTGAATGGAAAAATAAGGTAGTTGGCAGAAAGCCATATAACTCAACGTAAACATGAGCAATTCTTAAAATCCCCAAGATGTTAAAGCGGGTATTTGTGTAGCAAGGACTAACTTATACCTGTATATCGTACCCAGGACTCCTATTTAATTTGTGCCACCAAACACAATACTAATATATTGAGAATTATTTCTGAAACATGTCTGTTCACTGCATTTCCCACATCCTCTGTCCTTGGTAACAACTGTGGCAACAGCCGCCGTTCACAAGAACGAAGGTATCTGCGGGCAGGGAGGACATACCCCCAAACTATTCTGCTCTTCCTCATATGCCCAGATCAACACAGGAAGAAACATTTCTCTGGAGTTACTCAAGGAACAAAGTGCCAACGAGCACAGCAGCACTTGGTCATTCCCACTAACACTGTTCCTGTTGTACTGAAGCTTAACGACAGCCTAGAAGGCAACTTTCTCTTTCTTTCCCTCCTAAAAATCCCAGTAAGACAAAAACCCCAAAAGCCAGAGATTCCAGTTAAAAAGCAGGGATTCCCTGGGAGGCTCTGTCCAAGGTCCTGCCCGGTACCAGGGAGCTCTGACCACCATGGAGGCTCCAGGCCCTCAGGACTCTTCTCCTTCCTCTATTTGCTCTCTCAAGCAACAGCCTGGGCTATTTTTTGGTCCCAAAGCTAGTTTCATGCTATCACTGAATGACCCATTCCAGGATGTGCCCATTCTAAGGCCTATATTATTTAAGATCTTAGACATCTTGTTTCTATAGTTGGTCGAGTTAAACCACTCTGAGCGTCATTTTGGAATTCTAAGCAGTATTAATTGCCTCACTCCCCATTGCAAAACCTGACAGTCCAGGAATAATGAACAGGAGAAACACAGGTGATAACTTGGCACTAGTTCCACTTGAGTAAGAGTTTCACCATCCTGTAATCAAGAGTGATACAGCAAGAAAAACTGCTTTGAAAAGTAGCAAACCACAGAAAGCATGCGGTATAAAGCGTGGCTTACTTGTCCGTCTGCCCTGCGTTCGCTGTGCTCTCTGCTCTCATCCGGGTAAGCGCAGCGGCAGCTTCATCCAACGCGCAGCTGACAGAGGACGTCAGCCTGCGGAGCACCTCGGGATCTGCAAATGCTTTCCCATCAGCTGTAGACAGCTTACCTATTCCTTCCATCCCAATTTACAACCAATCGGTGCGCAGGCCAGAAAAGGAGAAAACAGAGAAGGTGAAATTGAGCCTGTGAGATCTGTTGGCAGAAACATCCCAAGCACCATGAGCTACAGCTTCCAAACCGAAGGGATTAACTGTTTACAACACTAATTTAAAAGCCGCACTCAGATGTGATGCGCGTGAATGAAACTCTGCAATCTGCAGAAGGCATTATTTTTCAACTCTTGGCAACTACTCAGTGTAAGCAACTAGTAAAGCCTTTCATACAGTAATTGTTATAAAACAACACCTCATAAAGCAATTTAATTTTTGATATATGGCTACAAGCCAAAGTCAGGTGTCAATTTTTCCTCAGGCTTTTAGATATCCAGTGCTGGAGGTATCTGATTAGAAGCACTGCCTTCACGTGAAACTCTGATTTTCCAAAATTTGAAGTGTTTTCATCAACTTCTTTCTCCTCAATGACTTGCACAACCCTGCCAAGTTCACACCGCCTTACACTCTGTATTTGTATCGTGCTCGTATGGATTAGACTTATGCAAGCAGTGCCAGTAGGGTCTCCTGTAAGGCTCTGGGGTTAAACCTGTGTGGGACACGAGTACTTACCTGCGGCTTCAAGTAAAGCTTCTAATCTTGCCTGGGTTTCTGGATCGACTGTTCTCAGGTCAGCACCATCCGCAGTACTTGACAAAAGCAGTTTAGAAGCCGTTTCCAACATTGGGTTTTCCAGATCATCCTGATCTAAGATAAACGATTCCACCTGAAAAATAAGAGATCTGGTTTAAAAATGATATCATTGACCAAAATATACTTGAAATACAAAAAAAAAAAACAAAAAACCCACACCGCAGTTGCACTTATCACTTAAGCATTTGCTTTTGAAGTACTTCGTTAGCCAAGCTGTCCTCAGTTGACTCAAAAGGGCATTATTTCATCAGTGGAAGCAATGAGATTTTCCAAAATCACATGCAAAGAATTTACCTTTTATCATCTTATCCATTTGCTCTGTGACTAGAAGCCACACGATATACAAGAAAGTTTTAAGATCAACTTCACATCTCCACACCGCACTCTAGTTTTCAAGTCCCACTTAACACAGGGAAGAAAAACCGAAAGAAGAGATATCGCTCCAGAAAACCTAAAGGCATTAGCTGCTATGAGTTTCTATACAAGCTGTTGGTTTGTTGGGTTTTTCTCCTCCTCAAAGCATGACAGATACACATAACAGACAATTATTCCGTTTAACACAACCCAGTCGTCTTTCAAAGAAGTGACCTACCCTCAAATGGCATTAGACCCTACTAGCACACAAACCCAGAAAAACTAAGTCATCGCTATTTTAGTGTTGCCTGTTGTCTTCTGACTTGCAGAAAAATTTCTCAGTTTTCTCACTTCTTTCCAGTCTGATGTCTCCTAATCCAACATTCTAAAAAGTAAGAGGACCAGCAAAATGTTTCAGCTATGATCAACTCAAATGCAACACACAGGAGTTTCACAGAACCTTTCTCAAGAACACATTTCCTACAGAATACGCAACCCATGGTATCTACCTTTTTCAGAAAACAGATGCTGAGTGGTCTAAATTCTTCTAAAGATCCTGCTTTCCTGTACTCTCCATTGGTTTTGGTTGTGAAACACATAGAAATTCAGGAAGAGATCAGTATATTAGAGCAAAAAGCCTCTAGTATCCATTTGTGCTTTACTGCCCGTTAAAGGAGGACTGGGACAGGTCGTTTAGAGAAGACACTCCTCCAAGTTCCACGAACACACTCCTCAGCCCACGAACTAGCCATCAAACCGTTTATTAGATTATAAAGACCAAGTTTAAACACCCCCCTACAAAGCTCACCAGCCTCAGAAATTTACACCTTCAAAAGTCAAAGAAATCAAAAAATAAAACCCAATGCCAAACCAAACCCCAAATCCATCTAAACGCAGCTCTGCCAGACAAACAAACCGCATGGCTCAGCCACCCCTACGCCACCATTAAAAACTTCAATGATCTTTAGATAAAAGCAGCTCCTGTCTGTAGTACAGCAATAATCTATTTCCACGTGGAACAGAGTTCATCAAGATAAAATACAATTGATTTTATTCTTCAGATTCATACGAGTCTCCAAGGTTTAAGAGCAGTCTCATGAGCATCACAAGCTCAGATTCCTGCAGACACATGCCCTAAGAATCTAAGTGGGCAGATAAACCAGATAATGCCTCCGGAAAGGCCTCCCTCCATCCTCCCGTCTCTTCTCGTCACAAATGAAGAGCTCTCACAACAACTTTTCCTCCTGCAGGCTGCCTCCAGCTCTAAACTCACTGGGATTTGGTGCTAGCACAGAGCTTGAGCCTGAACACCTGGACTGTTCGGGAAGGTAGGCAGAGAACTACCTTCTAAAAGACTTTGACTTCTCTCTTCAACCGTACCATTGAGAAACAGTATCTCCTGCCAGGCAGCTTTTGGCCATACACAAGTCTACATCTCAGGGGCACTTCTGAAGCCTCCTTCCACTCCTTTGAAGCCTCTCTGCCCTCCTTCCAACCCGGGGACACAGCAAGCTGAAGGGGATGACTTCCACCTTCTGATGAAAGTGGCTCCCATCACAGCATCTGCAGCTTTCCAGTTCAGCAAACTGGTGAAGGCAAGTCCCTAGTTTCCTCCCCAGTCCTAAGAAATGGTTCACTCCTGCCTCGCCAGCATCCAAGCGCTGCTCCCTGCATCCACCAGGCCATTTTTGGGCCGGTTTTGGTTCATTTGAGGACTTGCCATTTGTCTTCTTGCAGAGGACTAAAAAGAGAGAGGAACTACCTCACTGTTCAGCAGCCAAGCAAGAGATTTCCCCACTGGAAAGGCAAAGCGCCGAGCAGTCGGAAGGATTCTTGGCTCACCCAACTCAGGCAAAATCCCCACTACTTAGACTAACTGAAAAAAATCTCATCTGAGTGAGATATTTAACAGCTGGTCGCGGTTCTTCTTAACACCATGAAATATTTGCTAAGAAAAAAGTCAAAATAGGAAAACGTCTCTCCCACACTCACATCCTCTCCCCTCAAATTAGGTCTCCTCTGCAGTTTAAGTTCCAAATGGAAAAATCTTCCTATTTTCCTTCCAGCTAAGAATATCAGCGTGGTATGATTAAAAAAACCCCAACTATAACACAAGGAGGAGGAGGAGAAAAAGCAATTCACCAGCAAACAGCACCAAGACAACCCCAAGTTATCAGCACTAAACTTCTCCGGCAATAACGTTTTGGAAATGTTTATATTATATATAATATAAATATTATACTGTGCTGTCATTTAAACCATTTCACAGATACATCTCAAGAAATTAACTTATTAAATAACAAATTTAGACTGTTTCATGATGTTAAATCAGCTGGTTTTCCTTCTCTAAGGCAGAAGAGATACATCTTCAACCCACAGCTTGCAGAACTTTCCATCAAGCCTCCAGTTACACTCTTCCCTATTCCCACAACTGCCTTTCAGCTGAAGAGTTTCACGAGATCTACAGTCTTGCCTTTTCAGCCGGGTCAACGCGACACAGACCACCACCCAGGGTGAGAGTGATAAAAGACGCAGTGTCTAACAGTGGTGAATAAAACTTTATTTTGGTAGAAGTGAAAATTCCATTTTGGTTTCTCAGAAAATACTGCCCTCTCCACAGAAGCTACCAACTAAAGACAAAGCATTTCCAAGGACCAGGCCAAGTAAACAGACATTTCCTTTCATGGTCTTCAGATGTATTTTATTTCCCTTAAGTAAAAAACCGTGTAGAATAGTACACAAATGCTCCACCTTACATATCAGAATATTTAATCTGGGTTCTCGGTCAGCATTTCTCCCATCAAACAATACTCTGACATAACCCAATTGTTCAGACAGTCCCCAACAGAAGCCCTTTTACAAGATTTCTCCTCTGCTCTCATCCTGCAATAAAATTCTCACGTTCTGTACTTGCCCGTGTTTACTTTGCCCAGAATCACTTCTAGTGTATCCGATGTTTCTACAATTCAGGAAGATGCCAGGAGAACAAAATTACCAAGTTCTGACTGCTCCCAGACAGAACAGGGCACAGTTTTGACGCCTTGAATACAAGTGTAAAGAGAAATTTTAAAATGGCTTAGAAAAGCGCGGCGTCAACACATATATAAATCCAAACCTCAAGGAAATTCATGCTACGAGTACCTTAGCATATGTTCCCAGCAGTATTTTTCTAGGCAAGAGTGTCATTCTAAGTTTTCCAAGTGTTGGAATACTAGACTAAACTTACATTTTCAATGTTACGTGCCTTTATCACCTCTTATTAGAAAGAAGAGTTCTTCCCTCCTCAGCAAAGCTTCACAACATCATCAAATTAGGTTTTGCACACTTGCCCTCTCCCTCAGGGACCCCATTTTGGAAAAAAAGCCCATACATTGGATTTGCAGAGGAGTCAGTCACTCATGGATTTCAGTTTTAGTACAAATAAGGCTAAACACAGATTAGCACCCTCCTAATTTTGTGTGAAGCCAGGCAGGGAGGGAGGAGGGAAGATACATTCCACCTACAAACAACCGTTTCTTCACATCTTCTGCACTTCTGAGAGAGAAATCCAGTGCTCGACACCCAACAGCTCCTCTAGGACCACATCACAACTGAGGTATCAAGCTCGACAAGTCCCTTTAGTACCAAAATTGGGATGCAATACCCGAATTAACATTTCAAGCCTAAAGTGACAGCAACTCTAATCTTCCTCTCAGCACAAGTACCTGTCACACATTGGAAATTTGGTGTGAAAACTCTTCATAGGCATCAAAAACACAAACCCCACCCCTGACCACCACAGGATTCAGCTCTGCCGACGCTGCACAACCTCACTGATAGAAGTTCTAGTCTCACCTGATGCCATGCAATGGAAGAACCCAAGAGCAAAGCTAAGCCTTTCTGTTACACCAGGGACTCTGGCACCTTAAGTGGCACTCGGTTTAGTGTCTGAACTCCCTCTTTTCATCCATAGCTAACACCTCGCAATATTTACACTTCACACCAACATAGTCACTCACAAAGCATTACCGGAGAGCTTTGTGATCAGCTAAACTTTACCAATAGTGGAGAACAATAAAAGCAACTAGTTAAAATTTCAGTTGTGAACAATGGCAGAGAACAGTTAGTTTCCAGCATCCACCACCTACTACAGCCCTTACTGCAGAACGACAAAAGCCCATTATTTATCCATCTAATCAGTACAGAGCTGCCATGAATAGCTCTGGTCATTAACCTACAGAGCATCTCTAGCATTTGTTTGTCACTGCTTTACAGTTTTTCCCTCAATCACAGCTGTGCTATAAGGACAACCGAGAAGTTAAGAAAAGGCTGTAAAAAGTCATTTTCTCCTTCTTATCTCAGGTTCCCCACCTGCTTTCAAGAGCCCACTTTGCTGCTTCCATTCCCTAGCCCTCCTCTCAAAGGCCATCCTGCATGAACAAGGTATTTATGTGCTATTGCCTTCCAGCACTGAGTCAGAAATTAGCACAGAGTAAATATTCAAGACCCTACATTCCATATAAATTGCAAAAATTAACATCCTATTAGTGTATGATGTGCCATCTGAAGACGGACGGACAGAGACGGATAGAGGCAAAGAGTTGCTTAATTAATTGTTTGGTCCATGTAGGCAGAGATCGGCATTAGCCCAGCCCCAAGACTTGCTCCTAAGAACGTGAGGGGCACCCACAGCCAAACACCCAGCAACATCTTCCCGGTAGCAACGCGAGCTCCTGGCTGCGTTTCAGCCATTGTTTATAAAAGAAAAACAGACAATATAATATTTCTCTATCTTACATGAAGGCATGCTCAAAAAAAAAGTAGTAAACAGCTCTTAAAGTATCAAGTAAACAGTGAAATGCAGTTTACGTGTCTCGCAGTTGGGTTGCAAACAGCAGCTCTGGAAGGCTGTGAAACGGCAAGTTGGACTCATTAACATAATAGGATGAACCCTTTTTATGCTGCAGTGTTTTTAAGCTCTGTAAACAGCAGAAGTCTGATTTGGATGAACCACACTGCCTCAGACAAGTATTTTAAAAAGCCCCAAAACCACCTTTCATGAAAAAAAAAAAAAATCTTTTTCTGCAGGTTTTTTTTCTTATTCTTGGGGCTGGCCCCTATTTTCTGGGCTTACAGTCCAACTGCTGATTTGGTTCTCAGCGTTTGCCAGGTGACTCCCACGATTTTTGCCTCATATTAGACACTGATGACAAGTGTAGAATTTGCTAAATTTTTACTTTGGCACTTGAGCCTTGGGTATTCGATACCCAATGGGTTCCAAAGGGATCCTATGAGAATCAAGACTTCCCAAAGAACCCAGCGTACAAGGAACACCCCCTCAAACAGACCTCAACCAGCAGTCCTTTTGTCTTATTTCTCACTGAGGTACAGATGGCCTTGCTGCCAATTTGCAAGCGCTGTAACAGTCAATTATTCCCAGCTTCAAAAATTTTGGAGAGCAGCGAAAGGTTTATAAAGACACTACAAATTTTATCAAGGATTTTCAAGACCATCAGGTACGGCAGAGCCATCTTCAGACCGAAACGACAACTATTACCAGGTGAGTTAATAACTGTAGTCCCACTACATCGACACGTTCCAGCCTGAAGAGCAGGGAAGCTTCAGATTCTTCGCTTTCTCAGCTAAAATGACTCTCACACAGTGAGCAGCTTTAATCTTGATTTACACGAGGAACTGCTCATGTAAACCAGCAGAGTTTCACTCTGTTCCCCTCGTGCTCTACCAACTCACAGCCAAGATAACCTCAGCTTTCGCTCCGGAGAGGTTTTAGCTCTCACACCTAATGGCAGAGAGCTAATTATTTCTGTCACTCCAAGGTTTGGTGCAGGACTGGCCAGGCAGGAGGGGACACCAGGCCAGGGCACAGACGCTCCTTTTCCCCACCATCGCACACCAGTCTTGAAACTCCCCTGGACTCTGGCACCAGGACCCCGTCAGGATTTTCTTCTGACCGTTCTCGTATGAAAAACGGGCCCCCAAGTATTTTTAGCTGCTGATCAGTTCCACTGAGCATCTGCCAATCCCCAGCCATGGGGACTACTGTAGAAGTGTTCCAAGTTATTGCAAGACACTGCACCAAAGAAAAAAAGAATATCCATCCCCACCTTCATACAACTTTTGAGCATTTCTTGAAAAATAAAATATTTTTCCACTGTTGACTTCATGAATATACCCTACGAGACTGTTTAACACGGAAATAGCAGCTTTTATACTATTACCTTGCAAATGGAACACACAAGAGGAAATAAAACATTTCCAAGTGCAAGAACAAAGCCCAGCTCTGACTAATAACTAGTTAAGTTTTCTTTGCATGACACCACTAGGTATTTTTCACGTCTTACATTTAAACATTCAACACGCTTCAAGGGCTTCACGAGGTAAGAGTGACTCAAAACAAAGCAATGATATATTTGGAACGTGGCAAACGGGGCCAAGTATTTCAAGCACCATCTTTTTCACTTTGGCATTCAAAAACATAACATACAAAGAGGCAAAGCCCAAACTCTGCAAATCATGATAATCTGCGTAATTCCATCATGGTTTTAACCTTAATGGGCTATCAAAGTCTTTCTATGCAGCTTTCAATTGTAAGCGTCAAGAAATTACCTGGAGTCTTAGAAAAACAAAACACTGGTGGTTCCAAAGGTCCTTCATAAGGCCCACACGGCATTTTTTATTCATCTTGGTCACAGGTCAGCTCAGTGTAAGGAAAGCTAGGAATTTTTCCAGCCCCTCACATGTCCCCTACTAAAGCCAGAACTTCATGCCTGCTCTCCCAGACCCTCCTACCTTTTAGCCCTTGGGATATCACCCTCTTACTCCTTCAAAATACATTAAGCCATCTCAGTTAAAAGTCAGTTTACTGGAAAAAATACTCTGATCTGAAACATCAAGACAAAGCAATCGACTTACACACGCCTTGAACAGTGGGAACAGATTTTGGCTTTATCAAATGAAGTATTAAGGCCAAGCGTATGGTTCTGCCTTTTCACCTAAGGCTACATGTGTTCTGGTGAAATTACCACTTAGTTAACACAAGTTTCAAGCCATTTTAAGATGTAGATCTTCACGGTCTTAGTAATGTATTATATTAAAAATTCCATTCAAAACTTCACTGAAGACAAGCCCCTGGCATTGCTTGCCATTTTTGCGGGGACAAACCAGAACGTCACAACCACCTCGTTTCTATGGCATAGCTCTGAAGTGAGAGAGATGCTTTACTGGATATTTACAGGAGACACCATTTTCTTTAGATAAAGATCAGCTTCCTGGTTCCTGAAAGGGAAAGCGCAGACTGCAGCCAAGGGAAGCAGACTGCTTTGCCTACTCAATTCCAGCCTTACAGTTTTTGTGTTTTTTGTTCAAATCTGTTTTGAAACAGGAACAAGCCGGGTGATTCTCCCTTGCCCTGCCCAGCTATGACAGCAGACACCGAGCCTTACAGCAGCATTCCTTCCCTGTGCAGCGAACTTTGCCTCCAATTATCTGGGATATACAATCAGATCCGTTGCCTTTCGCACATGCCATGACCCTCCCCAAACCTAAATGCCTGGCTCAGCAGAAATGTGAAGTCCGGCAGCTGGAACATCTCACCGATATCTTCTTTCATTTTATTCCACCAATTATACACACCATTTCTCTCGCTGCTGCTAAAAGAAAAAAATAACAAGGGGGAGGGAGGGAGGATGGTGAGAAGAGAAGCGGCCCATGCTGCTGAAATAGCATAACACCCTCCCGACGACTGGCACCGCCGGAGCTCCTGCTGCAGGGACACCTGCATTATTACCGCAGTGTGTTCCTGATGACGAGACAGGGGCTGATGTATTCACAGGAAAATTCCCTCCTCTCCCCTCTCGTCCAGATCCCCAGCATTACCATCAACAACAGACACACCGGCAGAATGACACCTACACCTACAAGAAGATTGTGAATCTACAAGGGAAAACACCTTTGGTTTAATATTTTTTTCCTCATTCCGAGCACTTGGCATACTTCCACACTAAGCAAATTTATGCATTAGCTGCTATTCAGCTGCAATTGTTCGTGTGAGAAAAATTTCATGCCAACGTAAAAATAACAACACCTTAACTCATTATCTT
Source organism: Numenius arquata (assembly GCF_964106895.1). Taxonomy (NCBI): domain Eukaryota; kingdom Metazoa; phylum Chordata; class Aves; order Charadriiformes; family Scolopacidae; genus Numenius; species Numenius arquata. The sequence goes on from NC_133580.1 coordinate 70,353,324, forward strand.
ATTAAGTTCCCTGCCCCAGTTTCACATTTATGTGGGGGAAAAAAATACAAGTTTTAGTCTCTGACACAAATAACCGGAGATAAAAAAAAAAATAAAAAAATCCTAAAACTGCCTGCCATCATGCTTCTGAAAGCTCAGCTTCATACAATACTTTTTATTAACCATTAAAAAAGCTGACACATTTCCAATCCAAGTGCGTGAACACAGGTGTGCACCTTCACTGTCCCCCCAAAACCCACAAAAAAGCTGAACATGACCATTTGATAGAAAGCATCTCCTTCAGAGCGGGCTTGGAAAGAATCGACCACAGGAACAAAACTTCCTTGCCAGCGTATGAGTAACTCCGACTGGTGCTGTCTCCGGACCAGCCCCGAGATGTGCTGCTCCACGTCAAAGCCACCAACAAACATAACCCCTATAACACAGGTTGGTCGTGTACTGTCGCAAAAGCAAAATAGAAATGGCTTTCTACAGAATAACCCTGACAACAGAATGACAGAATCTTCATGGTTGGAAGGGACCTTCGAGATCATCGAGTCCAACCAGAACTGACAGGTATGACCAGCCAGCCTGACCCTGAGCGGGCAGTTTTTGCTGCCCTTAGCAAATAACATCTTCCCAACCAATACAAGTCAGAGAGACACAGTAAAGGGGACAGATAACAAGCGGAGAAGAGATGACACAACTGAGCTTCCCAAAATCACCCTCTCCCCTCCTCGCCAAAATCCCCCAATGTCACACCTGAACAACACCTGCAGCCCCTAAGACTCTCCCAAGTACCTGAGCTAAGCATCACTTAAGCTACTTAACAAGTTACTTATAGGGCCACAAAACCAGAGCCTGCTCCTTACAGCTGGAAAAAGCTTAGAGGGGTTACACTGCCTCCGACCACCCAGCCAATTCTCCATCCAAACTCCACCACAGGCTCTCCAAGACAAGCCTCCTCAGCTACACAGATGGCACTTTAGAGCTTTTCCATCTCTGCTCCCGCTCAAGGGCGGCTCAAGGACCTGAGGAGCATCACCACAGACTGACCCCTCATGACAACATGGCCAGCTTCCATGGATCTAGTAGCAGGAAGTAAGGAATAGAGAGAACCCAAGGAGGACAGAACAACACAGCTGTATGAAAGACTTCTCAGTTTTGTCATTCAATATGTAAAAACTGGAAAGTACGTTAAACACGACTCTGTTCTTCACAGGAGATTGTGGCCGTCTAACCGAGGAGCACCTCCACTCCCAGTAAGGCTAAAGTCTCCGAACGATGCGATACTACCGAGAAAAGCCTGCACAGTCCTGCTGTGCATTGCTGTGTCCTAGTCCTCTCTGCCCTACTTTCAAGGGACTCATTATTCTCTTAAGCCTTGTTTAAGGAAGGTGAGCTCACAAGAAAGAGAAAATCCTTCTCTAACAGTTGGTCACGTTCTTTCTCCACCGGACTCCCCTTTTGCCTCGACTACACGCTCCAAGGACAGATTGAATGGATGGCGTCTCAATACAAGCATTTCCGAGCCCGCAAGGAAGCACCTTGCCACACTGACAGATCCATGTCAACTGATATAGAACCTTGAACCATCCTCCTTTCAAATGACACCTAAGGACACAGTGAAAACTTAAAAAAAAAAAAAAAAATACAACCCTGAGCTGTTAAAAGCACAAACACATCATTTCAACTCGGCTAGAAGAGCCAAGCCCGAAAGCCCAAGGACAATTTATTATTTTATCACTGGTGAGTTCCAGGGACTTGTCCGCATGTTTGCTGCCTGCAGAGCCCGCAAGGAGAATTATCTCGAGCTTTCTTTTCACAGCTCAGTAAGCAGCCATTTCTCTATCACTCTCAGGCTTTGTCGTACCAGATCAAGACCCTTCCCTAATCCTTTGAGGAGGGAGTTCAGAGCAACTCAGCACAACAAAAGGTGGCCCAACTTCTCCTAAGTGCTTTTTCTGGACTATTTTTCACCTCTTCCATTACTCTGGCTCGATGCACTTTGTTGAAGTTTGAGTTCAGAACAGTGCACACCCATCCATTTCCAGCTGAAACAAGTTGTTATTCTAAGGACTGTAGATCAGCAGAGCTGAACAATGGGAACACCACACCATAACTTGTGTGGAGACAGAGCCAGCAGCAGCAAAGCTCCATGCAGAAACAGTGCTGGGGGCCTTGCCTTCACCCAGCTTTTCTAACAGCACAGTTTAAGTCTCTTAATGCAAGAGCAGTTCTCAGATTTGAACACACGCTTATTTCTTGCAATGAGGCCAGGCCTCAGATGACCCAAAGCAGCTTCTCTGTAGTCCATGCCAAGGAAGCCGCTGAACTTAGCAAACTGTGCACATTCAGAGGAAAAAGAGGACAGGCGTTTATAGCTATTCATGTCAACTGTAGGCAAGACCACCCTCCTATCTCTCAAAAATGTGGTATCAAACACCAGAATCCGATGTCCATTCAAAATAAATTTCCAAAAAGAAAGCCTCCACTAACCCTGCTACGTGGGAGTTCTGACTAACAGAGCATGCTCCATTTGTAAGGCTAAAAAGAGGCAAACCACTGACTTTCCCGGTCTTCACGAAGAGATGCTTCAGCTTTGTTCTGCTCTATCTGCCAGAAAGCGTTCCTCAGCCAGCAGGACTTGCAGCAATTAGCCTCGGCAGCCTAGCTTCCTTCCTCCCTGCATCTGCAAGCCACTACAGTCGGGGTAAATCAGCCACAATTCCCACCAGGAGCTTGCTCCTGTTCCCTAACTCTTGTCGATTGACTTATTCCTGGGTGTTTCCCAACTCTGATTTAAAGCCAAACTTAACCCCCAACCAGAGGGCAGTTCACGTACCCATTTATACCACAACACCCCCCCCAGAGAAGATAGGCTACTACACACACATAAGACCTCCATTCCTGACGCTTCTGACACACAGACAAGCTATGAAGTCAACAGCATTTTGCTGCAACAGTATCGGAAGGCAAGTGATCCATGTTTGTCCACGTTTTTTCATCCCCCCGCACAGAGATATATAGATTGATCAGATCATGGGACGAGAGAAATAATGGGAAGAGAAATAAAGGATTAAACAGTTTGCATTATGTCACAACAAGTTACTGTTACCCTCAGGACTAAACCTCCGATCTCCTGATGCACAGCTTTATTAACTCAAACACCGTGTCTCCCATCTCTAGGAACCTCCTCCCCAAAACGTTAGTGTCCAGTGCTGCTGCTCAAAGCTTTTAAAACCCTTGTACAACATCAGGCTACCACCAAGCAAGAAGCAAAGAACACTCACAGTTTTCTTTCTCCTCCCTTTTTTTCTGGTCAAGATCAAGAATATACACCAGGCACCTACATGAACTGCTTCCTGGAGAAATCATAGCAAGAGTGCAGTATTTTGATGGCGTCCTGCCTGAAACCAACCTCCCTCCAAGGAGCACCAGGAGCAGCCCAGCCACACGACCTGTCCAGAAGAGGCACAACACAGCTCCGTGCACTGGGGGGTTCCAGGAGCAGTGGGCTTTTCACAAGCCTGCACTGGTGGAACCAATTTGCAAGAACTCCCAATTATTTACTTTAACATGTTGGTTAAAGTGCTCAGGGCTTTTCTGAACACGGATCACAAACTACATGCTTCTATTACATCAGCTGCTAAAAGGCATAACGAGAAGCTTGTGGCGGTTACACTAATATACATAACCATCACGGACTTTTTACCCAATCACTTGCACAGTAACGCAGGTGAGTACCAAAACTGCATTTCCGAGTGGAACATGCTGAGCAGTAAGAAACTTCCCCCCAAAGCATCTCATTTTCTCTTTTTAATAGAAGCTGATGTGGAAGTTCACATACAGCTTCAGTAACAACAGCCAACGTCAAATTTGCCAAATAAAGGATGATAAACCAACCTTGGGGTGGCAAAACTGCAGTGGGGTGATGAAGCAGAGGAAATGAAGGGTGGCAGAGGCCTTCTCACCCCACCATGAGCCATGCACCCCATGGGACCCACCAGCTCCCTCCCTGCCACCACGTGGGAGAGGGTACAAATCCAAACAAGGAGTCCAAAACACCATCAGGGATTGAAGAAACGCTGTTGCACACTACAAAAGCTACTGTCACACAACACGCTCCCAACCCCTCCCCATCTGTCCCCTCCATGGCGGCAGACTGTCTCTTTGCTTGCACTCGGGAAAACGGAGAGATCTCCTTTAGAGTAAAAGACACATCAATGGCAGACATCCATCTCTCCCAGCACAGCAAGAAAGAAAAGCTGTCTGCCTCCCACTCCAGTCTGCCTGTTTTGCCCACTGTGTATAACCTATACTCCCTCCAGAACCATTTTTCTACTGTAAGACAACATCAAGGAATAAAAACCTCAGCAAAAAATACTGAAAAATTAAATATAACAATTTTAGATAAACAGTATTTTCACTGCCCTCAATGAATGATGCTCAGCAACATTACCACTCCTTTTCCCCTAAGCTGCATACTTCTTCCTCATTGTTCTTGGTAAAAAACAAATTCTTCTCAGATTTTCAATTCTGATTGCTCTTGCACATACTCTGACGTGTGCATTTCAGGTATCGGGTCCGCAGTCACCAAAAGGACAAGCAAATTTATTTTATCATTCACTATGGCTACTGAGCATAACACACAGCAAACAAGTGGCCTGAACTGCACACCACCAGTCGGTTTTGAAACAGAAATAGTTTTAAGCTGCCCACATGTTTTGTTGCACAAATTTGGCAGGAAATCATTCCCTTCTGTAAGGCGTTTTGGTCGGGTGTTCTTCACAATAGTGAGTGCTCCACAAGGCAGGACACAGCAGCAGAAGGGAAAGAGGACACGTGGAGGAGGGACAGGATGAACGCACAAACAGCTATTCTGTCCAGTCCAACTTAGAACTCCCTTCAGTGTGAATGAAACACTGATGCGTGCACGGGCTCGTTCACAGCAGTACAGGATCAACTGCTGGGCAGAAATGTAAAACAAAATGCAGGAATTTTTTTCCCGTTTTTTTTCTTCAAGCAACGCAACATGTGGCTTGGCTTAGTCACAGCTTTCCCTTCCCATCACCAAAGTGGTTAGAGCATCAGGCCACTGTACAACATGACACCATCCCTCTCCATGGGCTTAGCGCTATTCCAGGGACTAACAACCGCTGAAACATCCTGTGTGTCACACATCATCTTTCTTGACACTAGGTGGTAGCTCCTTTAGTCAAGCCACGCTGCACAAAGTGACCAACAGACAGGAGATGTGGACACTAACACACATTAGAATCAGGAACAATGATACAACATACAGAAAATTATAGTTACTAGAAGGACAGAGCTTTCAAATATTTCTCTCCTAATAAAAACATCAAGATTGAGACACAGCCGTCATTTGCGTTTTGTTTCTCTCACCATGCCGCAAGCCCAGTTCAAAGTATTATGTAGGGACATGTATGAAATGAACAAAAAGGTAGTTTGGGAGACGCCACTGGTCAGGTCAAGTCATTCCAGTGGTGTTTACTGGTATTTATTCTTGTCCTGTAAAGTTGATGTCCCAAAATAACCGGCCACACTTACAGACATAAAAACTGACCCCAACAAAAAAGCGAAATGGAACCAACTGAAATGTAATGCGGATTTCCTTTCTTTTTTTGGCTTTTACAATTGAAGTCTTTTTTTTCAATAAAGGAACTGCTCTGGCCTAGTTTTACCAATCTTCCCTTCTGCTGAGAAGCGAGAGGATACCGTTACAGCCGGAGAGAGCCGAGTTGGGGATGTGATTAGAATTCCTATTGTTACCGCCCGGGGAACTGAGCACAGAAGGAATTATTTCTAATAATTTCAACTCATTTGGTTACAATTCTGACAAGCTTGATAGTCACTGAATTCCTTCTTCAATACAAACGACTGTTAGGCATACCTAATAAATGAATTACAATTTTTTTGCTCTATTTGGCACACCCAACGAGAGCTTCTGCATATTGAACAGATTTGAACAGTTTTTACATATGGTACATTTACAGACTTGTGAAGGTAACTAAAGCAATGCACAAGTATTTGACCAAATCCAAATATATCTTTTTTGCCTCTCACCAAAAAGAAGTCCTATTAAAAGAAAAATAAATCCAGGTTTCAGGGCAAAGACAGCAATTTTAAGTGGAGTCCCTCCTTTTGACCATTTGCTTTGCATGCTAGATACAAAAACCATGGGCCGAGTTCCTTCAAATCGCTACCACAGCTTTGATTTCTACTCTCCCCTTAACACTTCTGATCACATCTCTTCCAAAGATATTTTAGCCTATTTCCTCAATGTTTGCAGGAACACAGCTCCAACATCAGCTTCCCAGTTGGACAAGCTGCACCATGACCCCCCTTTCTCCCGAGCAAAAACTACATGCACCCACAAAACTGGGAGTACAAAGTTCCTTTTCCTGTTACAACAAGCTTGTCCACAGCCAGAGACAGAAACAAGACATTTCTTCCTCATTTAAGAACTTTCTTCTTCATCTAAGATGTTCAAGCCCATCACCTACAGCAGGGGTGCAGCTGGCTGAAGAGCAAGTAAATTGCAGGAACTGTGGAAGAACTGTGCAGCACAGGAAGCGGTGGCCATAGGGTGACAGAAACCACTGTTTATACTAGCCCATTAGCCAGAGCTCCTCCTCACATGATTTCGGTGCTGAGGCAGAGTAACAGGTTGGTTTGAGTATGGGTTACAGCTTTACAGCATGTGACTTCCTGCCAGTCAACACAGCCAGCAGATTCCAGCAAGGCAAGGACCTCAAGAGATTGTATGTACTGGCAGGAAAAAAGGGCCAAGTACCTTAGACACGAAAAGAACCTTTTTACATAGAATTTTAAAGACAGGACATAGGTGGAGAAAAAAAACCCATCTAAATAAATTCACCTGTCTAAAATGTCTGTCTCAATTCTCTTAATTTTTTTTGATTAAGTACTTGATTTGAACGAACAGCTTAAAGGACAGAAGAGTCTGGGTTGGAAGAGACCTTTGCAGATCATCTCATCCCACCTGCTTGTCAAGATGTTGGTCGAGTTCTCCAAATTAGCAAGACAATCACTGGCAAACACCACCACTGAATAACGCTGACCTTTTGAACAGCAGTTACCCACATACCAAGTCATATATTGTCTTAAAGGTTTCTCGCACAGTAACTGCATTTTCGTATTGCTGTACCAAGAACAAACCGTTACTAAAAAAGAAAAAACAGTAGAACATAACTAACAAGAATGGTTTCCGTGTGTATCATCAAGCTTGTAACCTCTTCCTGCCACTCAAGGAGAAACAGCTCAAGACCCAAAGAAATCTCATCTACCAGCTTTTACTTCTTGCTTGTCACACAAGGCAACCCAAACCCAGCAGCTGAAAACAAGCTCCTTGCCCTACAAAAGTATCTCCCCAAATTACCTGCAAGGGGAAAAGCAACAGAAATCAAGGATTTGCTTTTCTCGAAGACCCAACACACATGCTTGTTCTAAGGTCTTGACCTTCGGGGAGCTCTTGGCCTTGCTTGCGAGAGCAGTTTCAAGGGATGGGGAATCACCTCCCAACGTTTTGCCTGAAAGCCCTAGAGAAGAACACAGAAAGAGCCCCCGGGAACCAGCCAGGCCGTGTCACTCCAGTTTCCACTCACCTTGGTGGAGCTGCAAAGAGAGAAGCCGGCAGGGCCTAGGTGACTGCCATCCCTGCTGCTCCGTCAGACTGACACCATTCTGTCAATCCCACCCAGCTGGGGGAAGAAGGTGGCAGCACCAGGAGTTTTTTGCTACATAAATAGTTGCATAGTAGATCAGTAAGGTGCATAAATATCTCAGCCAGCATGCCCAGAAAGCCTCCAGCCCCAGAAAGCCTCTCTTCTCCACGTGATTCAAGAGAGGGGGAAAAAAAAGTATTTTTCCTCTAAAATTTCCTAGAACTCATGTGATACTACTAGCCAGACAAGGACAGGGTACAAGTTCTAGCATCCTGGTCTTCCTTGCGGGATGAACCTCACTAAGTCCGTTCCTACTCGTCTTCACTGCACATGACTAGAACATGAGTTCACCTCAGAACAATTTAGTCCCACACGCTGATACAGCAACCAAAACCATCTGCTTTTCTTTAAGTTTGGGCAAACTCCGGCATGACCAGCTAGCCACTGACAGAGACAAGTGCACCAAGGCTGACCAGATGCAAATGACTGACGGAACACCAGGTCGTACCTACCCTTCAGCAGGACACCCATCCTGATAAAAAGTTCATTTCTACTATCAGACAAGAGCACAACTTCACAGCTCCACAAGTACGAGTCCAGCTCCTGACATACTCATGGCTCTCCACGCTGCATTCTTCCTGCCTTGCCACCAGCTCCAACTAAACCCGCCCAACATCATTGTGGGGGTCCTCATTCGTGTTAGCTCAATATTTCTTAAGAGTAAACCCTTAGCAATCCTACTGCCTTGGGCCCAGTCAGGAATGTAGAGCTCCCAATATTCATCACCTGGGGTTGGGACCAGCAACGATGCTTTAATAAAAGGAAAGCTACAGCAGTGCTCCTACTTACTTGAAAATAACACATGAAGAAGCAACTGTTCTGACAAACAACGTATGAAGAACTGCAACGAACCCCTAGGAAATGCTGGAGCACATCAGTAGTCAATGCTGACTTCCTAAGACAAGAAAACAGGTAGAAAGTAGAACTGACAAGGTTACCAAGAGAAACTATGAGAGAGAACACAGGGAAAGGATTAGCCTGTTTAAGAGCTGGATCGTGGGAAAGCTACTAATGCCCAAGACAGAAATACTGTAATAGAACCCTGATTTTAATCTTCAGACCAGGAGACTGCAAAGTTTATAAATATTAAAAGCCTTAGCCTGAAAAAAAAAAAAAAAAAAAAATGCATTGCAGAGGCCTCCCTGCTCTCTGAGCATGCATTACAGACATTACTCTTCTACTCAATGTTTGCTCTTACTTCTGTTATTCCATCAAGCACCCGTGTACTCCAGTGGGGAGTCTCCACCACATACAAGGCTTTTGGTGGCCATATAAGCTATGGCCACTGTCTGTACTGTGGCTCGATGAGGCTACTGTAGGCGTAACCGATGATCCTCTTGTATCACCTCGCCTCGTACTGACATCTGTGGCACCTACATAGAAAGCAAGTGAGGCAGGATCTCCAGGGATACTGAAATATCCCCACGGCTCTAGTACAAAGTTACAAAAACGTCTGCAGTTAGGAAATACTCCCAATCTCACAATAAGAAGTGAAGGTTCGTTCACAATGATTTTTCAGTTCAAGGTAGGTGAAAGATACTTACCTTGAGCTAGAAAGTTAAAGGATTATTTTTTTTTTTTAAGTGCACTTACTAAGGATGTAAAGACACTGCCACACATGGGCTTGTGCTATACTCCAGTCTGCTCCTCTTAAACAAGCTTTCAAGGAACCCGAAGGTCAAAACACATGGCTGCTGCTTCTGAGAAGTCTCAAATCAGCACAGGGAATATAAATTTACCCCTCTACTGTCGTAAGCTTCCTAAGCGGTTTCTGTGCTGCCAGTCTGAGTTCAGCACGTGACAATACAGACCGCATCCTCATCTGTCAGGACAACACATACCTCCTTTTCTCCCAGCTGAGAAAGCATTCCTGTTGCCTAACCCAAGCATCAAGAACACAACTACGGGTTTATGTTTCTCCTTGAACACCACAGCAAGGTCTCCCGTAGCGTAACTGTTCCTTCAACACACACGAGCCAAAACCTGACAAGTTATACCAGCGAAAAAGTACCTTGTTGTCAGTTAGGTCACACATCAACAAAGAAGTACAGCCAAGATACACCTATCAGAAGACCAAACGAGCAGCAGCCAACTGCAGATTAACTCCACTATTTGTCAGCGTTTCCCCACACAGCACTTCCCATGGCAGATTCCAGAGCTAAGACAACGTTCCTCTTCAGCCGACAGCAGCAAAGCCAGCTCAAGCTCTGCATTAAGCACACGGCAGGACACCCATGAAATCCTCCAGGCTCATGACCATTTCTGCCTGCAGCTGCATTAAACTCACTGAAGAGTTATTTTAGTTTTATCTCTGATAGGGAAGAAGTATCGGAAAACATGATTTCTAACAGAGTCCTGCAACTTCAGTAATGAAGCAAGCAGAGACGATGCTTTCACCTCGTTTCTTCCTCTCCCTGAGGAAGTAGCCTTCACACCAGGGCAAGCTAGAACATGTGAACTATGAATTACTTGATTACTGTCTACCTTTTTAACTCAGAAGTGATTTATGCCCCAGAAGCATCCACTCACTTCTTGCGGCGAGGACCTCTAACACAATTGGAACCTCGGTCTCTCGGCTAACTCATCCACATCACTAGCACGCTACAGAAAATGCCTTTTTTTCCTGTTTTAAATTATAACCAACTTAGAGGTGAAAACATTCAAGAAGATTTTATGAAGCGGCAAGGTCTGATCCCTCCTAATTTAACTAAATACTAAGCAGTACCAAGTCTACTGAACAAAACAAAGACCAGCCATAGATTCTGCTGCCTCAGCAAGAGCGGTTCTCTCAATCTTCACACCCCTGTCTTTGAATGAACGTCAGAAACTGCTCCATGGGAGACAAAAAGCCCTAAAATGGGAAAATAAAACATACACCGTAAACACACTGTTCAAAGTTACAACAGAAACAAGTTTTGAGGGAACCAAGTTTTACTCCTGGACCCGTCCTGGGAACACAAAACAATGACATTGCTTTTACTGGTGCACTGAGAAATTAGGAACAGCCTCCAGCACTACCAGCCTATTTCAGAGCTTGATGAACAACTGATTCAGTCACAGTTTACACACATCTAAAGTCAGACAAGGCATACTTGCTTGTTAAAGATGCTTTACCTGGACACAGTTGGTCTCATGACCAGGAAAAGAACCTGGGATGAAATTAACACTAGGGAAGTCACCATATCTGACTCTGAGAAGCAAGAGATAATTGCTTAGTTCACAAATACAAACCCAAAATACTGCTATACTGACACAATTAATTTGCTAACTGCCTTTCCAAACAAGAATATTAATAAACATGAAGCACTTAATTCATTTGACATGATGGAGCTGCACGTGACAATTATAGTTAAAAGAAAAAGAAAAAAAAAAAAAAGGAAAGAAAAAGCTTTCAGCTTTCAGTAAGACCAGTGAAGTACCGAAACGTTTGTCTGATGGCAGAAAGCCCAGTTCACTTTTGGTCTTCCTACCACAGCAACCCAGCCACACAGGCGGATACCGGTAACAAAGCCTTGATCATACGCCTCTATCAGTTTCTTACGCACAGACCCAGCGGTCGTGTTAGCCTTCTGGTGTTAATTATGGTAAACAGTTCCAAGGTTTACAAGGAAGTTAACACCAACACTAAATATTTATATTGATTTAAAATTTCAGAGCAAGGTAAAGAACAACGCGGGTATGGCTATTATGGAAAAAACCTACGGGACAAGCATCACTGAAAGCACTGCTTTGTTCAAATTTTGACAGCAGCTAATAGGGTAAACACTTCTTGTTACAATAAAGAATATATGCAAGTATTTTCAAAACTCATCTGGCAATAAAATCATGTTTTTGCTTGCAAAATCAGAAAAACCACAGGAACAACAACAAAAAGGTACTTCCTGGAACTATTACAGCAAATATAATGCGGAATAGAGATCTGTGTCACTTTGAACAGAAGTTTGGCTGTTGGACTCCTAGGCAGGCCCCTCTTCACTTGCCTGAAACAGCATTTTCAGGCTTCGCTCACAAGGAGGGAAAACGTCATTTATTTCATAATGCAGGATCTACTTCTGCAGAGGAAGTAAAATCAGACTTTTACTTCAAACGACTGGAAACACGGTAGTAAATGACACAGGCCTAACACACACCCAATGCAAGAACCAGCCACACTGGCAAAAAGCATCAAAAACCAGAGAGTTGTGGCAAGGAACCCTTCTGCAGCAGGGCCCGGAGCCCCGGCAATCCCACGGCAGGGCCAGCCCCCAGGGGCTCCAGCACACCCTCACCGACCCTCACGGCGCAGAGCCCCCTCTCCTCCCCCGGCAGCACCCCGGGAATCGTGTGTGTGTCCCCAACCCCTCCATTCCCGGGGGGCCAGACCCCCGGGCCGTGCAGGCCCCACAGGCGCCCGGGGGGGGCCTAGGCCCGGCGGGCGCGCCCTCAGCCCAACCCAACTCCCGGCCGGGGCCCGCCTGCCGCGGGGGAGGGAAGGGGGGAGCGGACAGCACCCCCCGCCGCCCCCGCCTCGCCCGGTGGCTTCCCCGGGGGGCTCGGCCGCAGCCGACCCCGCGCACCCCTTTGTTCTGCGGCCTTCTCCCGCCCCTACCTCCAGGATGTCCTCCAACACGTACGCCTCCATGGCGGTCGCCGCCGCCTCCGCCCCGGCCTCACCGCCCGGCCATGCCCCCCCCCCGCGCCCCAGCTCCCTCTCCGCCGCCCCCCGGGACGGACGGACGGACGGACGGGCCGCCGGCCGCCCGGCAGCAGCACGCTCGCTGCCCCCCCCCGCTGTCAGCACGGGAAGAGGAAATGGACCGTTCCACCCCGCGCGGGGCGGGCGCCTACCACCGGGGCGCGGGGGGGGGGAACGGCCCGGGACCGCCCTGCCCCGGCCGGGTGGGAGCCCGGCGGCCGCGGGTTCTCCTCAGCCGGGGCTCCGGCCCAGCCCGCCGGCCCAGCGCGGATCCCGGCTCGCGGGCATCACCGGGGGCTTCCCAGGCCTCCACCGGACCAGCCGGTGGGCCCAGCACTGGGAGCAACGGCTCAGCCGGCGGCCTCCGGGAGGTTCCCCCCCGGCAGGAGCTCCAGGAGGTCCCCTCCCAGCAGGGTCCCCCAACTGGAGCACCCAGCAGGGTCAGTGTCCCCCCAGACAGGGGCTCCAGGAGGTCCCCTCCCAGCAGGAGCTCCAGCAGGGTCCGTGTCCCCCTCAAACAGGAGATCCAAGAGGGTCACACCCCCTTCAAACAGGAGCTCCAAAAGGGTCCTGTTCCTCACCCCATTGTGCTCACCCCAAACAGGGTATCTCTCCCTGAAACAGCAGCTCCAGGAGGGTCCATCCCTACCACCAGGAGCTCCAGGAAGGTCTCCTCCCAGGACAGGGTCCCACTGCCAGCCTCTCTGTGCTGAGGGGGTGTCACAAACCCTTTGGGTGCACATCAGGAGCGCCGGGGACACTTTGAGATACAGACTCCTCCTGACCCCGTGAAGTTCCCAAATCCACATCCTTGAGTCTATTTATTGCCATCCTGCCCTGAGCACTCTTGGTAACAAAGCACACTCCTCAAAAACATAAAAAACCACCCAACCCTTAGATGAAGCAGATCTATGGCACGGGCCACGTTTTTTTCTGGCTTCCCATTACAGCAAAACCTCCTAAAACCAACCAGCCCATCCGAAATGCTGCACGCCAACTCCTGCCTTTCCAACCGCCCCAGCCTTTCCTCCTCCACCGCTCCAGGGCCACGCAAGGCAGCAAGAATTCCAGACACCACCTGCGACTCCAATAACAAGGTACCAACCATGCGAGGCAAAGTCTCTGCAAGGTAAGTTCTGAGAACCGTCATCATCATCTCCACACTCCTCCTCTGCCTCACCCAACACATCAAGGGGTAACTCGGACCAAGGAAAATGAAATTTTACACGTTCCTTCAAACCCTGGGTGACGCGAAACCCACTCCACACACAGCAGGTCAAAATCATTGAGCAATCCTATCTGCAGCTCTCAAAGTATTTAATTTTCCAGTTTTAAAAAAATACAGAATAATAAATCATCTCAACCGCACAAAAATCTCCTCTCACAGTACCTCATTTTAGCAGAGCACAAAAGGGTCTAGTGGCCAAAGGAATTAAACTCACATTTTGACTTGAAGAAATACCACTAATCACTCCTTTTAATCAACATCACCTTTTTCCAAAATGTGCTCTAATTGTAACAAATACTCTTGTAACAGCAATAATAATCTTACCTGGCCCACTACTAGCATCACAAAGAGAATTTCTCGTTCATCAGTCTAAATTTTAGGCATAACTATATTCTTCTGATAAAAAATTCTGTTCTTTAACCCCCAAAAATGGGAAATACCAGGCAGTCCATATTATTTTTCCACTTCAGGGAACACCCTAGATTTCACACCTCCTCTACAGGCTGTTCATCTTTGTACAACTTGTCTCGAGCCTGTTGTTTCTGTTGTTTCTTAGTGTGTCCTAAGAAGAATTTTTACGCTATTCCTCAAATACTGCCCTTTGCCTCTTCAGCTGGTCAGGCTCCCTTTCAGAGGGATTTTTGTTTTTTTAAGTAGTATTTAAAAAAAAAAAAATCTAATGACTTATCCTTATAGGAGCTTAACTCTGAGGACAAGAAAACATTTGCCAACCCACTTAGTACTTGCTGCAGGATCCCCTCTAGTGTATATAGATATATATAGAAAAAAAAAAAAACAAACCAGCCACCACCTCCCACCTAACACTCACGTCTCAAAAGACTAGTTTTTCAGTCTTCCGAGCATCGGAAAGAATTAACAGATACCTTATATCACACCAAAAAAAAAACCCCATAAAACACACAACTTGGCGCCGCGATTGCAATACTTCACGTATGACAACACTGAAAATATTTTCAAATGGAAAGACAGACACAACACAGGGACAGAAGTTGTCTGTTCCACCCAAAGCAAACTGAACAGCATCATCTTCTCCATTTTTCACAAAAGTAGTGCAAGATTTTCAGTATCAGGAGAAACAAGCTCAGCTTGAGAGCTGAACCATTCCCCCGTGCCTCTCGGAAGACAATGGAGGGTTCTGTCTGCAACAACAGAACTTTACTTACAAAACCATTTTGGTTTTGTTTTCACTACAAACCATTTGGAGTTTCTCAGGTTGTGTTCCACCATGGGAACCACCACAAGGAGCCAGGTTCTGCGTGTGAGCAGGGAGGGCAGCAAACCACCTAACCCACTAATATTCCACTGAAAGCACATCACATTCACCATTTCTGGGCTTTCGCACTCAAAATCCCAATACTCCGGACCCCGGCTCACCATCACCCGCAGCATTCATCTGCCAAATGAACCCACTACTTCACTGAGCACTTCAAAAACATCGATAGCCTGCAATACCAAATTCCAAAAACCCCATTCCCAACGCTTCACACCATTGTGAGATCTTCAGTAAAACGTCAAGGCTTTAATGCAGGCTTCCATTCTCTTCCTGCAAGGAAAAGAGGTATCAAGGGGCAAAAAAAAAAAAAAAAAAAAAAAAAAAAAAAATCAAAAAACCAACAAAAAACCTCCCTCAACCCTATTTAGATATCCACAATTATTTTCTTTCATATTTCTACTTGCGATTCTGGGTTTTAAACATGAGTCAGGAAATATATCTCGAAGTTTTGCAAAGGTGAACACAAATCCATTTCTTCCTTGCTTTCAGGTCCAGCTCGATGAATTACTTGAACTAGCTGTTTTTAGAAAAAAAGAAAAAGTTATCTTTTTGAAATGTCTCAGCTTCGATTTGAAAGCTTGTTATCTCTATTTTCCCTTACTCCGAAGGGCATGATCTAATCCGCACTCTCATCTATTACCATCCACTTCTAAAAAGCCGCCTTCTGAGCAAGAGGTACCTTAAAACAAAGCCGCCCAAGTCAGGCACATCCCTCATTTTTCTTCTTACGGTCCCTCACGTTCTGTGAGCCCAACACACAGAAAAGCCCTTACGTTCCCCACACAGAAGGTGGGAGAGGAAACATCTGAAGGGCAGCTTGGGGAGACAACCTGAGGGCAGAACTGCTTAAAAACAGGGGAAAAGAGAGTCCTATTTCAAGCCACACTGAAGCACGTTTGACCAAAGGGAATCCTGTGAGAGCCCAAGCCAGGGGCAGGAACAAACAAACCAAGGCTGGTTTACTCCGCACCGGTAACTAAAAATGAGGGAAAAGCACACGATTTGACCAAAGGGAGAACAAAAGCATCTGCAAGAATGCAATTGTTCATGCAGGATACATAGTACACGTACATAGTGGAGCTATAAATGCTCAGGAACCAGATAGTGGACAGGTTTTTTAAAAGATTCTCAGTTCAATCTTCTAGTCCCACACTGGCCACCAGGAATTCGGAACCAGCATCGCTTGGATCACGTCACCCTGAAACACAAGCAATTCAACAATTGATCCGGGACAGATTCTGGCACCCAGAAACGTAAGCATTTGAACAATTGATCAGACAATTCCCACTCTTATATCACAAAAGCACATTGTTACCCATTTACAGCTGATCAAGCAGTACTGGTCACCAACCGGCCCCAAAGCACATAAACACACTTTTTTTTGTGTGCTTGCAGAGTCACAGAGCTCAGAGTCAAGGTTGGGTTGTTTAAACCATGTCCACGCGGATGCTAACACCTTACTCAGCAGAACCATGAGGCGCAGTCATTACTAAAAAAAACAAATCATGTTGAGATAAAAAAAAAAAAAAAAAAGAGTTGAAAATAACCCTTCAATACAGTGCAAAGTATCCCTCAGTGATTTCTGTCAGCATGGCTATGGCTTTCCCAAGTATTTCCCTCCCCAGCAGCAGGCAGACAGTCCTAACAAGGTGACCTCAGACACAATCAAGAAGTTCCCGAGACAGTTAAGACCAAAAACCAGGGTGGGTTTCCACCAAAATTTTGTGATATTCTGATTTTCTGTGAAGTGCAGAGCGCCAGGAGGCAAAAATCCCACCATTGTCACAGGAAACACCTCG
Organism: Numenius arquata; assembly: GCF_964106895.1. Lineage (NCBI taxonomy): Eukaryota > Metazoa > Chordata > Aves > Charadriiformes > Scolopacidae > Numenius > Numenius arquata. The sequence continues at coordinate 70,370,065 of NC_133580.1, forward strand.
CAAACTGAGGCATATACCACAAATGAAATATATTTGAACGTGGCAGGGCACACTCGCAAAGAGAAGACTGTCCTTTCATATGGAGTAGAAATACCCACGAAATCAGAAAACTCAATTAATCCACAAAGGGAAAAATCCCAGCATTCAAACTTTCAAATGACTAAGTATCCTCTTTTAACACGAAACAAAAAACCATCAGAAGATGCAGGAGCACTTGTTTATAGGGTAGAGAAACATTCAGTGGGTAATATTCAGGTAGCTTTTCCAAAGGCTGCTTCAAAGTCATGTCTGAAAGACTCCACGGGTGAGAAGCACGTCCAAGTCAGCGGCAGTAAAGCAGTGGATGCAGTGATACAGCATCTAGGAACTCCACCCATTACAGTCTCTTCCAAGCTTTACCACTGGTACTGGGAGAGCACTACTACTACTGCTTAAGGGGAGAGCAAAAAACACGTCTAAGAGAAGAACCACCCACAGAATAATCAACAAAAATCAATCAAACATCTTCACGAGTTATCACCCACTAAAGGGATGACTTCTTGTAGTCTGGACTTTCTTTATTCTGTCTTAAAGGCTGCAGAAGTGCATCACCAGAACAGTGCTTTAAATGCAACAACCGCATAAAAATCTAGGAAGCCAGTGTCCCCTAAAAGAGATGCAGTTGCTGAAGCTATTTTGTATTAAAGAACACGCAGTCACCGAAATTATCTTAAAGACAGCACAGGGAAAAGAAAAAATAAACAAAGCAAGAAACCTAACTTAATTGGGAAGCACACTAACGGGTAAACAACTCCAAATGGCACACTACAATTATCCACCACCTAACGTACAGCCCGTGCGGCTAATGCCAGCTTTCAGCTTCGTGCTGGGGCCATCGCTTCCTTTTTTAGCGAGTGCTGATACTCCTACCCACGTTCCTCTTGCTGGGCTGTGCCAAGTGCTGCCTATCTCCCCTTTGAGTAAAAACAGAGTTTTTCAAAATCCTCTACAACTAAGGCAGAACTGAATGTTTCTCCAGACAGACACCCGCGAGGGTACACACTACTTCCAGATAAACTCACTGCCTTGGAAAATCAAAGTATTTATCAACCTTCATTAGGAATTACATCCCCACCCGCATACACACCTTTCCTGACTCCATCACAGCAGTAGAGAGTTCACGCTGCCACTAAGACACGAAACATGTTCTTCTCTGCTACTTTTCCTATCACCTGTTATTTTTTTTTTTTTAAATACAAAAATCTTGTTATGCCACAAAAGCATGACCTCTGCTTCATAGTAGTTTGCATCCGTTATCACTTGGTGCATTTTGTAAAGTCCCTCAGTTCTACGTCGACACCAAAAAGAGCTTTAAACCTACTGTTCCAGCTTCTTTCTTGATTCATCATGCTCCTTATTCCTGATCCTCAAGTTAGTGATTACATGAAATCAGGTCAGTCCAAAACCAAACCTCAGGAACCATCTGACGTCATGGCCCTCATCTGCTTTTTCTATGTTCACATAGGATATTGTTTTCTTCTTCTCCACTTCTTAGAGCAACCATGTCTCCGCAGTTGTCAGCCTGATGGACTTCCAACATCCCTCTGGCAGGTGCTTTAGTGAATTTCAAAGCAAAGAAATTTACTTTCTTCCTTTCATTTTTATTACTGGGAGTGGGGGTGTGCAGGGATGATGGGCTTTAAACTGTTTAAATCTACCATTTTTAACACATACTTTTATTCCGATTTCTTTTTATTCCTTTATCCTTATCCTTATTCCTTTATCCAGTGTCTTTTTCTGAGCATTTCAGTGTCTTCTGCCAAGACCTGCAATGGAGCATTCACCGAGTTTCCCAATCACAAGATGACCCTTGCAGCCCATCCTTACTATCAACACCACCATGTCTCAGCTCCGTTACCTCCCACAGATAAGAAAACTTCCATAATGAATCCACATATTTTTCTTAACAACTACATAGCAACTTCTTTGACTGTCCAAGATGATTTCCCACTCAAAAACTAAGCTTTCTCCCCAAGACAAACCTTTCATTCCTGTCCAGCATATTCTTCTCTTGGCCCAGGGCAGCAGCAAGGCCTTCAAGGCCCTTCTGCCACATTCACTACTTTCTGTTCATTTATTTTTACTCAATTTGGTAAACATATAAAACTAGAGAAGATGAAAATCTGTTCCTCAAGGGGTCTTAATTTGGTATTCCTGAGACCTAGGTTTTCCACAGCTCCGAAGAAACTAGTATCTTTGAAAGGCATCTGTACTTAACGACCTTCGTAAGTGCCAAGATAAACGCATGCTGAGCTTTTAATGCCAATTTGAAAGACTGCATAAAACTAAAGAGGTTTAATGACTGTTGACAGCAGACTGGGATGTTTATGACCCCTCTGATGGAATAAAGGTGCCCGATTCCCTTCGCACAACCCTCCTCAGACCTGTCCGCCCTGAGCAGAAGCGGGACAGTAGGTTCTGGTGGGATCAGGGAAGATGACGACTCCACATCCAGAGAACCCTTCTCAAATATCTGTTATCTCCTCCCAGGAGCACTGGGGGATTTCAGCATTCACACTGCATTACCGTTTCATAGAAGATTTCTCATTCTCAGTTAAAAAAAAAAAAGGCAATTGCTTCCACAACTCATGAAAGTTAGCAACACGATGCCAGGAAACTCTCAAGATTCACCCACAGCACACACAGCCTCAAAGCAAAAGCCTTCAGTTTATAGCACTTCTTCCAGGAACTCTAAGGCAGGGGATGTCAAAAGTCAGCTCTGTCTGAAGTGAGACTGCAATGCTCCACTCAGGAGTCATAAGTTAATAGTCTAGAATTCTATTAGCAGCCTCTTACTCTTACACCATCCATCTCCAAACAGCAGGTAGATGCACAAGATAAAAATATTTCTGAAATAAGATTTCATCTGCGCCTAAACGGCACTGACACCTAAATGGAGTTTTATAGTGTAGCAAGGAAGCAGCGTCTGGCACAGGGGGAGAGAAACCCTTCTCATCAGCAAAAAGCCTTCTCCCCAGTAAGTGCTTACATCAGCCCTATTATTTTGGACTTCAATTCTGTGAGACAAATCTAAGCCTGGAAAAAGGAGGAAAGAAACCATCTTTACTCATCCATAGCACTGCCCTGAAGATGAACCAAACCAGATCATCATTAAAAAGCAACTGTGTCAAGACACATTCCTGCGGTTCTGCCTCCTCATTTGTCCAGTGTGTTTTCTCCCTTATTAGAGGAGCCCCCACAATTCTCCCGGGGAGGAACTGCCCAGTGCAAATCCAAACAAAACTGGCACAAAGGTGCAAAGGGAGACAAAATTACGTAGCACTACATAAGGATTTTAAAGGTGTTTTTCATCAGAAGTCTAAGATTACTGGCACAAGTTTTTGTCCAAGGGGAGCTTTCTGTAAGAGAACTTCTCTGCTTTAAGCAGCCCAAGTTTTCACCGAACAATACTGTGTTCCAAGCCTTTAGTGGCAGAACTTTCAATGTGCTAAAGAAATCTGGTTTGAGGGTAAACACAAGTGAGATGGGGAACATGTTCAGAAAAGACAACCATGTGGGACAGGGAGTATCCTTCTTTGAATAAGTTAAAATATATTCCTTTCTCATTCCACATGTGAAATACTGGTGACAAGAAAGCTATGTATAAGGTAAGCAGCCTCAAAACGGAGTAATAATTTCTCACATGTAGGAGTCACAGACAGTCCAAAAATGTTCATACTAACGCCTCTCAAATTCTAAGATAGGTACTACCCCAAGATATCTTCACGTTAGTATGTGAGAATTTGAGTACAAGGTCAAAGCCATCCCCCTTTAACCTGTGCTCTGTCTGTGCACTCCATTTAATATCCAGGCAGGAAAACGTGCCCGCTTTGGGACAAGCTGCTTGCTATTTTTGCCCAGTGGTACACAAACTCCCAAATACACAGGCTTTCCCTTACACCTGCTGTAACACAATATATTTTTGACAATTTTGGCTATGCACTCACAAAACACAAAGAACGACTAGTAACGCAAGACTTGGTAACCATAAAAAGTAGTGAATGCAAGACGCAGGAAGCTAGCTCCTTATCTCCAGTTCTTGAATCATAAAACATTAGACAAGTTCCAATGTATATTTGTTAAAATCTAAGCCCTTTTTGCAGGTAGCAGCTGTAAGCCACTGCAAGTTCTTCAGTAGTTTAAGTGCAACTATACTCCTCGCAAAGAGTTAGGAAATCTTCAACCAGAAAAAGGCACTTTTTAGAACTAAGTGTCCTCTTCCTTTTTGAGTGGCCTAGTCCATCATTCTTTTCTATGCATAATAATCCAATTAAGTGGACACTGATATAAAGTATTTCCATGTCAAATTCTGATCCAGGGCCTGCTGGATCAGGATGTCCCTGTCTCCCTTTTCCCAGCTGTCATCCTGACAGTTGTTTCAGCTCCCAATGCTCCACATTCAGGTAGGCTGTTTGTAAAGAACTTGGACTTGGTTAATATCAAGTTTTGAGACCTATTCTAAGTGTTATGGAAACAATCAGGACCCATAACAATGTACTTGATGTTTCTTTCTTTTACAAAGCTCCTAATGATCAGAAATACTTAGTTGGCACCTTCAAGTTCAGGGACTAAACCAGCTAGAAAACCTACATTCATTGACAGCAATACCAAGCCCGGAATTTTACAGAGAGCAAGCTGTTAGAAAAGGCTGAAAAAGGAAAAATACATAAACTGAATAAAAACAGTGAGAGACTTCTGTGTTCCTTATATTCTGTTAATATGGATGTTCACGTCTTGTTTCACCTGAGGTTACTTGGAAGATCAAGACAGACTGGGGACCACAGAGCAGGACTCACAGCATTTACTATCAGTGTAATTAAACCAGTCACCTGTTTGAATGCCTTCTAGCTGAACCCCACTTGTTCACTGGAGTTCAACACCTCCCGTTCCCCACCTCTTCTTTGTTGTGTCTTCAAAAATAAAATCACAGGTTCAGTTTATCTCAGATCACCAGAAGAAAGACACAACAACTAACTCACAAACATTTGCCCTTCTCAATTCAAGATGCACTCACAGCAAGAGCCTGATTTTAGCCCAAGACTAACCCTAAAGGCTTTCAAAACAACAACAAAAAAAAGTCCAAAACCAACAAAAAAATCTTCAGCAGTCTTCAACATCACAGGTAGACACCTCACCACCCCAACGGCTGAGGTCCCCTTTCAACCCCACATATGGGCACACACTCCCCCATAGAAGAACCCCTGCCCTCTCCACTGGCATTTACATTGATTCCCTTGGGCTCTGTCTGTCTGATTTATTTCCCTATGACAAAATTTAATAAGTGCATTGGAAGTTCACAAAAAGTAAAAAAAAAAATAATAATTTAAATATGTCCCAGACTGTGTGCACAATACTTTTATTACAAAATCAATTGCTCAACTTATTTCTACGAACAAGTATTCCAACGGTTTGGAAAGACTGCACACTCTGCAATGCCCATCGCTGGGCACAACGAAAGCCACCACCAAAGACTTTCTTGAAAACATTTGGGTTTTGTTAGATGTAAAAGTAGTTTGTTTTTTTTTTAAATTTAATTTCATTTAAGTACTACGACTAACCTTATTTCAAGGCTAGTTCACTCAAGGCTTCCTAGGTGTCACTACTTCACACGCTTCTTCAAAACCAGTAACGTTGATAAAGTCACCAAAGGCAAAGAGATTTGCAACCTAACGGAGGTTTTGGCCACACTCCTATTTAACTAAGCCATGCTGGGACACAGCAGCACACACCAGTCCCAAGGCACAGGAGGAAGCAGCATCTATATCCATTTCAATGGCCCGTGACCTGCTAGAGAGAAAACTGGCAAAAACCAGCGGGGCAAAGGCACCGCTCGGGGGGAAGAGATTCCTCCTCCGGGCAGAGGGAAGCTTTTAGATCAACTCCTCACACCATGCTATCCCACACCCCGCTTCGGAGCACGTGCTGGCGTCCTCCTGAACTCCCACCCCAATTCCACGACACAAGATTTCCTCAACTCAGAGACACAAGCACATTTAGAGTGATTTTACACAGAAGTCACGTAGAAGCATAAACATTTCCCCCCCACACGCACGCAGGCTTCAGAAAAGCCCTTTTTCAAAGTTTAGCACATAAAGTTTGCCGCTATATTTATCACCGAGGAGATCCTTTACCAAGCCGATGCTTCACCGAAATCCCAGCACGCTGTTATGCCAACTTTCACTTCTGTTCCTGACGGAGATGGACAGAAGGCATATGTTCATCTATCTAGCAGACTGCTACGCTGAAAGCACTCTTTTTCTTTAAAATAGCTGGGTTATATGCATTACGATTACATATTACGGTTACCACACTGGTCACAGTCGCGCTCTGTGACTTTTGTGCTAGGCAGTGCACAAAGCCACTCCTTTGTGGCACTAAATGACGCAAAACCGGTGACGGTGATACTCAAAAGCACGGCAACATTTTAAGAAAATACTGCTTCGTTCCTCTCTTTCTCCCTATCCTTAATATGCTGCTTTCAAGAACCTTAACAAATGCCAGAGAGAAAAAAAAGCAGCCAGCGCTGATTTTATCTCAAGGAGCTTTCAAGTTTTAAAGTTGCAAACACACACAAAAAAAATTCCACCTATTTCTCTCTCCAGGACCGAGCCAGCCGCTTTGGGATAGAAGACCCAAAGGAAGTGTCATGAGGACCACTTTGCCCTTTAATACGAAAATTCTCCCAGATCTGTAGCCTTCTTAACAACGCAAGTTCTCCAAGACAATGCAGGCGTTTCTTTGACAGGCATTTAAATGAACCCAAAACGGCAGTCCCCGTCCGTCTGTCCGTCCCTCCCTCCTCCCTGCCCAAGTTCCGGGCCCTTCGCTGTGTCAGCACAGGCGCTTGTGACAATCTGGATCCAGGAACTGATCAACTGTAAACACAGTTTTCTGTTGCTGAGGGTTTTTTTCAACGAGATCATTTCCCGAGTGGCTGGGAGGAGCAATGAATGCCTTTTTTTTTTTTTTTGGCAGCAGCATGCTCACTGTAACCTTCCTACAAGCCCGACTCCCCCAGCTTCAGCGGGACTGGTACCCACACTGGCACGGCGGATGAGCAACACTCAGCGCTTGTGGGGAAAAAAAAAAACACAACACTAAGTCACATCATAAATTTAAAACTTCATTAAAGCATTGTTCACCGTTCTGTGGAGGAGAACAATTCACACCTGCACAACGGCATAAAAAGGAAAATTCCACTGGCAAAGCGTTTCAGGACAAGGCTGAACAAAAGGAAAGAAATACCTGAAGTTTTGAAACGGGAAAGCTCGGGGACAGGAAAACGTGTGAGTCACCAGATCCCTGCCAGACACGGAGGTACCAGGGACCCCCAGCTTCTCGCCAAAGAAAGCGTTCAATTCTGTTCTGTTGTGTGGGAAAAACTGGGAGGACAAAAACAACCTTCCTCCTCTTATCTTCGAATCCCTCCCTGCCCGAGAGAGAGAGGTCTCAGATGTTCCCTTCTGCAGAGCCTGTAATCCACAAAACACTTCCTCCAGAGGACAGACCTACAGGCTGAGAAATCATCATTCCTTTTTCGTTAGGGCAAGGGGAAACCAGCCTGAGCCCAACTACCAGGCAGCCTCCTTCGCAGAAGAAAGAAGTCGTATTACTGTGCGAAAGAAAGATGCCTTTCATTTTAACTGAAAGAAAAAGAGAATCCAGACACTTCATTTTTTGACTGTTTCAAGTTGAACTTGGGGAGAACGAAGGCCAGAATCCCAAACTGATGTTCTAAATAGCGACATTTCATCTTCTTAATACTGCAAACTTATTTCCAGCATCTGAACAGCTGTGCATTTGGACACGTTATCCATTCTTGATGATTAATGCCACAAAGACCTGAGATATCGAGGCGGGGCAGGGAAATAAAATAAAAATCAAGGTTTATTTCATCACATTTCCTAGAATACACCATTATACTCCTCAGACTTGAGGATTCAGCTAAAATACAGCAGAGGGAAAACACCTGCACATCAAACAGCAGTGAATTTGTCAAAAACTGCTTTGGGTAACGCCAACAAAATCATCATAATTATAACATTCAGCCTAAAAGAAAACACTGCAAGCACAAACAAAGATATATTAAAGACGTGCGTCGTTTCGTGGCTGATTTTTAGCCTGGTATACAACTATTACCTAATGGGAAAATAAGGTGACACCACAGTTAAGTAATACCTCCACACGGCTTCAGCTCTTCAGAGAGCCATGAGCTTCAGATTGCACGTGGGGGGAAAATGTGGCTGAAAACCATCTGGAACAGTGAGAGAACCCGGCTGGGTACCGATTAACACAAAGCACTCACTGCCTCGGGAAAACAGAGGGGAAACCCTGCATTGGTCAAGCATGGGTGGGTTTTTTTCCCCAAATATTCCCGTAGACACTGCACGATGACGGCGCAGAGCTCACCAGAATGCACACGCTAACACCAGGCCATGTTTACATTCGCTGGTAAGGCTGACCACACTTTAAGGAAGACTTTTTCCCCCCCCTCTAAGTCCACGTGTCAGTTAAAGGACCTTACCCAAACCATTCCCTAGCACTAGGGCCTTCCCCACCCACACAATTAGTGTTCTTTCTTGAAACATCACAAGTTATTGACATGACAGAAGTCCCACACGGGCAGAGAAGCTCTACAGACACAGCACATCTTCAAGACGCTATTTCAACTTCGTCACCCAAAATAGTGTACCGCCAAGAAACCAGGAGCACATCATTTCAGGAAAAAAAAGCGGAACATTCACCAAGGCATCCACTGATACTGCTCAAATGGCCTCAAACATTAATATCACATTTGTGTAGTTTTTATTCTTAACACAAAGTTAGAAGGGCTTGTTTCTTTAACCTTGGAAACGGAGCCTTCCTACTTATCTTGGATCTGCAGCATTGATTTTTCAATTCCTAAATCCAATTGCCGAAGCAGCTATATCCTTAATAAGCACAAATAATTTTGATTGAGAAAAAAAACCCAACCATACATAATCCCATTTGCCTTCAAAGTTGACAGATGAGGAAATTCTCTCAGCTAAATCTCTTCCAGAGAAATCACTCTCTTTAAAGAACTAAATTACTAACTTAAAATACGGGGTGTTTGGCTCCAGCCCGCACGCAGGGATCATGTTTATAAGGACATTTCCTGAAGAAATATCTGAGGAAGTAAACAAATTCACGTGGCACCACCAATACCTCACTCCACCTTCAGCAGTGGCTGTTTAATGCAGGGGACTTCTTTTTAAACCCAGATACTTACTAAGAACTTCAACTACATACAGCAGACAAAAAAAAAAACTTTAATATTTTCTTTCTTTTTTTTTTTTTTTCTAAATACGCACTAGGTCTAACCAGACACCACTTACCAGCTCTGCATACCCACACTCTTTGCCATGCACGTAAAGGCACTACTTAATCTGTGCTTCCCACCCCAGCCAGTCACCAGCACGCTCCATCTCCCATCCCAGTAACGTCACCCCTTATCTACGGGGGCACACGCTACTCATCATCCACAGGGTGATGCCAGCGATGACTGGAAGGTGCTCAGCAGGGCACGGCCAAGCCTTCATCCCGGTTTTCCAGGCAGATTTTGCTGGGCCCTAGTCTAGGGAATGGTAAGGAAGGGATATTAAAGGCTTTTGGCTTTAATACTTCCCAAGGTCAGTTACAGCAGATTCCACTGGGGTGAAACTTGGCTGAAACATCAACCGATGTCAGGTAGCTCTTGCCGTACCAAGCCATACGCTGTAGGAACTATTCTGGTGAGGAAAACACCCAAATCACCTTTGGTCTCACACAAGCTTGGTTCTTCCTAAAGGATTTCACTTTTATGTCTTCTTTTGAAGGGAAGAAATCAAATGGTACAGGCAAAAAAACTGCCCAAGTGGACAGAAAGAAAAGAATTACAGCATAAACAATGAGGCAGCGTACGAGACCCAGCTGTACATCAGGTTGTCACACACTAACAAGGACAGAGCCCAATTAGCTGCATGTTCAGTCACGTATTTGAAGACGCGAGGAGATGAAAGCACTGGTAGCAGGGAGGGCGTATCATGCAGCGGGCAGGAGAGACATACTGGCTCTTCAGCAGCCCTGCAGAATCCAAAGCCATTATTCCAGGATTCTAATTAAGACAGTTGGGATTTAAAAAATAATTTATAAAATAAATTCTGTGTTTCAAATCAACAGCCTGCTTTAATACTTAAGCTGTTAAAGCCTTTTACAAGTTAGGTATTACAACCACGTGCCTGTGACGCTCTCAAAATCACACCAGCAAGCCCAAGTTTTCAGATTCACACCTTGTATTTGAAGCTGAAGAACTTAAAGAGTAGCTTCTTCTGCATGAACAAATTTTAGAGGACCAGTCGTGTTTTGTTGTTTTATTTACTTCATTGTACTAGTTCAGTTCAATTACTAATTCAATTGCAGCTGAAAAAACAAAAACGAACTTCTATTTACAACAGCTACCAGGCCCCAGTAAGAACAAGAATGGGCTGCATCCCCAGCAGCATGGCCAGCAGGGCGAGGGGGGAATTCTGCCCCCCTGCTCTGCTCTGGGGAGACACCCCCCAGTGCTGCCTCCAGCTCTGGGGCCACCAACAGCAGAAGGACATGGACCTGTTGGAGTGGGGCCAGAGGAGGCCACGGAGATGCTGGGAGGGCTGGAGCCCCTCTGCTGTGAGGACAGGCTGAGAGAGTTGGGGGGGTTCAGCCTGGAGAAGAGAAGGCTCCGGGGAGACCTTAGAGCCCCTTCCAGTCCCTAAAGGGGCTCCAGGAAAGCTGGGGAGGGACTCTGGATGAGGGAGAAGAGCCATAGGAGGAGCGGGAAGGGTTTGACACTGAAAGGAGGCGAGATTGAGCTGAGATCTGGGGTAGAACTTCTTTGCTGTGAGGGTGGTGAGAGCCTGGCCCAGGTTGCCCAGAGAAGCTGTGGCTGCCCCATCCCTGGAGGGGTTCAAGGCCAGGTTGGAGGGGGCTTGGAGCAACCTGGTCTGGTGGGAGGTGTCCCTGCCCAGGGCAGGGGGTGGCACTGGATGGGCTTTAAGATCCCTTCCAACCCAAACCATTCTATGATTCTGTGAATGCTTAAGAAACAGCCAAAACACCTCAAAACCATCCTTTGCACAGGGCAGCACTTTCAGGCACAGCTAACACTGGCTTTCTTAAACGTAACCCTCAATTTACAGGTCATATGAGAATCCAGTGACAAATTATACCAATCAGAAAAATGGAGGAAAGAAAGAAGTGCACACAAATCCACAACTGATCTACATCTAATTATCACGAGACTCTTTGCTGAAGGAGAACGCTGAACTTACAAACTCTTAAAATGGCCATGATATTAGGAAAGGCAATTATAAACTTCACTGCCAGCAGCAAACATCCTGTAAGTTCAAAGACTTGAAACAAGCTTGTAAACAGTTTTTAATATACAATTAAAAACTTTTCTGGGTTTAATGAGAAGCTCTAATGCAGATTTTTAAGTAGCAACTTTCTACAAAAACTTGCTCCTTTTTGGTACTATTTCACTATTTCCTGAAGACAAACGTTTAGCAAAATTGGTACATACAAACCCACTTTCAAGAAGCCTACAGATTTCTGTTCATCTGAGCCTGGTTAGGGGAACTGCTAAACCATGTTTTCACAAAAAAACCCCAAACCCAACAACCTGAGAGCAAATAATTAAGTTCTCAAACAATAATAATGTTCGCAGGCTTCACATGTGTCAGCTTTCATTTGTCTAACCTGCTCCCCCCACCTTCTTATTTTTTGACTCATGTCCTGAAAATCCTCCTGTCAAGAAGCTCAGAAGACAGACCTTTGATTTGACCCAAGGCACAAATTTGACGGGCAGCTTTCTTACTATTTGTTTCACATATTTACATATCATCAATAAGCCACATTAAACAGGGGATGGAAGGTAAAAAGTCAAAGTAAGAGCAGCTTTCCATTACGTGACTAGACTGGCCTCAGAATATAGCCTTCTTCAGTGACACTCCTCACCCAATTCTGATCAAGAACCGAGAGGCATCTTCATCTCACCCTTCAACATCTAACACGTCAACCCATGACATGTTCCATGCGTGTCACTGCACCAATCCAATATTTGCCTGAATGCACACTCTGCAAGCTACCACCCCATGGAAGGGGCACTGCACTCCTATTTAACAACAAGGCAGCTCCTTAGACAGCTTGTGAGCCTACCCTATGGAAAATGGACAATTTCACTTGTTGGACATGATTGTTCATGAACTAAGGCCAGAATTCTGCCAGGAGGCATGCAAGCTTACCTCCCTGCTACGGAACTTCTACTGTCACTTTTCTCTTACCTTAAGATTCCTCGTCCTGTGTACTGAAAAGAGTTGCCATTTTTTTTATTAGCTGGTGGTTAGGGAAAAGGCAATTTGCCATTTAGAGACAATACTGGACCGCGCTACCTCAAATCTTGGGGGTTTTGGCAAGCAGCAATTTGCTGCAATTTCAAAAAGCAACCTTGGAGGTTGCCATGGACGTTGTAGCAGGAGCTCATTAAGTTGTTGGTATGAGATTTCAATTGAACTTCTCCCAAAGCTGTATCCAGTGCCTGTGCTTCCACACTGAGATCTAATGGAGTTTAGAAACAGCCCGGGATGAAAACATCTGATTACTACTTTTTATTCCATTCCATCAGCTCAGCAGCAACTGAGCCAAACAATGTCTTTCCACTCATGGGGTTTTTGTGATTTATTATCCGCCAGGTTTCCGACTGTAACTCTTTTGACTTGTTGCTACTGTACTCCTGATTTTTAGAAGCCGCCTCATTAGTAGTCAAATCTAGAAGTACTTCGCTTCAGAGATTAGAGAAGTCTTAATCTATTACGCATGGGAAGGGCAAAAAATAACCTAAGACAAACTGTCTTAAGTTTACAGAGATAATGAACTGAATGGTTGGGAGGAAACACCATCTTATGCAGCGTTCCCACAATAGTTTCCATTCACAGCAAAAGCATAAGCTTAGATTTCTTTGTTTTTCATTTTCTGTGCCTTCCAGACTGCCCGTGGTCAGAAGGCCACAATCCAGCTGCTGAAAGCCACACAAGCTATGCACATCTCAAGAAAGTCTAAACTAAAGAAAATTTTAAACCCCAAACAAATAAAAAATCCCACAGCAGAAACACAATTTGTTTTAATTTTTTTTTTAAGCCAAAATTAAACACCAGGTTGCTTTCAGTCAAAGAAAACTCCCTTTCGCTGAGAACACTCAAAACACATTTCCTCCCCAGGAGCTGCTGGGAACCACTTTGAAGTGAGATCCTCTGCTCCATTAATCAGGCCATCCTCATGTTCGCATTCCTAAAAACTGGGATTTCAGCTGTGCATATTCTCCTAAACTGCACCATTTCATCCTGAAGTCAGTGGAAGAAAGACTAGAATAGATTTTTGCAGCAACCTGAACGATCAAGAAGAAGAATTATTATAAACGAAGCTGTCACACGACAATACGAATGCTATCCTGAGCTTAATAAACTCAGTATCATTGCCTTGTTTACCATTTTCTTACCCCTGCTTAATCTTTAAACCCAGGTCACCCAGACTAGAAAGCCTTCACTTACTACGTATATGATGAAAAAGTCAGGGAAGCTTCCAGATGCCAAAAGTGCCTTGCCAACTCTGGGTATCTACAACACATGTCATTCCATCAAAAAGCCATGTATTCTTCTGCTGCCTCATGATAGTTTAATGATCATTTGCCTTTTTTATCTCTCTGCAGGTCTCAAAAGCATATTAAATAGGTACCTATGGCTATGTAAGGCACAGTGTGCAGGCGAAGGCTCACCTCAGCTAATTCCTTGTCCCGTCATGCCATACACACTATACTTAAAAGCTACCAGGATATGGAGCCATTTGGAAGAATGGACCACAAAATAAATCTGCCTACGATGTCGCCATTAAGTCTCACTTTACAGGAATCCTGCTGAAGGTGGCTGTCACACACAACTCATCTCAGCGCCCAATTATCAACTGATGCATCTGCTAAGTCACTGGAGAACCTCCATCCCTTGGCCACACACCACCATGGCAAAACTCAACAGACTCGGAGAGAATAAGAGAGTTCTTCCAGTACCTGCAGGACTGCTAGTTAGCACGGTTCAGCACCTAACCACAGCTGCCCATCTTACAAGTGTGACACCTCAAAAACTTCTATCTAGCTGATGAAACTGACTTTCCTAAAAATAACCACTACAGAAACAAACCACCAGGCATAATTACTTGTTAATTGAGACACACTCATTGTGTCCAATTTCTCTCGCAGAAGTTGGATAAAATACTTCTTGTATCAACTTCTGCAGAAATAAAATGCAGAGTGCTTCTTAACTGTGGAAAAACCTATCACCATCTTCGCCCAGCCCTTCCTTAAACGTATCAGACTCTTCCTTCCCTTTCTTCCTGCTCATTTTAATTTCTAACGCAAAAGTAGATATACCACTTAAAAGCCAAACCGCCAAGAAATAAAGTTCAAAGAAAAGCTTGTGAACTTGAAATGGACTTTTTTTTTTTTTTTTGAGGACACTATTCAAAAAAAGCGGAAGTGAACATCCAGCTTAGACGGTTACAGAATGAAGAGCACCCAGCAAAGCACCTCCGTGCGACTATATATGCAAATAAGGCAGGGGCTTCAAGTCTTGCTCGGCCTCTTCCAGCCATACCTACCTGAAAAACCTAACATTAAACGAGCGGGGCTTAACGCTTCCTCGGGCTTGTTTCGGGGTTACATTGAGAGGGCAGCTGCTGTGGGGTTCAGAGAAGGCGTCCAAGAGGAGCAGAAGGCCCAGGGCTCTCGGGCAGCCTCCTCTTTACCGAAATCCACCTGCTTTTCCTCAAGACGAGCGATTCCCACGACCGGGCGCCCACAGAGCTTTCCAGCAGCGTGCCCGGCGCTCAGGGCTGTCTGCCGAGCCTCAGCCCGCCGGCGTTCCCACCCTCACGGGGGAGACGCCACATGGCCTCGAGGGCCACCTCAACCATTTTGGGGGCCTTTCGCCCCATCAAAAAACCACGCGTGCCCCACGCCAGGGCCGCCGGCTGAGGCTCTCGGGGAACCCCCCGGGCCCTCTCCACACCTTCCCCAAGGGACCCCCCCCCCCCCCGCCCCGGGGACACACACCGGCACCCCCCTCCCCAGCCTTCCCGGCGGCGGCGCCCTCCCGCCGCGGCCCGGTGTGCGGCCCCGCCATGAGGCCGGGGCGGGCGGCGCGGTGCTGCCCCCTTCCTGCCTCTGCGGCAGGGCCCGGCGGGGAGGCGGGGGCGGAGGAGGCGGGAGCGGCGAGGAATTATGAAACCGGATCAGTAGGGCAACCCCCGGGGCCGCCCCGGCACCCGGCCATCGCCCCCCCATCCCGCCCCAGGCCCAAAGGCCCCCTCCACGCATCCCTCTCCCTCCCCCGACCCCGGGTACCTCGGAGACCTCCTCTTCTTCCTCTTCCTCCTCGTCTTCCTCCTCCTCCTCCTCCTCGCTGCCGTTGTTGCTGCTCTCGCTGCCGCCGCCGCCGCTCTCGCTGCTGCTGGCCGGCCGGCCCGCCCGCCCGCTCCGCTTCGCCTTCGCCGGCGCCGCCTTCTTCTTCAGCAGCAGGTCGCACACCCGCACCAGCCCCCGCGGCGCCGCCGCTGCCGCCGCCGCCCCGGGTGGGCACGCCGGCGGTGAGGTACCGGCGCCGCCGCCGTTCAGCCCCTCCGGGGGACCGGGCCCGGCCGTGGCGCTCCCGGCATCGCCGCCGTCACCGCCTCCCTCCACCGCCGCCACCGCCGCCGCCGCCGCACCGGCCGCCTTCTCCATGGCCGCCGATCCGCCCGGTGAGGAAGGAGGAGGAGGAGGAGAAGGAGGAGGCACCCGGGGCCGCCGCCGCTGTCTCGGTCACCTCTAGCGCCGGCGCCGCGCCACCTCTCGCGATACTTGTCGCCGCCTCCAGCAGCGGCAGCGGGCGCCTCGTCCCGCCTCAGCCGCCGCCGCCCCGCGTTCCCCCCGCTTCGCCCCGCCGCTGCCGCCCGGTGGTCGCGGCCCCGGCCCCGCTCCGCCGCCCCGCCCGCGCCCGCTCCGTCGCGGCACCCTCCCGGCGGCGACCCCTTCCGTGCGTGCCTCGGTCACCGCCCCGGCGCCGGAAGCGCCGCCGACGTCATCACCCGCCGCGGCGGCGCCGCGCGGCCGCTTCCCCCTCCGTTCTCCTCGGCGCCGCCGCCCCGCCCCGCCGGCCGTGAGGCGGGACCGGGACCGGCCCTCAGCGGGGCTGGGCCCGGGGGAGCTCCGCGGCCGCGGGGAGGACAGCGGGGCGGCTTGAGGCGGAGCGAAGCGGCGGGCAGAGCCGCCCGTGTGGCCGTTGGCTGCAGTTGAGTTACTTCGGCAAAGTAAATGGCAGGAGAGGGGTAAGACGGGGCCTTGTGGAGCAGTTCCGCCTTGCCGGCCTGGGGGTGTGTGTGCGGGAGCGGGCGCAGGCCGCGGTGATCTCCTCAGGAGATGGCGGACACGCGGCTGCAGCCTTCCCTCACGCCATCCCGCCACCGCAACATACATATTCCCAATTACCAGTGACGTTCTTCCATACAGCGCGTGCTTACGGGGCACTGAGCATTCATCAAAGGCAACCTCCGAAGGCCTGTTTTAAAAGAAAGCTGGTGGAGTATCACCAAAAAAGTAGGAAACTTCAAGATGCCTGTGCCACTTTGAACATACACTCTAATTACATCCTTTAACTGTGTTGCTATATCCTGTTTCCTCCCTCAGGCCCCCCAATCCAGACAAAATTTCATCCTTAGCACGTACTTGGGATGTTAATACTCAACTGTATTAGAGAAGGCTCCGGGGAGACCTTAGAGCCCCTTCCAGTCCCTCAAGGGGCTCCAGGAAAGCTGGGGAGGGACTCTGGATGAGGGAGGGGAGCCACAGGAGGAGGGGGAAGGGTTTGACACTGACAGAGGGGAGATGGAGATGAGATGTGGGGAAGAACTTCTTTGGTGTGAGGGTGGTGAGAGCCTGGCCCAGGTTGCCCAGAGAAGCTGTGGCTGCCCCATCCCTGGAGGGGTTCAAGGCCAGGTTGGAGGGGGCTTGGAGCAACCTGGTGTGGTGGGAGGTGTCCCTGCCCAGGGCAGGGGGTGGCACTGGGTGGGCTTTAAGGTCCCTTCCCACCCAAACCATTCTATGAACTGTTTTTTTTGTCTGGAAAAAGACTGATGGAACATTGATGAAGGTTAGGTCCTGCAGTAACAAAAGTCTTGTGGCAGCTGAATATAGGCAGTCAGTGCATGCTCATTAGAGGAATGGGCGCTTTTTGCTTTTTTTTTAGACCTGATGGACATCAACAAGGAAAATGTAACCACAGAAACACATGATTGTAAGGGTTGGTAATGGTTTAATGGTTTTAATGCACTGGTACACTACAGAATTGGTGTTTCAAGCCAATAGTGTCTATTCCACTTACATTTTTGAAGAACTGCAAAGAGCCTGTCATTGTTTGGTTACTCTTAAGTGTTGTCTTTTTTCTTACTTGGGTAGTGTTGGAAAGCACCAGTCATGTCTGCAGCACCTCTGAAAAGAAACATTGCTTTTAAAAAAATCTTAAAAGAACTAACGCTCATCATGAAAGGAAGTCTGCACGGTTTCCCCCAAAATCTTCCTTATATCCCACCAAAACCTACCTCGCTCACGTGCCTCTATATGCTCTTAATAAAAGGACTGCATTAGTGGGAACAGCACCACTATTAAGTTATGTTATTTCTAAGTCATCCAGTTATAATTGTAGTTCTTAATCTCTAATCTTCAGGTACGAGGTCTAAACTGAACAATACTTTTATAAACACCTCCGTAGATGACAGTTTGATCTGATCCAGGAGAAATAAACTGAGTGTTCCAGCCACCTACCTACTACTTCCTGGTATGACTGCACAAAAAAATCTCAAACCAGTGCAAGATGTGTGACAGCAGATCCATGAGAACAGTGCTTTTGTCCTCTTCTGTCAAATACATTGATTTTTACTGATCTATAGCAGGATACAAGCACAAATTAAGCATTTGTTAATGGTTGTAATCAGAAGAATTGGAAAACAGAGTTGTGAGTGAGTAAAGGTAACCTCAGCCTTACCACCTGAGATTTGTGGTGTGCGCGTGAAAAGGATGTCACCTTTTTCAAGTGATAAGCCTGGAAAAGTGACCTAATCTTCATTGTTTGATCCAAGAGGTGACTGACATCTTCAAACAAAACACCTCTGAGATTTCTTTGGCTGCGCAAGCAGCCCGGCACAGGAATAGATTGTCCCAATGCACCGAATTCACCCGTTTGGATCCAGGAAGGGGAGTTGCAGGACAGGATTTTACCCTTTAAGCTGTTGGCAAGGAGTTGTCCCCTCCGTCCCTTTCCGGTGCAGCACGTGGTTGGGAAATGGCACGGAAGGGTCGTTCCGCTGCTGAGCTGATCCAGGCCAAGCGGGGCTGTGGTAACGCTCAGTTCAGTTGTGTTCAAATCTGCATTTTAATACTGGGCTACAACATTTGCACATAACTTCAAGTATCCGTTTAAGTTGCTCGGCTTGGAAAGGGTGTTGTGAGCTACCCAGTGCAGTTTCTTGCTAATGAAAGCAACCGGATTACTTTATCACTCTGCGTTGTATTCTCAAGCCCCGAATCAGACGGAGTAGTTACAAAACACCACTGTTGTTGGCACAGGCAGCATGGCCTGTCTGAGACTATTTGTTCAGTTTCTTTTATGATGGTGACCTCTGTTCTGATCAAAGAGTTGCTCCTTCTAATCTTGCAGCGTAGAGCAAATCGTTTTCCTCTGGTTTTATAACATACAGTTTATACCTGCTCTCCCTACCACCCTCCAAGGTTTGAGCCTTTTGTGAGTGCAACAGCAATAAAAGTACTTTTGGTTTTTAGAGAAGCTTGTTAAATTCATTGGGCTTATAAGCTTTGTTTTTGTCATGGGCAGAAGCTGCTAACGAAGG
Source organism: Numenius arquata (assembly GCF_964106895.1). NCBI lineage: Eukaryota > Metazoa > Chordata > Aves > Charadriiformes > Scolopacidae > Numenius > Numenius arquata. The sequence continues at coordinate 70,389,067 of NC_133580.1, forward strand.
TCAGGGATTAATTTTGTCATGGTTTGAATGAGAGAATGCCTTGGGGAGGTGTGAAACTTCTCCAGGTTGCACAACTTTATATTTTTATTTTTCTTTATATTTTAGAAACCCAGAATAAAACATTCTTGCAGATACCACGATAGTCATCAAGATGGGCTCCTAATGAAAGAGTAAATAATGCAGATAATTTTTGTGCATCCCAGTCTCTGTATGGGTGCGAGACCCAAAGCTGTGTTTCCTGCTCCTAGGGCTCCTAGGTAGTACATGACCCAGCCATGGAAAGTCAGCGGAGGCCCCAGTTGGGGAAGTGACACCTAACAAATGCATTGCCTTTGGTGAGTCTGTGAGGCTGATTAACTTTGGACATTTGGTTTTGTTGCTGGCATAAAGCTGCAGGAAATCTTGAGAAAAACAATAATCCTTCGTTATCTCTTTGATCTGTGACTTCTACTTCAGTATTTATTCCATTCCCTTCCGGTTATTGATCATTCTACCGAACACTCGATATGAATAGTGGGAAAACCTGGGGTTTGAATCCAGTGGATGCTTTCAGGAACTGTCTCATGTGTACCACATTCTTTAAAAAGTTCTATAGGAGAATTCACACATTTAAACCAATGCTGTGGAGTAAGTATCTGTATGGGTCTGCTTTCAGTTTCATTTATAGCTGCTGGAAACAGTATCATCATCAAAGGCAGGAAGCGGGAATATTCCATTTTGTTTGCAAGTGTAAGTAATACAGGAACTGAAAAAAAGTTGTTGCTGGTTTGAGTTGTAGTGACCCCTCCAAAACGCACACAGACACACGTAACACGCAGCTTTTCACACCCCGCAAGTCTGAATTTTGTGTCCACCTGCCCTTCTGCCTTGATTTTATACGTGCACCCTCTCCCTCCCAGTTCACACGCGTGTCAGCTAATCCAGCCCGTCTGTGCTCTGCCGTGCCATCCAGCAGCCCTAAACACGCTCTGTTCACACTCAATTGTTCGTTCTTAGGTATTTTTTTGCCCTACGGGTTCCTGAACAACGATCAGAACTTCTGCAATTCTCAGTTGAAGGCTGGAGAGAAAAAAGGGTTAAGGAAGGTGTCTCATTCTTGATGTGCAAAGATTAAATAATCTATCTTTTAACTTTGATAACTTTTATTGTTAATGCACTGAAATAGTACTTCTGAATCACTGAAATAGTTTTCATTTTGGGAAGGGATGAATGTATTTTCTGTTTTTCTTTTGTGTGAAAACTTACTGAATTTTTAACCCAAACTCAGGACTGCTCCAACAGCCACAAGGCCACCTTTTCCCATTGTCTCCCTCTGGCCAGTTTCAGTATTGATTCTGCTCTTTTTGTGAATAGAACTGCTTCAGATAAACTAAAATTAGACCATCATTAATTATTTTAAACAGAAATAATAAAATTGAAATTGTTCAGCCATTATGCAGCTACTGCTGATCAAGTCTGAGGGAGAAAGAAGGAAAAGAACATAAATGCCTCTGCATTCAGAAAAATACTGTTTTCTGTGCCATATGTTTTAAGAATTGTCTAAAACACTCAGTTTTAATAACTGTAAATTACACATGGAAAAGCATGATTAAAAATTGGTTTTATGCAGCCATGGCCTTTAAATTATTATTTTTTTAATATCTGTATTTCTCCATTGCAGCAAGTTTCCTGTGAGCCTCTCAATTGGTGTGGCCTTGTGAGTAAAGAACGTTAAGAAAATGCAGAGAGATTCAGAATTTAAGAGCGGTGCCAGCCTGGCAGAACTGCTTAGAGTTAGAGCAGCCCCGTTCATCAAGGGACAGCACCTCTATACATGCAGAAGGTAAACCATTTGCATTAATGCCAACACCCAAAACACTCGGTATGAAGGCCTGTCACGGAGTGACTTCTGCCTCCGTTTGGCACAGTAAGCCAGGTGATTTTGCCATTTGCTACGCTTACCCACATCAGTGTCGGTTTGAAATACGTTTGCATCCTGCTTGAACGTCTGGAAAATGATTGGTATTCCATCTCAGATACTGATATTACATGTTCTGATAGTTGCCCTTAAACCTTAGTACAACATCATGCCAGCTTTGAGCGCTTCCTCACAGGGAGGATTGGGAAAGTAAAAACAAGTCCAGAAAGCAAAACCTTCTAAATATTGTTAGAACTACAATCATAGCACAAGAGTAAATAGTGATAATACACCACTACTGTTTTGGGGATGGAAATTCAGAGTTCGCCTTAGAGAAATGAGACTTGGAAACAGTCTTCCCGTAAAAGTACCGCAAGCAAAAGACTACAAATTCAAATAGCACTTGAGAAATCTGTGTACAGTGATACGAGATGATCGACTCTGACGGAAGACTGGGCTGAAACACTGACGGCCCTGGACAGGCATTAGGCAGGCGTCCTAGGCCTGAGGAGGCAAAGGGAGGCAATACCTTTTGTATTAAAATTAAGGTTTTGATATAATTTTGCATTTTGCATTTTTCACAGTGAGCTTTACAAACTAGTCACTATTTTATACCCTTCTCTATAGACCCAGCACTAGCCAGCATATAAGAGTATTTTGAACTTGAAATTCTAAAGGGATGACTAGCTAACGATTGACTCGAAGTGTTAAGCTAGAAAGATGTTTATTCTGTAATATATTTAGTGCTTTGGGAGTCTATATCTTACCTAAGAAATGGTTTAAGCACTTGGAATCCTAAAACTGATTAGTACTCTGTGAGACTTACATTTTTACATGGATAAATGATTTTTGAAAGTAGGTTTCAGGTTCCTAATTTGTCTTACATATTTTGAGAACGTTTACCCTTTTTGAGTATAAAACTGAAAAATACCATGGCAAATTGAGGTAAATAGCATCTGGCTGAGATCCTCGCTTTCTTTCTGATTCTCTGCAAGTGCTGAAGAAGATAAAAATAAAATAAACCCAAGAAAAATCGTACGATAAACAGAAGGGTTCTGTGTGTTTCATGTATAATGGGTCTGTAATCCAAAACTGTGAATGCAGCCTCTTGAGCCAAAACCACCTGTATTTGAGTATCAAAGTTTACTTGTCGAAGTAATGGTTTGGGGTTGTTTTCTATTACTGACATTTAAGGTAGCATCAACTGTAGACTATACAAGAATCAGTGAGGAGGTTAAACATTCCTTACATTTTATGTTTTGCTTGAGTCCTGCCAGCCCATAATGATAATTTCTATAGTAACCACTTTTTAAGTAAACAATTGATTAGTTCTTGAATTAGTCCTTGAAATTGTTTCTCTTTGTGCCGCTCAGGATATCTTAATGCAAGCCGCCTTCCGCTGGCATGCAGAACAACAAGGTTCAAGCTGTTTCTTTTCTATCTTCGTACAAAGTGTGCCTAGAACATATTTATACTGCCAGGCCGGTTTATCTCTGGACAAGAAAGGGGGTGAGAATCTCCATGTAAAACTTGTAAGATCTTGGTTTCAGCAAAGGCAATGTAAGAAATTTCAATTTCTCAAAAAGATATGTAAAGTGGAAGAAAAACATTTTTTGCAGAGCTCAAATGATAATTAGAAAAATTGTCTAAAAGCCCTCAGTCGTCTAAAATTATCTAACACCTCCCCCCCTCAGGATCCTGTGGAGCGTCTGTTTTTCCAAACAGCCTTCCCTACCTTTTTTGCTGTGTGCTATTCTACTTAGTGGCTCATGTTATTTGCCGTTTTGTCTTCGCTGATGCATTTCTTTTCAGCAGCTATTTACTGCTGATTCCTGATCTCCTATTTTATGGAGAGGTTGGGATACAGGTTTTATAAAAAAAGAGGAAAGATCAATCTTTCTGTTATTTCAATTTGACACAGTAGATGGAGCCAGAATCTGGCAATCCATCTTCATCTAAAACTAATCGGAGTTGAGGGCCATGAATGACAAATTCTTACTCTTTCCAACATTCTGGAAATGAAATTTTACTAAAGCATTTGATTCTTAAACATATATGTCCTAAAAAATATTTTTTTTCCATTCAACAGTAAATATAAAGTAAGTAAAGCTGTAAAAGAAACTGCGACGATTTAGAGCTAAGGAAAAAAATCAGATGCTTCCCGATAGTGTGGGTTTTGCTCAGTGTTTGACAAATACCTTGTGCTGTGGGTACTCCCCAGCGCCAAACAAGAGGAAGCTGAGTGGTTTTGCTACCAGAGCGAATGCAGGCGATTGATGGATATGATTGATAATTTCACTACACATTGTTCTACTTCTCTCACTTAAGATATCCCTTAATGACCACGTTTTTAACAGGTTCTGTGATGACAGGGACATTAACTACCTGTGTGTTGTCTGTGTTTTGCATATTCACGGAAATGGACAGGTAAGAGCCGTGTGGTTTGTGTATGAAACAATACAGACAAAGTCCATGGTTCCTACCTACACTGTAGCTCAGAGTAACAATATTTACAATTCTTTAAATCTTTTCCCTAAGAAAAAAATTAATTATAAAATCCTGAGATACCGAAGTGGTATTTTATACTGAAGAATGGAGAATATTGCTTCAAGGAGCCTTATTCCGTCAGGCTGCTGCTAGGTGAAGAGCAGAATGCCAAAGGCCCTGCCGGCCCAGGAAGAAAAGGGAAATTGCACAGATGCACCATCTTTATGTATTTCATTGACACGTCGTGTCCCTAATATCATCTCCTGATGCTTGTTGAATATAACTATCTAAAGTAGCAAACACTTCTGCAAAGTTCTTAAGTGAAGAAAACATAAAAGGTCTCAGCCTGCTGAGAACTTTGCCATTCTCGGCACCGCCAGATTTCTCTATTGGTACCATGAGATCCTTTCTGATAGGCAGTCCTGTCCGCAAATATTTGTGCTACAGACCCATAAATACAGAATTTAAGAGAGGAAGCAGACACAAAGAGATCTAGTGGAGTAGAAACGGTTGCACATAATATCAATGGCAAAGCCAAGAATGGGACTTGTCCGTTGCAAATGCATTTTCTCTCTGATTTTGTTCCTGTGCTTCTCCCTTTCCCCATTTGCTGTAATAGGTGGCTGTTTCAGCAGTATCAGTCTGAGCATTTCCAGCTGCCTGCAATATGCAGTTATAGATTCAATGGTTTTTACTTACAGCAGCCTGAATAAAAGAGGGAAGAAAGTACAATTTGCAGAAAGCAAACTTGTATCCTGGCGTGCTGGTATGGCCTGGCTGCTGCAGTACTGCCAAACCAGCACAAATAATTGATGTCTAGGTGGTTTTAGATGTTGCTGAGGCATTCTTATTCTTATGAGGAGAAACATCTCACAGGCTTTTTATCCCGGAATAGTTAGTCAGTAAATGGAAATAATTTGCAGCAATGATGTCTGTGATTAACAGAAAGAGCCCTTTCATTGCCCTCAGGAACATTACGGGTTTTTTAACGTTGAGGTCCACGGCCTGTCTGTGCAGAAGGGTTCTGTTATCAGTAGGTGGCATGCTTCTCCCACCCAAGGGCTTGGGAAAGGCTTGCTGCATCTTAATCCAGACTCATTCTTATCGAATGCTGATACCTGTTTGCTTCAGGACACAGAGTAGCTTTCTCCGCCAGAGCTCTCTTTTAGGAAGGGATTAGGCTGGACCATCAGATTTAGAATAATCTTAATATAACCTGAGATAGTCCCGTTTTTTGCCGCCCATACTTGTGCCTTCTGCGTTTGTGCCAGAGCTCCTACCGGCCCATACTCATCCCACAGCTCATTGCAGCAGCCTTTTCATCTGCTCTTCACCTGCAGTTTTGAGTGAGTGGCCTCACATGCGGGAGGTAATTAAACCCAGATTAATTCTTTGCTGTGTGACATGGACATTTCCTACTCTTCCAGTAATCAAACTAAAAATAGTTGTGTAATTTAGTGTGAAATAACTTCCTTAAATTACTGTAGAGAGTGTCTAAAGTCCTTATGGAAAGATCCAAGGTATGATATGTCTTGGCAGTTTTGTAACTTAAACCCCTGCCTTCCCAAACCACAGGCCTAAGAAAAAGCCTTTTGCATGAAGAACAGCATCCCACTTGCAATTGTATCCACTTGTGTAAAATAAACATTTCTGCGCCATTCGTGCTGACCAGTATCTCTGCATACGTTGTTGATTTTAATTTTGACCTGATAGGAATGCATCTGTAATTTTAGATGTTACTTTACTCAAAAAAAGTTTGATTATAGCTTGATTATTCAGCAGTTTCTCATCTTCTTTTCTTAGCTTTCCAGTTCTCTGGTCACAACTGGGGTAAATTAGCAATGCACTTTTCAAAAAGCACACGGTTTTATGTAACTCCATTTCCAGTGAAGTAAGGCGAGGTTTAGCACTGCCTTCAACATGGCCAGAACTAGGCCAATGCTGGATGTATTTCAAAATCCTACACCGAGGACCTGATAACCTTACTGAGTTATCAAATAGCTACTTAGGCAATAATATCAGTGCCCAATAGACTTTTCCCATTTAAATCTGCCTTTACCCGACTTAAAGTGCAGTTATGTACTAAAAGAAGGAAGGGAGCGCTTGATTTTCCTCTCAGAAGCGGAAGTAGATAGATTGCCTACAACCAGCAATCAAATAAAATAATTTTTGTTTGAGAAAAAATGAACAATAATCTACACAGAAATTCCTTGGGAAGCCTAGTCTAAATTTCATCTTCTCCACACAATAATTTTTGGTTCCAATGTTACATCATTTTGAATTTAATTTTATGACCATCTTGATCACAAAGTTTTCTTTTTGTGGGTGGCAAGCTAAGATGATCTAAGTCCATGAGTGGGAGTGGGTTTACGTGTCTGAGAGTGTCACTGGGACTAATACAATCTAATCTGCACGTTCCTAGAAGTCTGAAGAGGAAAATCATAACCCCTCTAAAAGGCTAAGTCTGTCACAAATCACCAGTCTTGGTCTCTAAGAAGAGACATCAAGGTCAGGCATAGTAGCTGGTCTCTATCATTCCTCGTCTGAGAAACGGGCACTTGTCCATGTAGGTCACAGTTGAGTACTGGTTCTAGGGTAGTAGTGGTGCAGTTTGTTAATTTGTTTTGAATTTTTATTGGGCATAGGTCAGGGTTAGCACATTAAAAGATGTTTGTCATTTGAAGGGTTTGAACATTTTAAACCTTCACTCTTTTTTGAACTGATTTGGTTGTAGGTCACAAAACACCATCCCTGGGAACAACGAATGCCTTCAGAAGAGTGATTTCCCATGGATTCGGTGCTGCCATAGCTCAGATTTCTGTTGGGAGTTCTGCTGTTGTCTTCAGCAGCAGCAAAGATGTGCTGGGGATATTTCTGATCAAGCAACCACCATGACATAGATTAGACCCTGTCTACCTATTTGTTGCACAGTTTTCACGTAAAATGTCAATTAGTTGAATCCAAACTCTTGCACTGGAAGCATCGGAGTTCTGATAACTTTGGATTTCATGAAAGTTTATGTTTTCTATAGAACAATATTGGTGATAACAAACCTGCGGGTTAAACCCTGTGCTTGTAGGATTTCTAGCTTTGGGGCACCCAGTCAAATGGGCCAAGAACATCAGTGTTCTGGGATGCCAGAGCGTCCATCCCAAAACTCTGAGAGCGCTGACAGCAGTGAGGCTGCAGTGCCCAGCCGTGCAGCAGGCAGGACCTTGGAGGCCGTGAGACCTGTGTTCGTGGCAAGCTTTCAATGTTTTCAGGCTTCTCGTTCTTACACAGGGAGCGAAGTGCTAGGGCTTGGCTCAGCACTGGGCTCTCTGCTCTGCCAGAAGGAACTGCGAGAAATTTGGTTCAACAAATACGTAATTTGCACAGCTTCCAACTTCCCTTCCCAGCGAGCCAGGAGTCTGGCAACCTGAGGCAGCCCTGGCATAGGAAATAGTTACTAAGACACAGGAAGCAGATATAAGGTACAAATCGGGTATTGTAGACACCTGAAGCTTAGTAAGACAGTCCCGCTCTGTGTTTCCAGCACTCATAGTCCTGGAGAAAAGTCAGAAACCCAAGTTCCCATAAAAGCGCAGGAGCCAGATGAGGGCAATTCTAAATTCATTCCTATCATTTAATTCCATGAGTTATTTTTGAGACCTCTAGATAGATTATGAATATGCTTGATTGGTGATATCGAACCACTGTTGCTATTAGAATAAAAGGCATTGGAACAGAAGGCAAATGTCAAGGCCTGTCAGCGTGGGTTGGAGGGCAGTGTAGAGGAATGGCCTAGCGAGTACAGCCACTGGCTAATTGATCCAAAAGACAACACTAAACGCTTCATGTGCAAAGAGTTTGTTAATATTTCTTTTCATGACTTGAGAATAATTCTCGAGCTAGCATTCAAATTAGAAAAAAAAACCAACACAGCTGTTCAGCCTTTGCAAAGCCACAGATCTGTCTGGTGCCTCCTTTTAATTCCTTTGATGTGACTGTCTGGACCAATCTTTTTATTACTTATTTTAAAGAAGTACCTGAGCCATACAGATCTTTGCGAAGCTTAATCACATATTTTGGTCTTGGATGAAATTTTTCTGATTCTTGCGATGTACTGAGGAACCTCTCTTAAAATCAGGCTTTCCTGAAGGCTCTCTAATTAGGTACCACAAATCACTTGTCTCCTTTGAAAATCAGAGTTTGTAAGTACTACTCTAAAGAAAAGACAAACAAACAAACAAAACAAGCAACACTGCCTCAGTTTCATACTGTTTTTAGTCACTTCCTTAACATTGGGAATCCCAGGTTTCCAGGATGACATGCTACAAATACAGGTAAAGGAGAACATATGAAGGAAAACAGCAACCAGACGACAGACAACTTTTTGTTGCTGCTGCAAATCAAATTCTCTTCAAAGAGACCATTACATGCTGATAATGTCATTGGGAGTTTGATTCACGTTTGAGGTAGTGCTGGACCTGGAACTACAAGCCAGAGATCACCTGATAAATGTGGTCTCTCTGAATGCTGCTTGAAAAGCTTTTAGCTGTTAAAAACAATTGATTTTTTCAGACAGAAGAGTACACATGCTGAGGTTTGACTAATTGAACTTTGCTTCTGAGCCTAAGAAAAAAAAATGGTGAAATATTTCACTGTGGTTTTGGATTTCACCTGTGGGGACAGAAAGCTTCACGTTTAATTCATAGAGCCTCAGAATAATATGGAGGAGTGGATTATCTTCTCATGTCAGTGAGCAAGTGACAGTGTCAACTTTCAAAATTTCTTAACCTGCTTGCTTTGAAAGAACGGAGCAGGCTCAGTCCTAGCTGGCCTTCTTAGGGAGCTGCAGAGCTCTGGACCCCGTTTCTTCCTCTTCATCCTCACCCCTCTGCTCGCAGAGTTTCAGAGCTGCCTGCTGGGATGCCGGGAGGTGAGTCCTACCTCTGTCCAGATACTGGCTCTGAGGAAATTGAAAACCTGGGTTCTTAAAGGAATGCTGAAAGGAGCAATATTTTTGAATGGCACTGTGACAGAGCTTTGCTCAGCATATATGGGACTGAAAGGATTCTTCCCTACACGCTCATCTCTCGCACTATAAACATTCCCCCCGCGACAAGGACATACAAATGGCTCTACAAACTTCTGTTCTCCTGTTGAGGTGACAGTTCAGGCCCTGACTCTTAGCTAAGGAAATTCCAAAGGCAGTAGGGAATATCTGAGGTGGGAAACGCCGCTCCTGCTCCAGGGCTTCATTTAAAATAAGTATCTTTCCATTTTTTGAATTTGTGAGAGCTTTCCCTTCAGGAGCTGCTTACTCAGAAATGGAGGAAAGAACAAGAATAGGATCACTCTCTTTTTCTTCTTAATACTGGAACATTTGCAAGTTGTCTCAAATAGATAAAAGTACCTTCCCAAGAAACAAACCAGCATAAAAAATTCCAGAGGCCATAACAGAAAAACCAGCCCACAGCTAGAGAACAATTACAGCAGCGACACAGAATCTGTTTCTATGGAGATGGACATGAAAGAGGAAATATTTATCAGCTCTGCAATTCTTAGGCCAGAATGGGAAAACTAAGTTTATGATGAAACTAAATGAAAAATAGGACAAAGCAAGAGTGTCAGCACTGCGGAGGGGCAGTGTCTGTCAGGGATGCAGTAATACCGGGGTGTCTCAGCTGCGGAATGGGGCAGTTGTGTAAAATCTCAGAAATTTTCCAGCAGTCCTACAGCCCCAGTAGACATAAAGCAATTTTTTCAACTCTTTAGTATTTCGAGTTGGGAGCAAAACCAACAGCTCCTAGAGTCATTAGTTTGGTTTCAACATGCTTTTCTTTTGATTTTAGCAAATACACCTGCTTGCACTTACAAAAAGTTTGTAGCCATGATTGTAGCCATAAATTGAAGCTCACAGATGAGCACCTTAAAGATTTTCCTTAAAGGAATTAAAAAAACAACAATCTCCAAACATTTCCTGCCGTTCCTCTGAAGTTTTCAAGATCTCTTTCGTTGCTAAACGTGAGGTATGTCAAAACTAGGAAAAAAAAATATTAACAATCTCATGCCAAACAAAAACTTTCGGCTTTGGCTCTTGACTGAGCTGTGTTCACCAAGTGGCTCCTCTGTACTGCCAAGGACCATCAAGCTACAGCTGACTGCAGTCACGCTTTGCCAGGCACCGTGCCACCAACAATTTCTTTGAGGTTAAATGCCATTTATTAGCTATCGGAAACAAAACAGCCACGGCGGAGACAGAGCAGTGAAAAGGATGAACCGCGGAGACTCTTAGTGGGAATTTTCAGAGAACTCACTCACAGCAGAGCTGTTAGGATGGTTAGAAACACGCGAAGTAGCTCACAGCTAAACATAAGCGTAAGTAGAACAGATTGAACAATAGTTTATCAAACAGGAAAATGCGTGAGAAGTGTATCAAAATTGGCGGGAAATTAAGAATAGAAAAAAAAAGTAGAGTTTAAACAAAATCAGTTCTTGTTATGCTATTGAAAAAGCACTGTAATGAAATGTATATCCCACATGTATCAGCTATGCCAACTGTTGTTAAATGTCACCTCAAAGAAGAACGAAAGCAGCCACTGAGAACATGAGCTTCTGGGGAGATGCGACATCAGCGGGATACAAACCAGCAAAAACATGTGGATGATCAAACTCAGAAGAAGAGAGGCTGCAAAGCTCAGGCAGCAGCATGGAAACTGGAAACTTGAGCGCCAGAAAGTTTCTAGGGCACAAGTGAACGTACTGGATTCCAAAGGTCTCCGGGGAATTATGTAAGAGGAAGAAAAAAGATCCCCACCGAGAGTTGTATCACGGAACAAACATCAGTCACGCCACCCCAACAATTTACATCCCAGGGAGCACAGCAAAGGAACTTACAAAAAACACTGAAGCAAAAGGTTCTTTCTGGTAAGGACTTCATGAACTGAGTAAGGCTGCACCCGGGATAAGGCTTTCCTGCAGCTGTTTTGTAGCTAGATGCGCACTTCACCCAGACCAAAACATCACTCTGGTGTTTTTCGAGGGACCTTATCACTAGAAATGGATAAAATGATGAGCCAGTACCTCAATCTGCTTTGCAGATTACCTACTTGTGTTGACAAAAAAAAAAGTAAGGGGAACATGAAAAAAAGAGACTAATTCTGAGAAGTCACCAAATTTTCCAGCTGAGAGCCCTCACAAAACATTGAAGGCTGTCTATTTGGGTAGATTAAAGCAATTTAATGCATTATAGAGAGTCACTAGGAAATGCGTACAATCAGGAAGGTATTACCTCACACGGCAAAACAAAACCACTCTTGTACTTGCTGCCAAAGGATGGTATTGGCAGCTGTTGCTTGATAAGGGCAACAGCTACATCACCACACCGTGGGTTTCCTGGGACAGACTGGGAGGGATGGTCGAGTGCCCCAGGGATCAAGCATACAGCATTGGAAAAGCAGGACAGGCAGCAAGACTCGCTAACGGGACTCCAACACTTCTGAGATTAATGTTGAAACGGAGAATGTTTTGGATGTGAAGACAGTATGGCAAGAAGCGTAGCAAGGTATGAACTTGATCTCCTCTCTTTTACAGCGTAAGGAGGAAAGATGGAAGAACAAGGTGATTTCTGGCTCACTGCTGCACCACACGTGATTTACTTGCTCACTTACCCACAGCTTGCTTTCAACAGCTGAAACCAACAGAGAAGATAGCCCACGTGTAAGATACTACTACATCATATCAAAGCCTTCATTAAAAAATGTCTAACTTTTTTTTTTTTTTTTCTCCATGTCAGCCTATACATAAACCCTCAGGATGAGTAGAGGATGGTAATGCAAGAGATGCAGTTCATCTAAAGGATAAAGCAAAGAGTAGGGACTAACTTGCTCCTTCTGAAGTTCAGTGATGTTCTGCAGTGTGCATTAGTAGACAGCACGTTGCCACCGAGATGGTGATCGGGACTTTGTTTCTAGAAATATGGCAACCAGGAGCTTTCACATTAATCTTACTAATACCCACAGAAAAATGTCCACGCAACTGAAGTATCGTGCCATCACCAGCATGTGTAACAAGCTCCACCAGCAGAGCGGGGAAGGAGAATCTTCAGAAACTGCTGTAAATAATCAGAAAGCTTATTTATGAAGAACCCTACACACCCCCAGAACACTGTTGCACGATGGTCTTGGAAGAGCAGAGCTAAAGCTGAGATACCGTGAGATGCACATAGGTGATTTCTCGCGCAGCAATCACAAAGCAAAAGCTTTGAAAACCGCATTTTCCGTCCTAAGGCAAAGCGTCATGTAAAGCAACTATATAGGAGATTGAAGGCAGGAACTTGAAAGAACACGAATAAGCTCTGACCAGAGGGTAACAATTGCTACTCGCATCCTAACGGTACTTGGAAGATCTCCATATGAAAAAGAGGCATCATATACAAGCAATACACTGTTAAATACATATTCTTGAGAAGAGTTATTATTGAAAACTTAGAAGCCAAAATTGGAGCCATTTTGACTTCTCATATGCAGATAACTATGAGAGAGATGAAAGATCTGGTAAAGAGCTATGTCATACTTAGGAAGATGCAGGGCCAGGCAATGAATTAGGGGACTACCTAAACAAAAAGAAAGGAATAACTTAAAAAAGCAGAGTAATTCGTGTGTGTGTGTGTCTTGAGATGGACTTTGGAAGGTGTAATGTCAAAGTATGTGATCAGGTTATTAAATCCAAGTTTAACTTTGCAATCTGGAAAACACACATCCACAATACCTAACAGTACACGTACAAAACATTTTCACACACATACGAAAACCTTTTTTTTTAGTGTGCTTTTCAGCATAATTAATAAAATGTCTGCTTTCCAGATGGACTTGGTGATAGAGGGGATGGTGAGGTCTGCATGTCACCCTGTCTGAGCTCTTTCTCCCTCACTTTGAAGTAAACACCAAATACTGCATGTTCTGGCTGCTGCTCTCTGTGTTCTCCATTTTGGCACGAAGTTCAGGTTTGCAAAACTATTTTGGTGTTGAGGATGCAGATTTGTGGTCTTGAATCTGTTCCGGCAGAGGACTACAGGAATAAGACAGTAAATTACAAATTGAGCTTATTGCAATTAGGTGTTCGAATTATTTAGGGGCAGTGATACTATGGTTAGTCACTCTGGTTGATTTAAAAATACTTATTTTAATGAGAGAAAACTCTGTAGATCTGCAGATGAGTGGCTGATAACCCCAGATGGGTGGCTTAGCATCAGAACCAAGGATGTGCCCACACGATATGCCCTGTCACGGGATGGCGTTACCCACACCTTAGCAGGTCTCTGCCTATTCAGCTGCAGTGACCAAATCCTTCCCATGTTTCTGTTTGCTCGTCAGATGGGCCTTCTTGCTCATTTTATATCTATGGGGCCATCTCTGTTCAAATAAAAGGCATATATCTGTTTGAGATGTTTGACTTGTTTTACATGGGAGCCAAACATCAGTGATAAGAATAGCAAACACGATGCAGTGGAGCAGGAAAAGACTGGTACCTGACCACGTGTCCAGAACTACAGACATTTATTTAGAAATATATTTATAATTACAGTTATTTAAAAAATGAGCTACTGTCCAATGGAACAAAATAACAGCTAAGCTATATGTTGTAGGCACAGGACTGGAAATAGAGGGTGGCAACCCCTTTTTCAGCATTACCTCACCTCCACCTGCAGACAGACGCAGAGAAGTAGCACTTTTTTCACTGGTTCCATCCACTTTGGCAGAAGGCTATTCTTCATTTTGAGGAAGAAAAAAAATTGCTAGTTGGCTGCCCTCCTTTGTGTTATCATTAGATACGTAAAAAGCCAAAGCAAAACAAAGAACAAAGCCATCCCCAAACCAGAACTGCGGTTACTGGCAGCAGTTGTGGTCCTGGCACACGAACATCTTGAGGTCTGGTGAATATGTCACCGTCCATTCATGCAAACAAAACTTTTGGTCTTCAAAACAAAGAAGGAACAGCAGTAAATAAAATTGAGGGCCACAAAATTAGAGGGTTACTAATAGTCTTTGTTTTTTGAGAGATCGCTTTGAAGAGAACTTACTTTCCAAAAGTGCTCTGGCAGTTGATCTGATGATGATACGTCATACTTGTTACTCAAAGTCTATTGCAATTTTAGTACATGTTGATCCACATATGTGTAACTTTCAGTAGGAACATTAATCCCAGTGAAACATGCATAGCTTTCCCTTCAGCTTCTGAATGCTTTCTACTCTCCTACAATCTCCTCCAAATACAAACCACCCGAACACAGAGGTGAATGGCTGGGTTTTTCTGATAAGGGAGGTGTTATTGTAAAATTCACATCTCAGAAATTCCTGAGGAGCACATGGCTCTACGCTGGCATCCCTTCATCCTTACTGATTATGTTGCACCCAGCGTAAGAGAGCACACAGCACAAAATGAAGCTTGGCCATATGCAGACAGAAGCTGGTTAAACAGGTCCCTGAAAGAATTTCTCCAGCAGGAGTCTGAGAATGAAGTAATTCACTTTATATCTGCTCTTTCACTTTGCACAGCGTGGCACAATGCAATATTTTAAAATGATGCCTCCTTTTTATCCAGGTCTCTTACTCTTGGAATTACTGTCCTTTGGTCCCCCACATCTGAAATAACACTAATTACCCTCTGTAACTTTAGACATAAATGCATGTGAAAATGCATTCATCTCAAAATGCAATTGATATGTTCCTTTCCGTAATCCCAGGATAATTTGTTGAAAGTGTACTCAATGCAGTATGGAAGAATTGAGTAAGAGGAAGCTCAGTATAATATCTAATATCGTTAAACAAACACCAGCATTGGAGTTCAGGTCTCTCAGCAGTTATATGAAATGTTGGCATGGGGTACAGGACAGACAACAGAAGATATCTAGAAATAAACATGGACCCTGTATTACAAACTTACATATTAACTCTAGGGGACCACTAGTGTTCTTGCTAACACTGCACAATGCTGCAGGGGAAAATTCCAGAGAGCTTTCAAGATGCAACATTACCTATCAAGACTTTTTCTTGTGCTAAATTTCAGCATAACAGAAAATATTTTCCCCTCCCAGTCCTTAGCTGCGAGCATTTCAAGAGCTCTTCTAAGGCATGATTTGCCACTGCCACATTTTGTCACCACTTTGACTTGGGCAATGTCTGGTCGCCTTTTGCAGTCGCCTTATGGTTATACCTGAATGTGTGTCTGTATCTCACTGAATGCTCTGTTCAGATTTGAAAGGAGACACAGGTTCAAGATGTGGGTAAATCAAGCTGACGTTTGTAGGAAAGTTATATTCCGTTTTTACATTGGCTTTCATTGGGTCAGAAGGTACACGTCGGGTTCCTGAGTTTGCATTCCTTTTATCTGATATCTTGGAAAAAAAATATTAAGCCCCATTAGCCACCGTTCCACATATCACCATTTGTATCAATGCAAAATGTGTGCAGAAGTTTGCAAACACAGAATGCTGATACTTCCAAATGTCGGTCATTTAAGGGACTGTGGGGAAAAACGTGAGGGAATCTTCAGCCATTCTCAACATTAGAGGCTAATAAAAAGATCCACCTTTTAGTGATGGGTTCTTCTTTGGCAGAGGGATATGGTAAAGCCAGTTACAGACTGAAGTGTTTAACCAGCTCTTCCCTGGAATTTTGTTCGTCCAAAGCAGCACATGTCTGAAAAGTCCAGGCTGTTCATCATAATTCCCATCATTCTCCAGAAAGTTGGGATTTTCCTACAACCACCTGAAAATAACCCCTATTTCTAACATAAGAGTTATGCAGATAACCTTTAATTCCCAAATAGAGCCTTGTTCCTTAAAATCACTCACAAGAATGCTGTTTTTCACCCACAAAGATAACAGGAGCAGACTTGGGGAAATGCAGAACTTTTTTGCAAAAGCAGCAGGTAGTATGAATTTCATTGCATCCAACTATTCTGTAAACTCATCTAAGCTGTATGTGGTTATTCACGGAGAACAGAATGGTCTTTCTGAAAGACAAGATGCATTGCCTTGACATTTTTCTAAATGAAAATTGCCTGCAAATATTTTATGCTTAGACACGTCATTGAATTTATTTCAGACATGTTTAAAAACTCAAGTTCAGAAACAAAGCGAAGTATTTTCTTTTTCTTTTTTGGTGTTTGTTTGTTTGTTTGTTTTTTTGGTTTTTTTGTCAGTTTTCCAGGAAACTGAAAAATTAATTATTCAAACTGCTCCCTGTAGGAATAATAGAGAGTTGTGGTAAAACTGCCCACTTGAGAAAGAAACAGCGTAGAAAAGGGAAGCTGAAGGCCTAAGGAAGTGTTAGAAGACCTCGCTCTAAGCAAAACCAGGTGGGTACCTGCTACTGAAGCAATGGGTTGCAGGGCAGAGCACGACCTGAGAATAGTTGTGTGCGTTGACATCCAGCCCCCGGAGAGAGAAATACATTAAAAGTAAATCAATATTTCCCACTGTGGAACTACATCACTTTGCACTCAGTGAGGATCCAGCCTTGTTATTTTTATTAAAGTCTCTCACTGAGTGTTCTGGAATAATAACTTCAATTTTATTCCATGTCCTGGGGCTCTGTGCAAACTTCACAGTTCTTCCTGTGTCTCGTCTCCTAAGTTATTGACTAATCAATACAAAATTTTCAGAGAGCAGTGCTTAATTAAGAGATTATTCTTGGGAGGATGTCAGCACAAATGAGGAATTGCAAAAATTATGAAACGACAGCTCTTGCAAATGTTTACACGTCTGTTTGGCAGTTTTCTAGATGCTGGTGAAGAGCAGTACCCAGAGACAACCAGACTGGGACCTAACAAATCAGGTGGGCACATCAACCTGTGGCTGTTTGAGAATCTTTCCTCTTGGATGCTGCCCTCGGTGTGCGTCCCAAAATTTGGGGTGAGATGCAGTCTCATAGAGCGAAATAGTGTCACTTCCCAGTTACTGACGCAGACCTGTTGCCTGCGTGAAATTGCTCCACTCCGGAGCTACAGGTGCTGGGAGATTCGGATTCCTTGGTACCTGTTCCACACGTTTGCCTTCTGTTTCTGTAAGAATTCGGAAGCCAATTGAAATTGGAGCTGCTGTTTACCTCTATCTTTGTGCTTGTGGCTGCATTTACCAATCTGCATTTTTTATACCAAAGTCTAGATAAGCCGTCTCATCTTTGTAAAGCAATTTAAAATGAAAATTCTCTAATTGCAAGCACGTACGTGGACTTAGCCCTATCTGGGTGAATTCTTACTGTACAATATCAACCTCCTCTGCCTCTGGACAAATATTAGCAAAAAAAAAAGAAAAAAGAAGCATGGCTATAGGATTAGACTTGATGACTTTTTTGTCTGATGCCTTGAACTCCTTGTTTGTCATTTGATAAGGAAATTTACGCAAAACTTTTATCTATTTGGGTGCTGGAAGGTTCAACCTTTTCAGGACAAAAAGGCCCCGAGTAACACATAATAAACAAATAATATCAAATTCATTTTTGGCAAGGACAGTCCAAGTTTTGTAATCTTCTTCAGACCAAATGGAAATCTACAAATGCCAGCTCTAGGGTTAATATTTTACAGACACGGGCAGTAAAGGGTATATAAGCAAATGCCTTCCCTTCAATCTTCCTAGCATTTCTGAATAATTTAGCCCACATTGTAATTTGCAATCATGAAGTGGGTAACATTAATTTCATTTATTTTCCTCTTTAGTTCTGCTACATCCAGGAATCTGGAAAGAGTTGCTCGAGACGCAGGTAAGAAAGGTCTAATTAGTTGTCTTTGCAGGCTTTATTATATCAATGTAATGATTTTAATGCAGTTTTACAAACAATTCTTGCAAGCCTGATCCAAAGAGAACAGAAAGATTTGGTTGACTTGAGAAGAAACTAAATGAAGAAATGGCGAGGAGATGGGTAGAACACTCCAGACAACTCAACTGGGCAATGTCCCTGTGCAGCGTCAGTGTAGTGCATGGGCAGATGTTTGTTGATTATTCAGAATCTGTTACTTCCCAGCATGGAGAAAGCGGCTGCACTGTGCTTTTGGAAGTGCTGCCTGTTGAATGGTAGTTCCTAACCGAGCTCCTCACCAGTTAAAGACAAGGGTTTTCACATGAGTAGGTCAGAAATCCAAAAATCTACCTCTCAGTCTGGGCTGTAAGAAGACTAGCTGAAGATTCCTTATTGTGTCATTTCTCCCTGGATTATAAAACTTTAGACAGTAGTCAAACAAATATTTCTGCAGGCAGTCCTAGAAGTTTTTCCCCTGATATTTTTTATTTTTGTTTGAACCATGAAAATACCTAAATTTAACAAAACTGAGTTTTCAGGAGCCGACCAGAAATGCTGATGAACAGCAGCAAAAAAAATTTTAAATTACAATTTTTTGCACTAAAACCCTTATTATTAAAGCAGGTATATTCCATTAGGTAAAGGAATTACTCCTCATGTTTTCTACATGCTCCTGAGTGGTATTTCTAGAAGAAAAGGGCTCCCTCATTCTAGCGCATTCATTAGTGTGGCCACATGCCTCGGTATCTGCTGGGAAAATCTTGGGGGAGTCTTCTGACCAGGAGTGAGGTATAACTACAACCTGTATTTACAGCCAAGGGAAGGCACTTTTCTGCCTGAAGAGCACAGAGGATATGCAGCGGGTGGAACAAGAATATGAATCTGCCAAGCTAATAGTTTTGTGTTTGAAAAGAGAAAATTCTACTAATGCTTGCTCTAATCAAACTGTAGCTGCGTTCCTCTGTTCATAACGTAGGCATGATAGCAAAATGATAGCAAAAGACATGTTTGCTAACCCTTAACAGTAAGCTACAGCAGTCGTTCTGAATATTTGAATTAAATATGTGCTGACAGAAGTAAATATTCTATTAGGAACCTAAAAATCACATGCTTGGGTTCCTTCAGAAAGATTAGCATGTGCCAGAGTTAGGTATCTGCAGACAAATGACAAGAATGGTCACCTGAGACAGCACAGAGCTCAAGGTGGCCTGCAGAAGGCTTTAGACTGAAGTTCCTGGAAAAGCAATACACATTTCCCAGGAAGATGTACCCAAAGGGGGGATTTTACAAGTGCTCAGCATTAGCTCAGGCTGTTTTAAAGCCATGATATTACCCCTTAAGCGTAAGAGCTAGGTGAATGCCAAACACTTCTGACCCACCCAAGGTGCCCAGAATGTATTCTTGAAGGGGTCCAGCACAACCAACATGACAGTGAGCATCATCATTCTCTTTGTTTTTCTTCCTAGAGCACAAGAGTGAGATCGCCCATCGCTACAATGATTTGAAGGAAGAGACATTTAAGGCAGTGTAAGTGAATGTTCAGCTTACATTTTCTGATTGTTTTCCATCTCTGTTCATATTGGACAAAAAAGGGAAACCAAAACACACTGTATGAGCTAGTGAAGAGTGTGTCTGTCTCACTGAAATTAGCCTGCTCACTCTTAGGATACAAAGCCTATAAATATTTTAAGACCTGCAAAAGTCATGATGACTTTCCTGCTCTCTGGGAGAAGAACTCCCTGAAAAACTTAGGAGAAAACCTCTGTTCCTTATTTGAAAAGAAAATAGGTGTGAGTAATACAGTTTTTGATAACTTTAGGATGGAGAGGAGTTGTGCTGGATTGAGACATTATGAAAAAAACCCCACCAAAACCGAGCCACCAACCTCAAAAACCAAACCTGTGACAGGTTTTCTGAGATGATTCAATGGTTTTCTTTGGAAACTGGTTTTGGGAATGGCAGAGGGCCCTCCCAGGAACATAACTACTTCTGAAAGAAGGCAGCCTGAAGACCATCATTTGTAACAATGGCAAAAACCAGCTTAGTTTATGGCATTTACAAACATGCTGGTCAAAGTGGCAGAAAACTCTAATCACAGTCTTTTCTGTTCTGTTTCTAATCTATTATTCAAGACTTTTGGTTTTGGGAAGTAAGGTTAAACACATTTTTCAGAAAGGAGGTGAGAAGAGGAAGGATATGGGATCCGGTACTGTGCTCTTCATGGTACTCTGGTGAAGCATTTGTGCATGTCATTTGAACAAACAGTTTTGAATCCAGAAGCGCCTTCAAATATTCTGACTGTTATGTGTCTTATCTCTGTATTCCAAACTGTGCTTTGTGTTTCAGCACCATGATCACATTTGCCCAGTATCTCCAGAGATGTTCTTATGAAGGACTGTCCAAGCTGGTGAAGGATGTTGTTGATCTGGCACAGAAGTGTGTGGCCAACGAGGATGCTCCCGAGTGCACAAAGTCACTGGTAGGCAGCAAACACCTTGGTATTGTGTTTCTCCTAATTCATGCACGTCCCAGAATCATCCTATAAAATACAGGTTTAATTCTAGGTATTAAAGACCAAAGCGTGTGGGTTTTCACACTGGGGTGACTTGAAAAGTTAGGTGTGCTAATTCAAGGTAATTTAAGAAGTTTTAAAAAAACTCTTCTAAGAGCAGGTATCAAAAGAAGTTTGCAGGTACCTGAGATCCCTGGATGTCTCACAGGTTCAGCCCGGCCCTTCAGAAGGTTAGGTGCTTTTGTTCTTGTGAGCTCTAACGTTCAGACCAAGTGGCACAACTATGTTAGTTCTCCCTAAAGGTTTCCCAAGCTGATCATCAAGCAGAATATCAAATCCTGCTTCAATTCATCTGAAAATTCAGTTTAGTCAGATTATAAGTAAGAGATCACAGTCTTGCACAGATCACAGAGTATTTTAAATTAAAATTAATTTTTTTCTTATCCAAAAAATGTATTTACTTTTCAATCTGGGTTTTCTTTTACAGATGAACAGAATGTGCATTACACTTTCTGTAAGCAATAATTCTGACCTTCAGCATTTCCCTTGTAGCCCACCATTTTCCTGGATGAAATCTGCCAAGTCGAAAAGCTCCGCGACACGTACGGAGCCATGGCTGACTGCTGCAGTAAAGCTGATCCCGAAAGAAACGAGTGTTTCCTGTCGTTTAAAGTTCCCCAGCCCGACTTCGTTCAGCCGTACGAGAGACCAGCCTCTGACGTCATATGCAAGGAGTACCAGGACAACCGGGTGCCATTCCTGGGACAGTAAGAAAAATGGCCATTTTGTACTGTTTCAATATTTAGTTGTGCAGAAGAGGGATCTCCAGGCTTTACAGAGTTTGTGGACATGCAGGACATTTGAAAAAATTGCAAGTATTCGACCTCATATCTGCACATATAAACCGGTTGCTCTTATCACCTTTTATTCATTCCATGTTTGGGCAGGTTTTTCCATTCAAATCTGGGCTTTAAGGGATCACATTTTATAAATCCTGGGGGACTTTTTTTTTTTTGCCCCAAGAGCCCTGAAAAACCACAGTGTTTCCAATATTGATTTAATACTTTACTTGCTCCAGCTTCCCACTACCCTGATTGAAATTAGAAAGGATGAAGAAAGATAACAGTAAAAAGAATAAAAATTTGCAATAAAATCTCCATGAAATGGCCATAGGATAATTTTTTCATGCTCAAAACCAGAATTTTCACGTATTTGACGACGCATTTTAAAAAAGCATATGATTGTCAAGCTAAGTGTCTGACAATATAAGGAGTTCATCCCTCCATCTCTGGTATTGAGTCCTGCTTTGGAAACAGTGGGATTTAGCAGAGCATTTACCAGTAGCAGGCATTACGTTAGGAAAGCAGATTATATTTCTAAACTAGAAATAAAAGTTAAAGCAGCTGTGAGAGGTTTAAGGCCATTTGCTGCTGTCATTGGAATATGTAACTTATGTTTTCCTTTTCCTTCTAGTTTCATCTATACCGTTGCAAGAAGAAACCCCTTCTTGTACTCCCCAACGATCCTCAGTCTGGCTGCTGACTATGAACATGCCCTTCAGAGCTGTTGCGCAGAGAGTGATGTCGGTGCTTGCTTGGATGAGAAGGTATATTCAGTCTTTCACTGCCGATGAAAACTAAGCAACTGGTCTGCTACATAAAGGTCTCCTCTGATCTTAGCAGCGAGTCTCTTTAAAGTGAGAAGTAACTTTAAAAGGCCAATCTTAAATTACGGTTTATAATTCCAAAATTGTGCTTTCCCAGTGAACATTTGTGTCTGGCTTCATAGAAACTAAGGTGGTCCAAAAAATCGTATTGTGATTTTTTTTTTAAGTGACAAAACAAAAGACTCAAAGTGTAGATAATTAATCTTGTCCTTTTGTCCCTGTGCTACATTGCTAGGCAGCTCTGGGTATTGTGCAGAGGCGCTGAATCCAAATAAGGTGTAGTGCTTGGGGTTTTTCATCTGGGGTAATCTCTAGAGAGAAGGCACGCTGCCCAGGAGGCACTGGGGAAAGACAGATCTCAGTTGGCACCCTAACATGCCACCGCCACCTCCAACGTGTAGCTGTATGAGATCTCTCCTGTTCTTCCCCTATCCGTTGCCCAAGCAAGTGGAGGAGAAAGAGTGAGAAACGGGTAGAATCTTCCTGTTCATACAAATCTTTGTACGAAGAACTTGTAGAGAAGGGTCAGGATGAATCTCATGTTAGCCCTATGAATCGATAGCAGATGACTTCCACATAGCTTTGCTTTTTAGAGAACTGAAGCCAAGATTTCATATAAGCCTTGAGAATGGCATGAGCCAAGCTCTCCCTTTGTCTCAAACTCAGTCCTGGTGACTTCTGTGCAATCACTGTGGTGCTCTGAAAGACAACTGATGCTCCTTTCAGCCACAAGGTTTCAGTGAATTTTAAGTACTTGGTGAACAGCAGCATGTCTGTAGAAGAATTTCACTATGCCACAAAGTATAGCATAGAGACGAGAAGTTAAACGCACAGGGGTTATGACTGTCTCAGGAATTCTCAGTTTGCTTGGCTTTTCGTCAGAGCTAACTGGACCAGAACCTGCTGTGTTTCCAAAGTGGGATTTTCAGATTTGCTCTATTTCTCAGTCCATTAGATGTAATCAGTTTAATGTGACAATGTGCATCCTGTTCCTGTAGGAAATTGCCATTAAAGAAAGAGCCAAAAAAGTAAATATGAAGCAGCAGTATTCTTGTGGAATCCTGAAGAAGTTTGGCGAGAGAACTTTCAAAGGAAAGTAAGTTCCAATCAGTTTTTTTTTTAAAAAGTAGGCTTGTTAACCTAAACCTGAAACCACTCAAGAGGAAACTATCACTGTATATAAATCACCTCTATATGTGAGTTTGAAAACTGCACTCGTGGTACTTCCTAGCATACTTTTGGCGGAGGACCAACAGAATAGAGATCAGTGGGTCAGTCTTTCAACGCTAGGCCAACAGCCATTTCTTAGCCTATTTACTGAAATGTAGAATTTAATCCTGGTCAGGTTTCTGTGTAAAGACTAGATGCAAAGGGGAAGCTGTGTATTCCAAGAGGCGAGGGAGTACCAGCAAAGAGATCAGCTGTGAGAGTCACAGAGAAATGAAGCCGTCTCTAGAACCAATCCAGGAGATGTGGCATTAACTGGTGGAATGTCACTCGGAACCAGAGATTCCAGAGTGTTTAATCTACATTTTTGCCGAAGCCATGCCCCGTTCTGATGCCTGCAGCTTTTAGCTGGCACATCAGTAATCAGCAAAGGAAATTGCTAGTTTGATGATTCTATGACCTTAAAGCAATCAAAGAGTCAAATTTGGCAGAATCACAGTTCCTATAAAAGGTGCTTTTTCAAGATTAAGACAGACTTTTGCAGTTAATAAGTGGATCACCTGCCCAAGCACAGAGAACTGCTTTCATTCCGTGGCTGGTTTAACACACCAACATTGACCAGGATTACCTTACTAAATGCAGTCAGCTTTGATTTAAAGGTTTAATTAGAACTATATATGCCTGTGCCAGGTAATCTGGAGATGCTTTACAGTCACTGAACAGCGATGGGGAATTCTCAGGTGCAAGTCTTACATAGACAGCTCAGATAGAACAGAAGAATCACAGACTAGTTGCTTTCTGTCCGTTTTAAAGGAGCGCTGGGCTTCTGGTGCAGCTGTCGATGCCCCTTTTTTTCCAGCCGCCAATAATTAGATGAAAAGAAAGAATGAATATTTACTTGAAACTATGCTGATCTACAGTATCATAAGTGTTAGTGACTTGCAAGGTTTCTGTTCAATACAGAGCTCTAAAACAAGTGTATTTTTCTTCTTTTCCACCTAGTATGCTTGCTCGCATGAGCCAGAAATATCCCAAGGCTCCATTCTCAGAAATTCTTAAAATTCTGAGTGATGCTAAGGATATTTACAAAGAGTGCTGTGACGGGGACATGTTAGAGTGCATGGATGACAGGGTAAGCTAAGTATTTTTTCAAACATCTTTACACACTTGAAAAATGTTTAGGAAGACATAATTTGTGCAGCTATTCAGTTGCAGCCCAAGGAACTGGTACTCAATGCTCTGGAAGGTTCCTTGGCCACAGAAGAACTCACGGCCAGCTCAGCTGACTGTTACTGGGACTGGGTTTTAGACCAGTTCCGGATCCGGCCCTCTATGATCATGAGGGCAAGGAGCTGTGATTTCCAGTATAGCGTGTGCATTTGGTTGAAACCAAAACATTTATCAGGGAGGTTGTTTGATGGTATGTACTCACTTCAAATCCATCATAAACAAAGCAAAAGAAAAAAGGCCACAATTTTTTTTGCTGTCCTGTTGTGTGTAGTGCCATTAATCCAGCTTCCCTGTGGTGCCAGTGAACTCTGGAGAACAGCTTGGGTGGCAGGATTAGCAAAACTGTGCAACAGTCAGCCAATTTCAATATTGCCTGGCTGGAACTCAGACGCACTTGTTAAACCAGCCAGTGCCCAGTGCTGGCTTTAGGAAGCTCTGGGTTTTTTCATGTTTCTATCACAAAAAAAAGCTGTTAAAGCTGGGCATCTGACAGGACTGACAAGATCAATCAGGCATCCTTGTGACAGACCACTCAGTGGCTTTCTTTGGCTTTCCAGACTTTGTCTTCTCAAAGTTTCTAAGATCAGGGAGGGAACTGCATTCTCCCACGCGCCTGTAAACATTGTGCCTGTCCCTCTGATTATTTCTCTCTCTGTGGAGACAACATTTCTTTAGGAAAGTGCTAAGTAAATAGGTGGCCTGATTGCAAATGGAAGAGTCTGAAAAAGAGAGAGGAGATGAATTAATCTGTCTTTAAATTATTATTTCATAGCATGTCTGATAATACGTTTTAATTTTACAGGCAGAGCTTATGACCTACATATGCTCTAAACAAGATGTTTTCTCAAGTAAAATCAAAGACTGCTGTGAGAAGCCAGTTGTGGAACGAAGCCAGTGCATTATTGAATCAGAATTTGATGACAAACCTGAAGATCTTCCTTCACTAGTTGAAAAATACATACAAGATAAGGAAGTGTGCAAGAGCTACGAGGCAGGCCATGATGAATTCTTGTCAGAGTAAGTAGTGCCAACGGTATGCCTGCTTGTATTTGAACCTTCCTGTGAATGGTCCTCTGTCTTTTCTGGACTTCAGCCTTCTGCATCACTGGAAAAACTGCCCTCTTGGGTGTTTCAAGCACTTATGGAGAAAAGAGATGACCACATGGAAGTCCAATGTATCTAATGTAGCTTCAGCCCGACTTGAACCTCTAGTTTCTCATTCAAGTTTCTGTTCAGCCTGAATTTATCAGTGCCTTTCTTTTATGTGAGGGCTTTGTGCATGCCCACATACATTATCTGCTTAAGAAGTATTCTGTCCTGGGGAACTGTTTTGTTCCTAACACATTTGCCCTATTGGCAGACAACAGAATGACCAAAAATATTCTTCTAAAACAAGTAAACAGCATTCCAAGCTCATCGTCCACCTTACTCGATCTCGCTTGAGGAACTGTCATTGTCAGTTACCTCATTGTGCATGAAGAAAGCAGCATGCTATTTGGGAGCTCTAATTCTGTCAGCTTGTGTGTCTTTCAGGTTTGTTTATGAATACTCACGAAGACACCCTGAGTTCTCCACGCAGCTGATTCTGAGAATCACTAAGGGCTATGAAACACTCCTGGATAAGTGCTGCAAAACAGACAACCCTGCCGAGTGCTACGGAAATGCTGTAGGTGCAAAGCTTGGATTGAGAAGGTCCTACAGAAGAGCAGACAGAAAGCATTTTGAGAGACTAATCCCAGGGGAAGTTAGTGTTCTGATGGGAGATGAAGAGAAGTCCAGGGCCCAGGACAAGGATACCGAGTTTTCTCAGATCATAGAGTAACTTCATTGGTCGCTTTAGTAATTTTCAGACTAATCTCAGTCAGCTCCCTGTCTTCTGCCTCTGTCCCTCAGAAGTGATTCTGCTTGTCCTGACAAAGACCATTAACAGCTGATTAGCTGAATTATCCCATGGGCTCCGCTGCCTGTTCTGAGTATGGCTGCTCAGGGATTAGGATGGGAACCTGCACGTCCGGCTCACAAAGAGATGCCTAAACTTAGGTCTCCTCATCTTGAGCTGAATGGCACACAAGTAGCAGCCCAAGTTGAGTCACTGACAGCTTTGGCCAAGGGATAGCCAGAGGATGTTCCCCTCAGGGTTGATAATCTTGTACTTGAAAAATATTCACCCAATTGAAACAAACAAAGGAAACCCCCCATTGTCTAGAAAGTAAGTCCAATGGGTAATTAATTTAAATTATATTTCAAAAAATCTTGCTGCCTTTTTAAACAGAATTTCTATTGGAACTTAAGACTCACGTGAGAATCAGGTCCTCCCTACACGAGCCAGGCTATACGGAAGCGACCGGCCTTGCAAAATGGGTGTCTTATAGCTAATAAGATTTAGAAGAGGTCAAAAGGTATATTTGTATGACTGTTACCAGGATGTCATGCTCTAACATTACTGATAACTTTATACTTGTTTGCAGCAAGAGGAACTGAACAAACATATCAAAGAAACTCAGGATGTTGTAAAGACAAACTGTGAGCTTCTCACTACCCATGGCGAGGCCGACTTTCTTAAAGCGTAAGTACTTTCTGATAAATATTCTTGAGTGTGAACAATGATGCTTTGGGCAAATCTATTTGGTCTTCACTTCTATTTTCACTTCAGTGGTCTAGCTCAGTGGAGCATTTTTCAAATGTGAGCAAACAGTCATTTCGATGTGACTTTTTCAGACTTCTGATCCGCTACACCAAGAAAATGCCTCAGGTGTCAACCGATACCTTGCTTGAAATTGGGAAGAAAATGACAAAGGTTGGTACCAAGTGCTGCCAGCTTCCTGAAGACAGACGCCTGAGCTGTTCCGAGGGATATGTGAGTACATTTGTTTATTCTTTCCACTCCACTTGGAGATTTCTTCTGTTCTCAAAAATGTTGAATTCTGGGGAGATAGTAAACTCGCAATGATTTTTCACAAACCCCAAGCTAAGCATCTACCTAACAGAATTCAAAGTCTGCTGATTTTTAATGGACACGAGAACCTAAACAGTTGGCTGACGGCAGCTTGTGAAAATTTTAGCTAAATTTTGCTCTCCCTCAGAAAGCTGAACTGAGTTGGTTTGGTCTGCAACAGCTAAACAGTCTCTTAAAGCTAAACGGTCTCTTAAAAAAAAACCCAAAATGTTCTTACTGATTGTAGCCCGATGGACAGACTGTTTGCAGATGAAGAAATGCCCAACTCTAGGAATACTTATTTATTTTAAATTTTAAGACCACGCCATTTCTGAACATCACTATGTGTCATTATGCTATTGTGACACAAACATCACAGATTTCTTCTGTTGTTGTAGAAGGTGTCACTGATGTTTGTCCTTTCTTCCTTCTCCTTTCAGCTGAGCATCGTGATTCAGGATATGTGCAGGAGACAGGAGACCACACCTATAAATGACAACGTTTCACACTGCTGCAGCGACTCCTACGCTTACAGGAGACCGTGCTTCACTGCCATGGGCGTAGATACCAAATACGTGCCTCCAGCATTTAACCCCGACATGTTCAACTTTGATGAAAAACTCTGCACTGCTCCTCCTGCTGAACGGGAAATAGATCAGATGAAGTAAGCTCAAAGAAATACCTTGTTGAAAAAAGTCTGAAGTGTAACGCTTTAGGGAGGGGCAGAAGGAAGCTAAAACCCCCCTGTTCTGTCATCTCACTGGGACTTCACTAGTGACAGGGAGAAAACCAGATGGGATTAAGTGTGAGCTTGTCAGTGCATTACATCGTGTAGTTTGGAGGAGGCAAAACAGGCTATTTCCTTCCAATAAAATCTGTCTTAGCTGACCAGTTTCGCTAGGTCCACTGCCAGTGCAGGTCTTATGATGTACTTAATTAAGACAGCATACAGATCATTTCAATAAGTTTTTTCCCACCTGTAACTGGGATAACAAAAAGCAGACAGATGGTTGTGGTAGACTGGGAGTTTAGAGTCACAAATAGGCACAGGCTCCTGTAGGTATGACAAAAAACCCTCATAAACCCCTCATTTTAAATTGGGAAATCAAACTCTAACAGGTAGCGTTAACTGTCTATTGTGGTTTTGCTTTCAGATTGCTCATCAACCTCATTAAACGCAAGCCCCAGATGACAGAAGAACAAATAAAGACGATTGCTGATGGTTTCAGTGCCATGGTAGAGAAGTGCTGCAAGCAATCAGATATCGACACATGCCTTGGCGAAGAGGTATTTCCTATCTCCTTTAAAAAAGGACACTTACTTGTCCCTGAAATAACCACAGGAGAAGTTTATCCGTAGCCGTATTGCTGAGCAAGTGCAAAGCACTTACAGGAAGTACGAATGAGTTTCCAACAGCAACCTCATCATTTGAGGCATGGAACTGTATTACTAATAGCTTACACTCCTTATTGAGTGAATCTTTTTTTATTTATAACCAAAGTATTGCATAGGTAAATATATTAGGACAAGTTAGGAAAGAATTATTTTGTCTCTAGTTCACTCTAAAAGTTTATTTTCCACGTTTGCAAAAATTGAAAAATACCCAACGTACAAGAGCTCACAGATTCTAAGGTCAGGAAGTGCCATTAGGATTATCCTTCAAACCATAATGCAGACACAGGTTTAAGCTGATAAAAATCCCTGCTCAAACACTACGTATTATGGTTTCTCTCTCACAACTGTTTGTATTCCTTTTTCTAGGGTGCAAACCTAATAGTCCAGAGCAGAGCCACACTAGGAATCGGCGCTTAATATGTGGTAGGTAACAGCAATAATGCATATATTGTGTCATCTGTGTATCTGCCCCCATCTGCCCACCCGTCCACCCATTTACCCCCTTCAGTTCAAAAAGGCATCTGGCTGCACTGTAACCGCCAGGTGTTTGCTTTTCCTAACGGGCGGTTTACCGTCTGCCATTACACAGCACACAGAAAGCTGAAGCGCTACTCGTATTCTACCATTTTACAAAATAATCCTTTTTGTTTCTCTAATCTAGGATGCCAGTGGGAAAAATACGAAGAAAAAAATACTTCTGTGTAACTTCTCCCGCCCATTACCTTTTTTCCTTTGGTATTGAATGAGTATTTCATAAATCTTCAGTGTTTTGTCAAACCACAGACTTTTCCAGAAAATGTTCAATTCTAATACTTTGAAAAAAAATGAATAATAAATAAAAGCTTTATAAATCTGCATCTGTCCTCGTCTGCTGGTGACTACCATAAGGCAGAGCTCTGCAGCGCTCCCTGCACAAGTGGTTGCTATCAGTAGTATAGAGCAGGGAGTCCATTGGGGTTTTTTCTGTTTCTTGCTCTTGGGAAGTATGTATGAGAGAATATGAAAGGTGGCGAGACATTTAGCTAGACTGTAATACTCCAATTCAATTACAGGTTCATTTTACGCTTTACTTCAGCAATTATAATTACATATTAAGAGAATGTTCAAAGGAACTGTTCAGTCTAAGGAAGATGACTAGAAATGAGCTCTGATAAAAAGAAAAAAAACATTTTTTTACATCAGCCACAAATCAAGTATCTCTTCAACTTGCTAACAGATCTGCTTTTAGACTTCTTTCATGTCTTAAGCTGTTTCTAAAATTGCTTTTGACCTTAGAGATGTCTCTTCAAAAGCCCACCATCTAAATCACACTTTTCATTGCAGCAAGCTCTTAAGAGAGAAGTTTTTCAGTTCTATGCCAGTAAAGCAGCGTGATTTTCTGGTTCCTATTTAGTTTCAGTCCATGAATACAAATCTTCTACACTTTAGCAAAGACCCTTGCATTGTTAGGAAAGCCCTTGCATAATAGGACATTTCATAAGGGCAGATTTCTTGGCCTAGACACTCTTTGTGCCCCTAGTTCATGAACTGGGAATCTTCTCCAGAGCCATAGAGGTGTCACCTAAAAAGGGAGGGAAATCTCCCCCTAATTACCCAGAATATATTTAAATTTCTGCTACCAAACCTGCATGATGGCTTCACATTTCAGAAAGGCCAACTGTTACGATAACTATTAGCAGGACGCCCATGACTTGTTTTCAGGCGGCAGCTTTTGTTAGATTACTTCAAGACTCTTTTAGGCTTTATATTCTATTGCAACTTTAGTCCCTAGAACTCACTGAACACTCCACAAGTATTCCTGAGTATTCAAGGGGAAAACAGAACAAAATCCAGGAATTTGAAGGCAGACACAAGTTTTTGAAAGCCCCTGTTTCTACACCCCATTTGCCTTCTCTTTCCCCTACAGCACAGTATAACGAATGGATATGTAGATGTAGTTTGTCACCTACTTGTGCCCCTCAGGAATAAGCAAGCTAATTTTTACTTTCTCAATTTTTTTTTTTTTTACGCCCAGATCTCTCTTTCTCATATATCCGCTATAAAGGTCGGTAGAGCCATGACCACTGAACTTCTAACACTCACAAAAACTATTCCCATAAACCAAGTTTTCCAGTCTTTGGAGAAAGCCCGATGGGAGCCACACACCCACTCTTTACAAAAACCACAATTCTGATAGCACCAGCCATTAACACCAATTGATAAAAATCTCCTGAGACTCAACTCGAAATTAACCTATTTCTTATGATAGATTTCTTATGCTAAGACAGAGAAATAAGCAAACACAAAATCATTAATTCTTAACAAATGCAAAACCTACCATTGCTGGACAAAGAGGTTCTTGCTGCAGATTACGAAGGTTTCAAAGTAACGGCCAGATGCAGAAGTTCCAAACACTACTTGTCTCCCAGGCAATGTCAAGGCGAGGTCTTTATCCTGCTGCTCCTGGTGTGAAAGGGTGAGGGGCCACATCCCTTTCCCCTGCCTCTCCCTCAGCCTTTAATCCCTTCACCTGACCCCACATCATCAGCATCCATCAGACTCCCACCTGCCCTGAGCTCCTTGCTTCCTTCATCCCTGATTCTTCAACCGCCTTCTCCTCCCCGTCCCTCTACCACACTCTGAATCAAAGTGATGGTTCCCCTGTCCAATATCCAAAGTTTCCAATATCTTTTAAAACAGTGGATATCGGTAGTGGTGTTTTTAGGGGCATCCCTAAAAGGTTTTGTCATCTCTAGGTCACTGGGGTAAACTGGATCTCATGGCATTTCCGTGATACTCCTTGATTTCTCATGGTCCCTCTGAGGTTGAGTCATGAAATTCCATGACTTCCAGGCTCCTGTGGTTCTACTTTCGTTGCTGGTGATGGGAGCCAGGGCTAGCATCGTCCCTCCAGAGCGTCTCTGGTAAGAGGTGCTAGCTCTGGCCTTCATGGATGGGAATTCCTTTTATGCAGAATTCCCTTTAATATGAGAATTCCTTAAAAATTCCTAAATTCACCTGAATATGTGAAAGCATTTATATCTGGTTCATGACAAAGCAAACAGAAAAATGATCAGGCAGCAAGAAAGTTCTTCCAGCTCTGTACCAGCCTAAGATGTGGATTTTGTGGCACTCGGCCTTAGTGAAAACATACCAGAGCGTGTCTGGGGCTCGGGAATGGGCAGGGGCTTTGGGCCAGGGCATGTTCCTGGGATTCTCCAAAATTCCTCTGGCACGCTCGAGTGCTTAGCGCTTTTCTGCTCTCAGATAAGCATCGTGAAACTATTCTGACTGCCTCAGATTGAAGATGTGCAGTTTTTAAAACGTACAAGGAGGTCCGCCAGTACATTTGGGTGCACCTTTCCTTAATATAAATCTTCACAACCTGTTTGGCTGCCCAGGGCTGCTCCCCAGTACCTCGGCCTGAGGGTGTCACCTGCCTCGCTGCCCAGCAGGGGATAGGCCTTCCGTGCTGATGACGAGAAACATACTTTAGTAGTCAATGCTGTCCAAACGACTTCATTTTTGGTGTTGTCCAGTTCATCATTTATTACAGTCTTTGCCCAAAGACTGAATGTAAATTGCATTTCAACTAACACAAAACTACTCCATGCCGGGGGCACCAGGATTAAAACACACGGTGTTTTGCTTTGGTTGCAGCAGTGGCTCCTTTGAATCTGCCAGATTTAACTGGATGCAAGTACGGAACCAGCTCCACAAGCGCGTCCTCTGTCTGTCCTGGGCTTCCCCAAGAATAAAAACGAACCTCTGCTTTAATTCTTGCAGTGGAAGGTGTAAAGCACAAGGAACACGGTAAGGAAACTGTTCCTCTGCTCGTGTAAAGCAAACGAAATTCTAAATTAACTTTCTAACGATTTGCAGTCCCAAGTGGATTGTGACGGCAGTTCTCACCTCAGCCGTTAGCTGCTAATACACAAGAGTATTCAACACACACCGCCTTCACTGCTGCCCCCCCAAAAGAGGGGGAAGAGAGCAGGATGCTCTCTTCAACCAAGTTATATTTTACATGAAGTCTTGTAACCCAGTTCCTAATTTGCACAATTTCTTATGTAGTTGGGCAAAGCAAAAAATCTGAATTTACAAGGTCTTGTCAAAACTGCCCCCTCTAAATGACAAGCCTGCTATTTTGTCCCGCTCGCTTTTAGCGGGGGTGGGCTCAGCCTGGGAGCCCCCTCCAAGGCTCAACGGAAATGTACAGCAATTTACATGTGGATGGTTAATTGTTTACAGACACTGATTGATAACAGGTACTAATGATTTCATTGCCTTCAACCTTCTTTGTTTCCAAGCTCCTCTGCAGGGTCTGCACCTGCAAATAATCCATAATAAGGAAGCAGATACTGTTTATTTCCTTTATTTTTTCCAGTTTTGCTACATGCAAAAGTCAGAGAAGATTTGATTGAGATGCAGGTAAGAACATTCCAGTTCCTTCTTACGACGTCCTTACAACCTTTGCAGCTGTGTCAGTAACTGGTTGGAGTTCGTTTTGGATCATTTCATAATGAGCATGAAGTGAAACACCCTTATTTTCAGCCTGCTGGAATACATACAATATGCTAGAGCTATGACAAATTAAACATTATAATTTGGGGGGGTTTGGTTTGGGTTTGGTTTTTTTGGTGTTGGGTATTTTCACTCCCAAACAGGAGGAATCTGCACTTCTTTACAGATTCTGATTTCCCATTAAAAAAAAAAAAAAAAAAAAAAAAAATCAGTGAAAGGTAAGAATCTTTATTTCCAATGAAACATTCGCAACTTCTAAACAAAAAGGTGTTTTTAATTAAAAAAAGTGTACACTAATCAACAAACCCCCCAAATAGCATCATTTCAAATGTAATTTTTCACACATGGGAATCCTCATTAACTTAAAAGTTCTAGCTACTGCTTTCTACCTATTGAGAATTTTCAATGAATGCTAGATAAAGGGCTTCAAATTTACATATAGATACACCCTGCTGTGTGCAGAGACCTGCCTTTTTGAAACACAAATTAAAAGCTTCCAACTGATCCTGTCTCTTCCAGAAGAGTCACGGTGGTAAGGGGATTTGGATTTTATGGCCGTCTGCTCTGTGAGGCCACCACAGGAGTCGGAGCCGAAGGGCTGGCAGCAAACGGAGTCCTCTCTGGAGAGCTACTCGTGTCAAAACCCGGCCCGACGAGAGGGTAACTGTCAGAAGAGAAAGCCCGGCTGAACCCGTGCCAGACACCTGACTCCAGGAGTCAAGGGAGAAGTTGTGCTCCAGAAACTAAAGCTCCACGAGATCCAGAGCGAGCTGTACAAGGCTCAACGTCTTGAGCAGTGCCTTTCAAAGCAGCTGCGAGGAATTGATCGGGGCCTTCTCCAGAGCACGTGCCTTTTGTTTTGTTACCTGTGGGCAGACACAGTCCATCCCTGCCTTACTCAAAAGTGCTGGGCAAGCAGGTCACTGCAACCCAAGTTTGTGTTGCGTCAAGATAACAGGGATTGTGTTGCGTTAAGATAACTTGTTTTGACATGCGGCGGCGGTGTTTCACTTGGCTAGACCATCACGCCTACAGGTGCCAGATAAAGGCAAGGACAAGTTGTAAATGTCACCCTTTGTACTTTGGCGTGTCCAGTCGGCTTGCAATCAACCCACGGTGGGATTTGGAACACAGATAAAGGCAGGAGCGTTGTGCTTGGGAAGTTGAGGGGAGGATGGGGGTGGTGGGGGAGAATTTTTACTTGAGGAATTTCTTACTTCTTCCATACCAGCTGTTGTAGGTTCTGTCTTATGCCCTTATAACTAGCTGGCATATAGGCTCTGCTTCCCAATAAAGGGCATCTGTGTTGTTAGCAAACACGTAGGCAGCAGCCTCTACAAAACATCACTCCTTTAAAGCTTTCACACCAAATACTGGGATGCGGATTCCCCCTCCCAATACCCAGGATCAACAATTGCTTTTTCCCCCCCCTTCTCTTAGGAGGTGATAACTCCTTTGGTCCAGAATCTCCAGAAGGATGTTCATCGCACTGAATACAGAAAGTAGAAAGAGCCTCTCCTGGAAATGATCCTCACCTAAGGCAGAGCAAGGTTATATCCAATGAAGCCATTTCATTGTATGGTGGGATGGTTGCTTTTCCCTCTTACTCCCTTGCTGCTTAACAACATGCCTGGGAAAAAAGCACAGCTTCATGCAACGGAACCTGGGACAATCCAAATATGGAGGAAACCTGGATCTTTCCTTAGAAGCTCAGGAGTAATTCCCTCAAGTGCAGGTCACCCAGGAATCCTTCACCATGTATCAATAACAATCACATCTTTTAGGGCAGTAAGGTGACTTTTCATGGCATATTGGTCACTGACTGAACCTCTTCAAGAAAACTCAATGGCTCCGTCATGCTGCTACCCACATGGTGTTACACGGCCCGCAGACATCCTGGAGAG
Source organism: Numenius arquata (assembly GCF_964106895.1). Taxonomy (NCBI): domain Eukaryota; kingdom Metazoa; phylum Chordata; class Aves; order Charadriiformes; family Scolopacidae; genus Numenius; species Numenius arquata. Next base: position 70,424,547 of record NC_133580.1, read on the forward strand.
CAGCCATCCCCCTCTCAGCATCCCGTCACCGTCACAGCAAAGATGAAGGGGAAGAGAAGGGGCATGAAGGGGAAGAGAAGCCACAAAGCAAGAAAGGTGGTGATTTTTATGAGAAGTTATCTTGCAAAGAGCACTATAGAGCCTAAAGCAAATTAATACATCATGTACTTGAAGATTTGATCTGTCTGTTAAAGGCTTTGCTCCCTCTTGTTTCTCTTTGTATTACTCCACAAAAATTTGCCAGAACCGAAGAAGTTGAACACAAGGCAAGATTTCCAGTGCTTGGCCTTAGATGTGGTAACACTGAAGGACCAACAGCCTGACTGGCAGCCCACTAATCTGGGGAGCCTCAGCAGCCCCCGTAACGGGCCAGGTCTTACAGCTGGTGCACCAGGACAAAGGAGGAGAGCCCAGTTTACCCGAACTGTATGTCCTTGAAGCCCACTCTTGGGAGCCCTCTGCATTTGACACCTTGTTCTCTGCCAATACTTGCCCCTCAAAAGATTGGTTTAACAGATCTGGACTGTAAAAAAATAAATAAATAAATAAAAAAGTAAAGCTTTCTCCTGCATTGGCATGCCGAGACCTACACTACAAACAAGTCCTCCTGGGACAACTCTTGGTTTATTTCCAACACCGGGACCATGCAGCGCACCCCGTGCACCTTCCACCCACGCACCACAAAACACACAGCAAATGCGTCCTCGCAAGCCCGGAGACAAACGGGATGGAGAGAGGCCCCGCCAGAAACGCGGTGAGGAAAGTCGTTTCATTCCCAGCCAAGTGACTCAGAGGAACCAAAGGACAGAGGAACCGGTTGCCAACTTGGGCAGCAGGTAGGGGTAGGCGTGCATGGCCTGGGCACGCTCCCACCGGTACTGCGAGAGGTTGTCCTGTCTCCTGTGCCGACACGCTCATACACCCACGGGGTGAACGCTCCCAAAGACAAGGAAGTCAAGGAAAAACTGTCAATTCGTATCAAACTAAGGGGCTACGCAAAGCACCTAAGAGCGACTAAAAAAAAAAAGGGAGAAGCTAGACGTCAGACATGAATCTTTTCATTCCCTCAAGTTAAAAGAATTTGAACAGGATCCTTTTAGCTACACAAATTACGGTTTGTGCTACACTATGTGTATCTTATCAACATAAAACAGCAAACAGACATGACTGGGGAGCAAGAGAATACTTCAATATCACGTCAAAAATTGCCCATTTTCATGAAACAAGTCATACTTCTCCATGTACTGATAGCCCATGAATTTATAAAGCCTTTTAAAGACAACAAGCTCCAGATTACGTATACGGTCAGAAAACAGGTTAAGACATCCACTTTTGGCAAACTATATCCATTCAGGAAATAATCTCCAGGTCAAACAGAAGTTCACGAGTGATTTTGATACAATTAGTCATTTACAGGGGCTGAAAAGAGCAATTCTTACCATCAGACTTGCCAGCATTGTCAAATCATCTGTTAAATAGTTTGCATCAATGAGATGAACAACTTGGATTTCCTCCCCGTGTTGCCTCCAGGCCGCATACACTGGAGGAGGTTTGATGAACAGGTAATGAAGTTTTATAGAACACATCCCGTGCCACACCTTCAGTTTTGAGGCACAGCTTCAGCAGCGAGTGCCAATTGTCACAGTGTCACAAGGGATCTTAGGAGAAAACCTTCTGCTCTCTTCAATAAGCTTCAAATCTGAAGTTATAACACCCCAGCCAAAGGCTCTCGGGTGAATTGGGCTGGATCTGGCCCGTACTGCCACAGCGTGGTAAATTCAGCATATTTTAGCAAGAGGAGCTGAGCATCCTCCCAGTTGAGAGCACTTGGAATGCCATTCACACACAGGTGCCAGAGGACCGCTGTTCATTTTTGGGCTAAATATTTACAAGAAAGGCTCAAATACATTGTATCAAAGTGAGTTTTCTTGAGGAATCGGCAGTTAAATAACTGAATAACATGGAAAAACAGAAATGGTTTTTGGCTTTCAATAGAAAATTCTGTGTATTCAACCACAAAGCAATTTCTGAAAGATGAGGAGGAAAGGAGTCAGGGATTTCAATGAAAATTAAACAAAGCAAACCTGCAAAAATGAACTGGACTTTCTTTGCTGCATTTTTAGCATTTAAACCAATACTTTTATCCTTTTATTTTTAAATCCGGTCATTACACGTTCTCATTCTTCATAGCAGGGAATAATTTCTCATTTCCAAGTCAGCAGAGGGTTCCGCTGCTGGAGCAGAGCATCTCCTCCCCACCAGCCCAATGGCGACGGATCGACAAGCGCAAGCTGCGTCTCGCCCACCGGGTGTATGTATTGATCCCCCAGGGTCTACGCAAGCTCCAGTGGCTCCAGAGAAGCCAATCACAATATTTACCCTCAGCGCTGGATGCCTTACAGACAAGGCAGGCTGTTTCCATACGCACCAACCACCCTCCACAGCAGCTGCATTCTTTATCTTTAATAATACAGAATGAAAGTCTCTATGGATGAGACTTTTTTCAAAGGCAATCTGTAAGCACCTCAGCTTTACAATCTTGTCAGAGTAAAGACTTAAAATTTTTTATACACGTATAAATATATACACACAGAAATCTGTGTGTCTAAGTATTTGTTTTCTTTCATCTTTTTACACAACTGTTTACAGGAAGGCAGAGAAGACCTGCATCAGCGACCCCTCATTCTCTAATGATTATCTTTTATAATTTTCTCCCTTTTCCTTGAAAAGCTAAAACAGCACGTGAGATAAGGCAAGACTTAGAGCCTTTACCAAACACAGGAAGCGGCAGGCTCAGTCCCGCCAAGGCAGATCTAAATTAAATATGAATAAAGCTTTCACGAGCAGCAAAAGCGTCTCACTCCACTCAACAGAGCAGCAAGTCTAAGCAGGGAGACCTCAGGAGTGAAACACAGACCCTAAAGGGCCCAGGTACACCAGACCATCTCACCAGAATATGATCTAAACCTCATCTTTCTTGGCAGACAAATGGTTTGAATAACGAGGGTTTAATAACCTCTAGGTTTAAGAGATGCTTATCATACTGGGTGGCTTTCTGGGGAGACGGAGCCCCAGAAGTTACAGAAACGTTAATAACTTGCAACTTGCCTCGTTATCAAGTTTCCAACGTCTTTTTCAAGAAAAAGGATTAAAGCATTGATACAATCATGGATAAATCAACCCAAGCAAAAGGGGAATTCACAAATTCTGCTCTCATGAGTAAAAGCAGAAACAAGCTAGGTGAGCTCTGGGCAGACTTGTGCTTTGTTGGCCCAGTTTGAGAGTGATAATCAAGGACTTAAATCTCTCAGGAACACACACCAACCTAAAACATAGAGACCTTCCCCTAAAACTGGGGAATAGCATAAAAAAAAAAAAAAAAAAAAAAAAAAGGAACTATCCAGTACAAACTAACTCACCTCTCTGCCGTGTAGCAGACAGAGCAAAAAACTTCACTAGAGCCAGCGCAGGGGCATTTGAGGAGTGCCCGAGCATCCCCCACCAACCATCCCCAGGTGATGGGAATTCACAACCCCACACCCTGAGGGCCACCAGCTGCTTTGGGCTTTATCTTGAGCTTGCAGGAGAGTCTTTAAGAGGTTCTGGACACAGCTGGGTCCTCAATAGGTGTAAAACTGAACAGGTTGACATAGTTTGTGTGCTTTGGAGGACAACAGGAGCTCATAATGAGGATCCAGCTCTTCATTGGATCTCATGTCTAGCGATTGCCGCACGCTTTCTTTCCAGTTAAATACTGTACATGCAATTTCCTCCGGCAAATTAGAGTGTTCACTGGAAATAGGCAGATTGCCATCTGAGCAGCGGCAAATATTTTCAAAGAAAAGTGAAATGTAGCAAACCATCCTGTGTGCAAAAGGGCAGTGGAGAAACTGAATTTAAAGGATTTTAGGTGCAGCAGCCAAGTGCCGCTTCCAGCAATACTTAGCACAACACATTACACGTACCTCATCTCAAAACACCATTTTCTTACCCAAAGGAGAACCTGCTCTACGAAGTCTCTGACATCAGTGTCAGCTGCTTCTGCAGCTCCATCCTGAGTAATACCCCCCCCCCCTTTCTTTTTATCATCTATAGTAACGAGGTTGTATGAAGGTGTTACTCTGAACAGGAGGACTCTGCAGCTACCGGGCAGGGGGCAGCGCCGACCCCCAGGAGCGGGAGGGAAGAGGCTTTTTGGAAAGAGCCAGATGAAAAAAGCTTTCTCTGCTCTGCCCCTCATCGCCTCCCTGCAGCACGGAACACGGAGTGTTGTCATTTTTGCTCTAAAGAAATAAAAAGTCTGTCTTTGCCTCTTCCTTCGGACCAAAGACATGTATCCCTGCCCTCCTACCTGTTCGTCCCAAATATCTCTAGCCCTCTAAAGCCATGCTGTCTCCAAAAATTTGACATTTTATCATGCTGATGCTTACAGCATAGCTTTTTTAATGTCAGCAAAATAACTGAATTAACTGGAATTTTCCCCTTCATTCTACAGTTTTGCACATGATTTTCTTTCAAGATTCGGAGACATTTTGATGGGAATTGTTAACGCTGCAAAAATATTGCAGGGGGTACTTCAGCCTTTTCCCTATGGCACCTTGGGAGTGGGGAGCAAGAGCTGGCTTGTTCAGCAAGGAGGGATGCAAAAATACCAGGTTAACAGCTGAATTGGGGATTTTTTTAGTCAACAGCGTGTCACGAAGGCATCTTCTGCCCAGCAGTCACCTTTGAACAAGCGTATAAGTAGATGCAATCAGTAGGCACAATAAAAACCCCAGGGAGTGTTTAAACTTCATGTTTGAAGTGTGATAAGTTCAAAAATGTCTATTTGTCTAAATTTTAGGGGGAAAAAAAAAAGAGTCTCCAAGGTCCGTCCTTTGCAACAAGCTGGTCCGTTCATCCCAGTGAGCAAATAATGGCGTGTCTAATTATTGCGGGAATATTCCAAAAGGGCTAATGTTATATATGACAGTAAAAGGGTTTTGATTAACCAGGAAATGTTCAGGAGAGTATAAAAGGAACGCTTTCCCCTTAATTCTTTCGGCCTTTCGCAGATGAACCAAGCTCACCCCAGACCCCGGCCAAAATCTGACAGTATGGACTGGAGAACAATAATTTATGTGATTTTATTGGTGAGCCTCACTGTAGTCAAAGCCCTGCCTAGAAGTTACCGGGACGTAGGTAAGAACATATCTCATATTTTAACTCTTTCCTTTTGTATAATACCGGTGGCTGCAGCTTAGCACTCACGGCTATTTGGTAGCTCACTTCCCCACCGTGTTTTTCCTTATGGGTCAAAGGTACACAACCAAACTGTACACAGCTGTATAAATGTTTTGTGCTAAACCTTAGAGATGTTGCTTCTTTATGGCTTGAGGCTCTCTGTGGAGTGCAGGACGGCCTGTCTGTTGAAGGGTAGTTTAATCCCCAGGGATGTGGTTGTGCCATGGATTTTAGGTACTCCAAAACCTGCTGAAGTAAAGGCTGTGATTGCTCCAGCTGCCTTCCAAAGTCCCTGAGGAAGGGAGACAGAGAGGTCCCCAGAAGGCTGCTGCCTCCAGGTGGCTCTTCAGAGTCGCTAAATTACACTATTGCTCCTTATTATCCTTTGGAGGGGTCTTACTCTCTCTTCTCCAGCTACTGAAGGACCCTGCAGTGGCCACACTCTCACTAAGGTTAAAGTGCCTAAAATGGGACAACCGAAACCCTCCAACTGTGTGTGGCTCAGGTGCTGCTTTCACCTTACACGTTGTTATCATTAGTCAACTTTTTCTTCATCTTTATAACTTCCAAGTGCAATTAAATGGCCCAACAGTGTAAACCAGAACCTCTGCTTGCATTATTTAATCTCATGTTGTCGTCTCAGTTGTCACCCTCACATTACTCAGAGGGAGAACTTGGCTTATTTCTTTATTTTATTTAATCCTTTTACACTGATCTCAGCCCTACCGACATGAGGGTGAGACAGTAACATCTTGATATGGGAACAGGCCTCTTGTTTTAAAATTAATCTCTCAGAATAGTCTCTGAAAAACGAGGAACTCAAGAAATTATTGCATTTAGGTTTGCTTGTGGCGAAGGAAAAATATGGGACACATTTGTTTTCCTCTGGGCCGGTTCACAACACGGACAGAAGGATGCAGCGCTGGGGATTCTGGAGGAGCTTTGCCTACCAATGTAGTCCTCCATCCATCACGTTTTCTGCAGAGAAAATCATTCATCCCTAGCTAAAGAGTGGTCAGGCACACCTTTAGCTATGGCGAGGCTAAAAGGTGTTTTTAAGGGGCTTATTTAATCATGTGAAGTGCATCAGCAAAGCAGGTTTTAGCATATTGCTCTCCACAACACTCGAGCCAGGCAGGGAAATTTTATTGGCCCTATTATATTGTAGGTCAGAAACAAAGAGTTTCATGTCCTCATGCTTAAGTCAAATAGGAGGTGAAATCTTATGTGTTCCTACTCCCAGTGCCCCAATACCCCAGTCTTTCTCCAAAGATCCAGTACCAAAAAAAAAAGGTATTGCATGTAATATTTAGTAAACATTTTTTATTCAAATTATCTTGTTTTTCAGAGGAAAGAAACAGCATTGGCCAACGTTTTTCTCAGCTGCAGGAGAATAACTTCAAAGCCATGTAAGTTGTCCAGGTAAAGCCTCTAACTGCAAATTTGCTGCCACCCACCATCCTTGTGTCATTTGGAAATGAGCACACATGGTGTGTCAAACAGCCCTTCTGCCAGCCCGCCCCGACTCAGCCCGGGGTGACACGGACCCTCTTACTGTCTCACACGTAAAAGTTTCATAATTAGCTTTTAGGTATCCAGCAATAGGCTTAATGCTGCGTGTTCTTCTCGTAGTGCCGTGATCATGTTCGCTCAGTACGTGCAAGGAGGCACCTTTGGCAGAGCTGTCAGAATGGCTGAAGACGTCACGGACCTCGCCAGAAGATGTGCTGCTGCCACCGGGGCCCACCCCGACTGCCTGAAGCCTTTGGTGAGCTCATTTGTGCTTCTAATTTGGCAAACATTTTCAGAAATGACTCGTAATTTCAGAGCCCCAGTGTGTGTTTTTCCAAAGAGGTACGAATACATTATCAAGAGATGTGCCTTCCTTGCAGATGCACCTTTGGCCTTACTGACTCTTTCGTGCCCCGACTTATAAAGCATCTCAAGATAAGTGGAGGAAAATCCCTTTTCTTCCCCTCACCCCAAATATCACAGCATCTTTTGAAACCCTTGACCTGTATCTTTCTAAAAGATGTTCAGAAGGTTGTCCTTTTATGGCTGGCGAAGCCAATTTGGAGAAGCCAAAGTGTTTCTAGCAAGTGTGATGTTCATAGGGCTTTGTTCCACTCCGTTAACTCACGGTCCTGGTTTTGGTGGGGTCTGCCCCCACACGCTGCTGGAGCCGGCGGATTGAGTGGTGAGACACGAACGTCGGTCTGTGTTACGGCTCGTTTCTGATTTGTGAGACACACGGAATCAAACCCTGAATTAAAGCAGCTCCCAGCCGCGGCGTGACGGACGGCTGGCCCCGAGCGCTGCTGCTTGGTGAACAACAAACAGGACACTTTTCCTTGTACGAACCTGAGTGTGGTTAGAAAACCATAGATCCCGCTCTGCTGTGACCTGCACTACACACGTGGAACCGTCCTCCTGATTGTTATCAAGAAAAAGGGTCTGAATAATGTTATAAACTCAGAGTGTTTGAAAAGCATTCCGCTTTGGAGTCTGCCTTGGTGTAACAGCAGGTATCGGAGTTTGAGAAACCATCACCCACAGGTTTAAGAGCTGAGTCTGATTTGCGCTGCAGTCAAAGCAGGAGGCAATGACGAGAGAATGAGTTTATGCAAGTTGGGGCTTGTTGGCTTAAAGTAGCCTCCTCAGAGAGTGCAGAGGAGTAAAATGGAATCCTCACGCAAATGAACTTTTTCCCCTCATTTTTCACAGGACAGTATCTTCCTCGATACAATATGCCAGGAGGAAAATCTTCCCAGGTTTACTGATTGCTGCGCTAAAAAGGATCCCGAAAGAAATGACTGCTTCCTCTCCCTTAAAAACTCATCGAGAGGGTTCTTTTCTCCTTTTGAGAGGCCAAATGCTGAAGCTGCCTGCAAAAATCATTCACAGCATCAACATCAATTGACAGGCTAGTAAGTAAATAAATCATAGATTTCATAGATTCATTGCCTGGATACGAGTTACGAGCCTGGAGACAGCAAATGCAGAATCAACCAAAAAGTTCAGTCTCAGGTTCTCTGTAATCTCCTACTTGTTTTTCTTCCTGATGTGAATTATTTGTGCAATTCATCTAAGCTGTAATTGTCATTTTGTGAAGCCCGTTCTGCCACCTCCTGCTTCGGATATAGGTCCAAATGACGAAGCAGCTGGCCTGGTTTGTGGTACTCCACATAAAGGACTCCTCTGAAACCAAGGGCAACCCCTTAGTCATTAAAAGCCAAGCAGAAGGTTTGCTGCCCCTAAGCCAGAACTGACAAGATTTGAGACTTCAATTTCCAGGAAAATGTCACCCCTATCAGAAACATTGAAAACAACCACTTTCTGGCAGCTATCATTTTAATACACAGCAGATGCTGCAATAACACTGCTGCCCCCTGCATGTAGGGCCTTATGCCAAAACTAAAGACATTTTTCTCTGGGTTTTAGCTTTATCTACGAGGTTTCCAGAAGGCATCCTTTCCTCTACGCCCCAACAATCCTCTCTGTCGCTCTCCGGTACGAAGAGATGATGAAGAACTGCTGTGGAAGCGCTGAGGACCCCACTCACAACCCGGAGGAATGCTTCCGGAGACAGGTACTCCACGGCAGGGCTTTACTTTATTAATGTGACCCGTGACAAAATAGTAAGCACAGCAGTTAGTTCACAGCACAGCTTGGACAGCATTTTTCTTTCACTATTAAAAAAAAAATCCCTGTTTAAAAAACCATTGCTGCAGTAGTTTTAGCAATAAAGTGTTGTCTTTTTTTTCCACTTTCATGGTCTGCACCTTCCTTCTACCAGGCACCAAAGGTGGTGAAGCCGGTGAAAGAAGACGGCCTGAGGCAGGAACACACATGCGGAATCTTGAAAAAGTTTGGAGAAAGGACCTTAAAGGCTCTGTGAGTCTTCCTCATGTTTTGTCCTTATTTCGAAATCCAGCGTGGCTGTTGCCTGTGGGTGCCTCCACACGGTACCGTGACCCCCAATACCAGCCTCATCCCTTCGGTGTGCAGGGCACTAGTAGCATCTAACAAGGCAGACAGATTCAGAATACAGATTTATGCGTGACAGCAGTCACTGTTTCCTTACACACTGCCATTAGCTTTCAAAATCTAAGCCTGAAATTTGAAACGAACACATCTCTGTGGTGAAAGTTAGGGAGATTGTGAGCAAAATACAGCTCCTCTTCTCTTGCTCCTGTAATTTCATGCTCACCCACCACATTTCTTTCCACCACCTCACACTGCTATTCACCCAGGACCCTCAGATAACTCTGAAAACCTCAGCTATTGGCTTCAAGGGACATTTATTTAACTTCAGCGGGAGCAGGGAGAGACCATTCCTGAGCAGTTTGGGTACCCCCCCCCCAGGAAAATGATGACACAGTCTCACGCTGTGAATAGAGACAATAACTATTTTTCTTCTTCATAGGAAACTTGCTCAGATAAGTCAAAAATTCCCTAAAGCTGATTTTGCTACTGTTAACAAACTAGTGACGGATATTGCTAACATGCACCAGGACTGCTGTCGTGGGGATATGCTGGACTGCATGCACGACAGGGTAAAACTCATTTAATAGCTGTATGTCTGCAGAAATGCAATGCTTTTTGTTGTTGTTCTGATTTTTTTTTTTTCCCTCCTGTGCTGTACTGATTGCTCTCCAAAACTGGAGTTTAACTCTTCAGTCTAAAAACCTGGTTGATTTTCCTATTTGCCTTTTCCTGGTGTGAAGACACCAAAAGAAGGGCAGAAAGATCTTGTTGTGACTAAAATGACCTCACGCCGCTTCAGCAGACTTGGCTGCAGCTCCTCGCTGTGCCATGTATTTTCTGTGCAGCTTTCGGCAGAACACAGCCTCTGCCCATCCTCTGCCTCCTTCTAACGTCCCAAACCCACTATCTCACCACTTCTCTGTGGTGTTCAGCAAGACAGAGAACTCAGTTTAGGTGGTTCCCTCGTAGCACTTATTTAACAGCAAGCGAGGGACTGCAGCAAACAGATCACCAGGGCTTCAGCTTTTGTCTTCGTTCTGCCAGTCCCCTCTTCTCTTTGGGACTCACCTTTTCTCTCTGAAAAATGGAGATAGAAACACTGATTAAAAAAAAAAAAAAAAGACCAAGATCTGGTACAATGCCCTTCATTCCATTTTTTTTTTACTTTACAGGAGGAGATTCTACACTATGTCTGCACCAACCAAGACGTCCTATCGAGTAAAATTAAGAAGTGCTGTGAGAAGCCTCTGCTGCAAAGAAGTGAATGCATAGTTAATGCAGACAACGATGACAAACCCGCAGGCTTGTCCCCCCACGTCAGGGAGTTTATAGAAGACAAAGGAATATGTGAACGTTTTGCCCAGGAAAAAGACGCACACTTAGCCAGGTAACACGGGGCTTCCTCTGCTCTTCAGTCGGGCTGTTTCAATACCTGCGTCACAAGGTGACACTGCAGACGTTGAAACGCAGGTCATCAGGCTCAGCTTTGTCTGTTCTGTGAGCCCTGGGGGTTGTGGAATGGGAACAAATGCAGAACAGGGCACAACTGTTATTTCAGAGACAAAATCGAAGAAACGCCTGTGAAGTTGCGGTACTATCCGTTCTGCTGTCAGGCCCAAAATACAGCTTTGATCCCTGCTTAAGTGGGAATTCAAAACCATTTAAGTCAGACTCATGTCTTGATTGAAAGGGCCTGGAAAACAAATCCTATGAAGAGCGGTTGAAGGAGCTGGGACTGTTTAGTTTGAGGAAGAGGAGGCTGAGGGGAGACCTCATCACTCTCTACAACTACTTGAAAGGACACTGTAGAGAGGTTGGTGCTGGTCTCTTTGCACAGATAATTAATGACAGAACAAGAGGGAATGGCTTCAAGCTCCAACAGGGTAGGTTTAGACTGAACATTAGGAAAGAATTTTTCACAGAACGAGTGGTCGGGCATTGGAACAGGCTGCCCAGGGAGGTGGTCGAGTCACCATCCCTGGATGTGTTTAAGAGCCGTTTAGATGTGGTGTTGGGGGATATGGTGTAGGGGAGAACTTTGTAGTGTAGGGTAGATGGTTGGACTCGATGATCCCAAGGGTCTCTTCCAACCTGGATGATTCTATGATTCTATGAAACGGGATGGGTCCATTTCTGTTCTAGCCCTGTTCCTTTGTGCACCGAAGCCCTGGTCCTACCTGCAGTAAACCTGGAGGAGAACTCTACAGGCTGCAACAGAAACAGCATCAAGTCCCAAAGACACAGAAATCCCTTCAAATAACAACCATCACTTCCTTTTAGGAAAAGTGCAGCTCATTGATTGGCACAACTGCTGGGTAGGGTGACTGCCTCAGCAGAGCTAATCATTTCAGCATCTGCTGAGAAATGGGTCTGTTACTGGAAATTATTTCATGATCGTTTAGATGGAATTAAAGAAAGAGCAAAACTCCAGCACCACGAAGCCCTCAGCTGAGCTCAACCCGAGCTAACGCTGAGCTGGGGGTGTTACAGGCACAGGACGTGCTCAGGCACCGCTGTGCTCAGCCGGCCACGTTTCATTCAGGTTCAGAACAGGGAGAAATCCTCCCCATTCCCCCTCACGTCAGACAAAAACCACCCCAGAGGCTCCCCTGCCATCCTTACCATCCCCAGCCTCTCGAGGGCAGGTGTTTTGGCTTCTCTCTAATTCCCCATTCTCCGTGTATTTCAGGTTTCTGTATGAATACTCCAGGAGACACCCTGAATTTTCGGCTCAGATGCTGCTAAGGATTGGCAAAGGCTACGAGGAGCTGCTGCAGGAGTGCTGCCGAGCCGGCGCGCCAGACGACTGCTGCAACAGAGGGGTGGGTGCCCTCCTTCACACCACGCACCCCTGGATCCACGCGTGCCACCGCGTGGCTGGTTCTGGCTAAATAGCCAATATCCCCGGTCCGGAGCGAGCACCCACAGCTCCTCTAACAAACCCTGCAAATATTACAAGGCCCGACTGATTCCCATGTGGAAAAAGCATCAACAGGGCCTTTGAATCTTACAGTGGTGAAGGAATTTAACGTGGATAGACAGCGATGGCGGGGAAAGGGATGGAGCTCACCTTTCTGTGAGCCCTGCTCTCCTTGGGGCTCCCTCGTGCTGCCAGTTCCCCTCTTGCCAATGTAGAAGGCGCTTAAGGTTGTTGTCTCCGATAGAGCAGCGGGGCTGCAATGATCTGAAGGTAGGAGCCACCCTGTGCCTCAGACCTAGCCCTCCATCAGTTATACAAAATTGCGTATTCCTAGGGGATGGAAGGTGGGCATTTATCCCATTCAGGCAGTTTATAGAGGTTTCAGACAGATGTGGACTTGCCAGTGGAATTAAAAACGGGTGGTATATACCAGGTGAGAGGAAGCTACAGATAGCCAGGCCTTGTCCAGAGGCAGCAGGGCATTCTGCATCCCCCGGAGACAATGACTCCTCAAATTGACTTATCTTTTTTCAGGAGGAAGAACTGAAGAAACATATTTATGAAACTGAAAGTGTCATGAAGACGAGCTGTGACATTTACAAGGAGAAAGGAGATTACTATTTCCAAAACGAGTATTACTTTTTTCTATGCTTACGTTACTCCCCTACCAGCTGTGCACAACTCGGGCCGGAGTCAAGCCGCGCTGGTTAAAAAAGCCAGGCTAAAAGCCACCACATGAGTATCGGACCAATATATTAACGGCTTCTAGGTTTTTTTTTCCTCTTTTCCAAGACAATGTCCTGGTCTCTCATGAGTTCTCTCCTTAACTCATGAAGTGGCGAAGTGACAAATGATCAATCTCCATCCGTGTTTCCTATGATGTTCTGGCTTTACAGCTGCATTTTCAGCTGTAACTTAAGAGTCATAGATTTGGGCAAAAGCCAGTTGCTGTGTCTTTTGCAAAAGACCTCGCTCTCTCTAGCTCCAGTTTGCAGCAGATGCAAACTTTAACAATTCTCGCAAAAATCTAACTCCAGCAGAGAGAGCAGAACGGGACTGGCTGAACCACACGCTGTGCTTAAACACAACATGCAGGCACAGGCCTCCTGGAGGAACTTTGGCCCCGATTTGCAATGTTAATTAGCACATGCCTAACTTAAAGTATGCGAGCAATCTCAGTGAAACCTCTCCACTGCTTTTATACTCACAGTTAGGCTTCAGCCAGCCCTCTCTGGGGAGATACATCTGGCTTTTTGCACTCCCAGGAGTGCTGGGTCTTTGAAAGACCTTTGGCACTAGAGGTTTCCAACAAACCTGGTGGGCTGCTTCTGCCTGTTCTATCCATCATTAAGGTTTTCCTGGCCATGATGGTGAATAAGCAAAGAGTTTTTTTAATAGAAAAAACACAAGTGAACTTTTTTGAGCTTACTTTCTGCACTCGTCTGTCAAGACTCACGTTAAAGTTTGCTCTTAGACAAGCTCCCAGGGAAATGAATAATATGGGAACACATATGTACTACCTGGTAAGAGGATCCACCAATGCGTAACTGGCAACACTATCCTTAATTTTAGTTGTTTAACCCGGTAAGAGGCTGGTCAGAACAAGGCAGGAGCTCAGGCAGACAGAGCAGGCTGACACTCTCCTGCCCGAGTGTATAGACACCAGGCTCAGCCCTGCCCTCGTGCCAAGAGGAGCTCTGTGGGCTTTGGCTGGGGCTCTAGGCACATGAAGGCAGTGGCTCGCTGCCCGCTGGAACAGCGGCGTCAGAGGAATTGTCCTTGCAGGCTTCTCTTGAGCTTCACCAAGAAGATGCCGCAGCTGACATCCGCAGAGCTGATAAAATTCACCAAGCAAATGACCGCCATCGGTTCCAAATGCTGCCAGCTGAGCCAGGACAAGCTGCTGCCTTGTGCCGAGGAGAACGTGAGTATTTTTCTTCTCTCTCTCAGTCCTACTTTTTCTTGAGACTCTTCCACCAATTCTGCCAGCGGAGCCCAAGAGCTTGGAGTAAAGGTAAATGAGAATAATGTTCCCTGAGCTATTGAGCTGGCCCAGAGACGTCCTTCCACGCCTGACGTGAGCATAACTCGGCAGAAGTTAGCATTCAGCAGAAATATAAACTATTGTCTGTCTTACAAACAAGGTTTAATTTAAATTCCCAGTAATTTTTTATAACTTCACTAAAGCATCATGTATTTCAGGGATTTTTGAAAATGAAAAAAAACAATGTAAAATTGTTTTTTTCCTTTCTCTTGGTAAAGCTGGATCTGGTGCTTGGAGAAATATGCAGAAGACACCTGAGCGATCCCATAAACCCAGGAGTCTGCCAGTGCTGCAGCGGCTCCTACGCTCTCCGGAGGCCCTGCATGGGGAAGCTGGAAATGGATGAGACTTACGTGCCCTTGACCTTGACTCCTGGGCTGTTCCCTTTCCACGAAGACTTGTGTACGACTGAAGAGGAGAAGTTGCAGCACAAGAAGCAGGAGTAAGACGTGTTTAAGCCCGTTTTACCCTGTTACCCCTCTGTTTCTTATTCTTACCCTGGCAACCCTCACCTTTCCCTTCTCCACCCCCTCTGGCCACCTCGTGCTGCAATAGTGTTTGGAAAACCAGCCGCACACCCCTCAGCCCCTCTTCCAAGCTCCTTTTTTCCCCTCTCACGCTAGTCCCAGCTTTCAGCAACAAGGAAGCTGCTGCCTAAAGTACGGCATGACCTTTATGGTTCAATTAGGGTTCATTTCCCAGAGCAGGAGAGGCCATGCCTTTTTCTGCACCCCCTGCCCTCCCCTTCAGTCTCTGAAAAGCTCCGGTGTTCGGTTGCCTCGCTCAGAGAAAACTTACAAGAAAAGAAACCCCATTCTGTCCCGGGCTCCGGAGCGGTGCCCACCACAGACACCATCCGCAGGGTTCATTCTTGGTGGAGCAACTCTGAAAATGAGCATCAATATTTTTATGTCACAGGGGAACGGGGCGCATCTTTGCTCCCTGCTGCAAACACGTGTTTGGGCGGTGAATAAAAACGGAAAAGCTGCAGAAAGGCAGCGAGGGGGTAACAAAAAGAGGGGCTTTGCAGGACTAGGGTTTGGGAAGTGCTTCGGAAGCCCCGTGCTCACCTCCCAGCTTCACGGGCTCGCTGTGCTTTCCCCGCAGGATGCTCATCACCCTCATCAAGTACAAGCCCCAGATCACGCAGGAGCAGCTGAGCTCCGTCACCGCCGCCTTCGCTGCCATGAGGGAGCGGTGCTGCGGAGGAGACCACCCCGAGACCTGCTTTCTGCGAGAGGTAGCGCTCCTGTCTGCACCCGCACCTTCCCAACCGAAACACTGAGTGTGAACGTCTCCATTAAGCAGCAAAAGCAAAGCCTGGGAAGCCAGAATTCCTGCCGTTGTTACATTTCCAAAGACAAACTTTCATGCCTGCACAAGTAGATCTGTGAGCGGTTGAACGATCACTAGAGAACGTGTCAAATTAGTGCTGTGTTTACGTGCAGCAATTTATAGAGAGAGGCAGCTACGGCCGCTGCTGCTGGGCAGTCACGGGGACGTGCCCCGTTGAAGGATGAGGGTGAAGCTCTTTCCCTGACTGACAGGTCTTAACTGAATTTCTCCTGAAAAGTTCCTCCGCAATAGGGAGAGAAAGGAGATATCCGAATTCTAGGTCAAAGCATTTTCCCTCTTTATTCTCCCTACCTGTTTTCCTCATCTTTCCTAGTTATTTTAGCTCACTGAACGTCACACCACAGAGCTGCTTCGGCTTCTCTGTACCCTCCAGTGAATCTGCTGTTGCCTGCTCCTCGTCTCTCTCTCTCTCTCAGATATCCCTTCACTGGATTTCAACAAACCACCCACCACCCTTGAGCCTTGCGCTCTCTTTTCCCAAGTCTTTGCTTTAATGATAAAATTCTCTCTTTTATTAAAAGGAAATTTCCACCTCTGAATACACCCAACCAGCCTGCCAGCGAAGCAGCATTCTACTAACTCTTCCTAACGAAGTGGTATTTGGGGATTCTTCCAATAAATACCCAATCTTCCAAGGTGATCCGAGCAGACCAGTGAAAGCCAAACACGTATTAAACACAGAGATATGTGTACGTGCGCTCGGCGCAGACAGCGCTCGTGCACAACTCGCACAGATTATAAAGCATTACCTACCGCTGCCACGCTCCTTTGCCTTGTTCACAAGCACATCCTCCTCCTGAATCCACTGCTCATTGGTATTTTGCTTTTTTTCCAGGGTCCAGAACTTATAAAAAGAAGTGAAAAACTGTTGTCGGCGTAAGGAGCTTGCACGGGGGGGGAGGATACCCGCTGGATCAAAGTCACACACACTTACCAGCGGGCGCATCTTTGCTAAAGGTTCATCAAGTATAAACAGGAACACGTGATTTGTCACAGGGGAGAAAACGAACCTGTGCCTCTTTCCTCACGAATCTAACGAAGTCCTGAGGGTTTGCACCGGCTGCGGTTCCGCCTCTGTCCCATCTGCTCCCGCGACCGAGGGAAAAGAGGTGCCTCAATAAAACATCGAATTCCCGCACAGCATCTGCTGAGCTGGGGAACTGCAAACCTGCTCCCAGCGCTCGGCTCACCTGGAAATTAAATCTCTCTGTCCGTTTCATTCGGATGGGATGGAAACCCGTAGGCAAACACCTCATTTCTGGATCCTATCGCTTTGATTTAAAATTATCAAGGATACATAAAATTTAAACCAATTTAACTTAATGGCAGGTTAAGTCCAGAGAGGGGGTGCAGCACCTTAAAGAAATCCACTGAAAGAATAAGTCAAATGGCTGAAAATTCAGGGTTTAGATGTTGCCACCATCTTATGTTATGGAATGTTATTTTACCTGTACCAAATAGCCACACATATTAAAAAAAAAAAAAAGTGTTTTAGATCTTAGGCTTACGAACCATAAACGCAAATGAGATCAAATTAAGAAAATCTGCCTGTAACCACTTACAAATTATTTTTTAATCACCAAATAATTATTTTTGCGTTTTTATAGCACTGTCCTTGAAAGACAACACACACACTCGCTAATAGGGGCTGCTCTAGGGGAGTTGTAAAGTTACCCTGAAGCACAGAAAAAGATTATCTTGGGCATCCTGAAGAGGGTGAGAAAGAAGAAAAATGAGCAAAATGGGATGGAAAGGGCAGAGCAGGAGCCGCTCGCACCTGGGCAGCAGATGGAGGTTTAGAGAAAGCACGGGGAGGCAGCAAATTCACTCTCCGGGTCGTTTGACACAAAACCAGTTTTTGGCTTTTTACTTTCTTTTTACACTAAAAGGCATGTTAAAAATCATATGTCAAACCCAGTACTGAAATAAAGAAATGTTTGTTCTGGAAACCCTTGGCTCAAAGGAGGAGACACCCAGGACCCCCATCCTTTCGGTGGCTGTACCTGCCAGCAGTTACCCAAGAAGTATTTGAAAATACCTGTAAGATTAAAGAAACATCACACCCAAACCAACGTCTCATGAAACGCAAACCCAGCTGAAAGCATCACCACCAGGGAGAAGGTTCCAGAGTCAGACTGAAGAGGTGGCCAACTCCAGTCCCACCGGGATCGATCCTGCACACACCACCAGGCCATACTTTCATTAAGGATATAAATAATGAGGAGAAAACCCGTTCATTGGGCCGGCGGCTGACAGCAAGACAGACACACTGTTGGGAATCCCTCAGCAACATTTCAAACGTCCAATTCATCTTGGCAAATTAGAGAAATAGCCTGGGAAAAGCCAGCTGCGTTCTGTGAGGACAGGTTTACCACAGGACACAGGTACGATGGAGCAGCTGCGACATCTCGGGACGGGAAAACTGCTCAGGAGGGAGCTGCATGGACAAAAATGCCGTTAGGACAAATCACACACTGACTGAGGGTCATCAAGGGTTTGCTGCTAATTAGAGTCTCACTTGGTGCTCGTGTATCGGGGGTATAAGCACGACAGCAGATACAACAGGATAACGAGCCGTGTAATACACAGAGCACGGTTTCCTTTCCCTCACCTCTGGAAAGGGCTCTGCTGGAGTATTAGGACAAGCCTCGGGTACCGAGTGTTTCACTGAAAAAGAGAAAAACAGTGCCAGTCAATGATCCAGGAAACACGAGCAGGAAAGCTGAAGTAGGCTGGGGCTGCCTGGTTTAATGAGAAAGGCTGCAGGGACTTGGAAATCTCCATATTCCAAACCAGACTCATCCCAGGGCAAACAGCAGCCGGTCAGTGCCTGGGAAGGGAACAAAGCACCGACTGTCCGTCCGGGAAAGGTGGGGAGGTGTGAGACACACGCACTCACACTCACCAGGCTTCACCTGGGAACACACGATGTCCCCAACAGCAAACCGAGGGCTGGGTGACCAGCCTGGGCCTCTCCCAGCACGGGGTTTCCTTAGGATTTGATGTTCTGATGAAGATCAGGCTTCTGGAATTTGGGGGGTGCTTTGGGTTCTCAGCTTTTTATTTCTTAAATCCTGTGATGACCGTGGCTTTTTCTGAGGGGCAGCCCGGCAGTGCACACGCAGGTAAGGTCTGTAATTGCTGTCTTTATGGTTAATGGCTTCGGCTCCGAATTCCAAAGCGACTCTCCATTTCCTCTGTCACCTCTGGTTTCCATCGCTGTGTCACCTCGAATATCCAATAATGATTTGGAATAAATTCTTCCCCTGTTCTTGTCTGTGTTTGTCCGAAACAACTCATTTACGTGAGCACAGGATTCACGAAGCACCAACACCGCGGCTCCATCTCACCAACCCCAGCAGGCTCTGGATAACCTGGGCTACGTTCCATCATTATTATCCAGCATCTTCCAGTCCCACTTCAGCAGGACAAGTGAAACAAAAAGGTTTCAAGTATTTGACATCAGGTGGTGGCAAAATGGCTCAATTTAAGAATTGTGTCCATACAGAGGATTGGGGAACTTGCTTGGAAACGCTTCCCTTTCCCTGCGGTCTGTGCTTTGATTTCTCTTTTAATCACAGACCAAGGAATTCTATTTCCTGTTGCGGGATTTCCAGACTGCACCCCCATACAGCTCCCCAAGCATTTCCAGAACAGAACACGTAACAGAAATAGCCCGTTCTGCATAAGAACTCAAACACTTTTGCCTGGTTCGATGGGGAACGGGTGCCCCGGCGCAGGCAGAGCTCCCTGGAGCACTTGCTGTTTCCCGATGAGCACAGACCAGCTGAATTATCTCCTCCCCTCTCTGTTCCCTCACCCATAATTGTTTTCCTGGGCAGGATTAGAACAGACTGTACATTAAAATGAACCCCTTGCCCCAGCCGCATCAGCGTCAATTAAGCACGTTGACCCTTCATTTTTAAGTTACCATCCCAATAAGATCATCTCAGGGAGTATGAAGTTTTTCATATTTGATTTATTCCACGTGATTTCAGGCAACGTTTTCTGTGCGTTGATTTCCTCCCTCTCCCAGTGTCGGTCTCGTGATCTGCAGGAAGCAAAGGCAGCCGAGACAGAGCACAGGTACCACGTAAAGACAAACTAATACAGGAGGGCAATTAATTGTGCACAAATTGGATTTTATTTACATCTGTACCATTTGAGCTTCAATATTCAGCAGGACTCAAGCAGACAGGACCCGACGGCTACTGGGCGCTGGGCTGGGGCCACTGTCCCAGGCCCACAGGGGTGGGAAGGGCCAGCCCGACCCTGCCAGGGCTGCCACGCTCCATCCCCTGCTCAACACTCCTCCTTTCCCCTCGGCAAACGGAAACCACGGGAAACAACACCCGATCATCTGCTCCAACGGCAGAACACCCCGAGAGGCCTCCCAGGACCCGCTCGAGCAGATGCAGCAGCGTTTACTGAGAGCTCTGACTCTGCAGTTCGGGAGATATTTCAGAGAGAAATGCCCTCGTCAGTTTAAGAGCTGAGCCGCTGTTACGTGGGAGGGTTCCCATTTATACTTTAACTGTAGCTCAAAGCTTAAGCAAGTTCGGCATCGACCACGCTGGAGCCAGTGGGATCTCGGGTCTCTCTTGCACAGGTATTTTTTTAAGATGAGGGAAAAGCTTAACTGCAATCTTAGATACATAAACACTTTTTGCCACTTATCTCTACTGAAAAGCTTCCTCCTAATTTAATTCAACATTTCTCCAATAGAAGGAAAACCATATACTTAGTTTTCGTATTTTCTGTATGATTAACACATTGGTTATTGCAATAATTTTCTTATAGGCTAGACTTTGGGCAATAGTTTTTTAGTAGGTTTTAAAGCTTTGTGCTTTTCACAGGTTTTTTCCCCTATCTTAAGTTTCAAGCCGGATTCAGCATCTCTCTCTCGGGGGATCCAGTGCGTCTCCTGAGGTGGTTCCCAGTTTGTATCCCAGGGCTGCAGAGCAGCGGGTTCAGTTTCGGGTGCGTAATTATCACAAGAAACGTCAGCACTTAAACCCTCCTGGGCTTCTTGCGCTCTCCAGTCCCGGCACGTCCTGCAAACATCCCGACTCCCCGTCGGCGACGGGGCGGGGGGTGGTCGCAGGAGCCCGTTCTCAAACCGTGGTCTCCGTTTTCTTCACAGTTCGGCTGCGGAGGTGCTGGCATATCAACCTCTTCTCTTTCAGGTACCTGAGGTGGGGAGAGAGAGAGAGAGAGAATGCATTTAAGTAACACAGAATCCAGTAAAAATTGAACCAAATTCTACCGTGGTAGTTGAACGGCTGGAAAATGTATTAACGGAAGCTTTTCTGATAGAAAATGGCAATCGCTATTTATTTTTTTTATCCACGTTTCCTGGCCACTTCCATTCAGAGTGACTCTCAGATGGTCATCTGGTAACAGACCCACAGCTGGCACAGACTCTCGCAGCTTTTGGCCTCAGGACTCATATGTTCAGAAACAGCAGTGAGTTTTGAACTTGTACCTGTTTGTGCATTTTGAGCCGCTCCGAGATCTCACACCATTTATCAGAAGTGAAGTTTTAAAGGGACATTAAGAATTTGGCACTAATAAACACACTGCTTCCTAAACAGTACCACGGTCCGTGCCGCATTTATACTCCCCGAGGAAACACAGAGCAGCAAGGAGAGACTGAGGAACCAGCCCGGGGCTCAGAAGACAAACAAAATAAACAGGAATGACCCTGAGAGTCTGAATTTTCTGGAAAGATCCCCCCGTGTGGAGGTAGGTGGTATTTGCTCTGCATCCTTCAACAGCAACAGCTCCTCTGGGCGTGCAGGATGTAGAAGGATTATAAATCCCACCCAGTCTCACTGGAAGCAGTCACCCCACTCATTTTACTTCTATTTACCTGGCGATTGTCTGTTGAATCTCCTGCTCCTCTTCTTCATTTATCCTGTGCAGGATTGACTCCAAAAAGGGAAGATGAAATTGGATATATTGGGCAACCTGTCAAAAAGACAAGAAGTGCCCATCAGCGAGTACGTTAACTGGGAAAAATACTGAATTGCTGATATTTGATGATATACGTACGTCACTGCTGATCTCTTCCACGTCCCTGTCCATCAGAAAGAACTTGGCAACCTTCTCAGAGGGCCCCTGCAAGAGCCTGTGCAGCAAGGGAACATCTCCGCTCCTCAGCTGCTTCTTCTCTGGGATTGGAAATAAATGTGGTGAAGAGAGCACAGGACGGTGCCTCCAGGTACCTCAATGTGGTCAGTAGTCGTTTTTCTGGACAAAGATCCTATACGTGACTGATGGGCAACTATTAGATACCTCACAAGTCTCTACGACACATTCTCAGGAGGATGTGGAACCTCACTTACACTGTGCGTTTTCAAGAAATAGGCAGCTGCCAACAGAAAGAAGTTGCAATTTTGGTGGCCAAAGCAGCGTTTGGGAGACTGATCCCAGACCCATCAGCTTGACCGCAGCTCCCTAAAACAAAGCCTACTTTGTAATTTTCAAACATCATAAGATGTTTGATCAGAAGATGACACATCTCTAAGGGGTCTCCTGAAAAGCCACCCTGTCACACCGAGCCCACGCTGTCTGAGAAGGATGGACACCGCGATGAACCCCGTCACTCCGAGCGAAGGGGTCCCCACTCACCTCCGGAGGCGTGGATGATGTAAAGTGCAAATTCCTGGGGGCTGTTCTCGATCTGTTCAACACAAACAGAAAAGTCTACTCGGGCTGACTGACACTCAGTAGCATCAGAAGTAATTCTGCGATAGCAGAGTCTCTGGACGAGTTAAACGGAGAATTATCAAAAACAGTACACTAAGGAGCTACGTAGAAAAAAGATAGTGGAGAAACACAGCAGCAACAGTAAACAGATTTCTGGCTGGGTATAATCACATGGTAACGCAGACTGTGCCAAAGAAACTCCAAGGAAAAAAATAAAGTGGTTTCAGACCACTTCAGACCGCAGCACAGCACTCATCTCGAGCACTGGTTTTAACCGTGACTTTGTGGAGCTTCCCGAGTGCCTGGATCTAACAGGTCCCGTGTCCCAACAGGTCCTTTGTCCCAGCCCCCTGGGCTAAGAGAGAATTCCCCTTTGTTTTAAGGAAAATACAGTTACCGGTGCCCGTCACTAGAGGGAAGCCCGGCCACACGCATTAACCCAACATCCTTTACCTGCGCTGCGAAATGATAGAAGCGCAGCAGCATCAGCTCTTCTAGACCTAAACAGCCCTAAGACATTTGTAAAATAACAGGGACACCACCCTGTTCCTTAAAAATGGCCCATGTTGGTTTTTTTCTATGCTCTATTCTGTGTGCCATCCCCTCCCAGGTGTCTCCCGCACTCGCTTCTGCAAACACGCGGCGTTACCTTAAACTTCCGAAGCAGTTGTTCTATCACTTGTCTCGTTCTCATCTGGCTGTTGATTCTTATTTTGGTTTCTGATCCAAAAGCTGGAGTAAAAACTGATGTCTAGGAACAAGAATGGCAGGAAAAGGGGATGAGTGGGAGGTGTCCCTGCCCAGGGCAGGGGGCTGGAACCCCATGATCTTTAAGGTCCGTTCCGATTCTACAATTCTATGACTGCTGCACTCAGTGGCTGGGACTCTGAGGGGTGCCATAAACCAAGGGTGTCCTCAGGAGAGCATCCCTGGGCAGGGTTGAGCCCAAATCCTGGTGACACCAGTCTGGCCACGCAGGAGACGGCGGGGAGTCCTCCCCTTGGCTAAGGGGGTGCAGGGGAGGCCAGAAGCTCACTGGACATTTTTATCTGCCCCAGCACCCAACCTCAGGTGAGGAAACACAGACATTGGTACCTCGTAGTTGTAGAAGTGGCCGTTAATTGAAAACCTGTGAGTTTCCACTTCTGTCCTCGCTATCATGGGTGGCCTGGTCCTCTTTGGCACGGCCACAGCGTGGCTGGTGGCCCCGGGCAGGGTGGCACAGTCACGTTCCTGATCTCTCTTGGGCTTCAGAGTGCAGCTTTCGTAACAGGAATAACCTGGACAAAAGGGAACCGCATCAGTGTGTGGCACAGCTCTTCCCTCCCAGCCAGCACTCCCACGGGGAGAAGGTTCTTGGTGCAGGGATTTATATATATATATTTATTTTTTAACTATTTTTTGGGTGGGAGGAGTGGGAGAGGAGAGGGCACAGGCGTGCGGCGAAGAGCTGCAGCGTCTGCAGAGGCCACAGTTTGTTCATCCATTCGCTTCTTGGGAAGGATTCCTTGGTGAAAGCACAACTGGTTGAAAAATTAATCTGCAGAGCAATGTTTTCCCCAACCAGTGGTACATCAGCGTTTCACCAGCGCGTAATGCATGGGACAGAAACAGATTTCCCTTTCCTGGCAGGGAAGGCCTAATGCGTCAAATTACTTTTGCACAGTCCCAGAACAAAGAACTTTTAGTGAACACAAAAGCACCGGCACTAACCTTTCTTGAGGTCTGGCTTTTGTTCAGTAGATTTCAATGTCTCCCCACTAATGTGATGTAGGTCATCAAACTCTCCCCAGCGCGTCATTCCCCTGAAATACCAAACGTGTATTTATCATTGATTACTCCTCATGCACTCGGTGATTTCAATTACTCCTGAAGCCAGGCTTCGTGTAACACATTCCTAGCCCTGTTCGGCTTCACAGAACGTGACTACGGACTTCGCTGTGGTGGGCGAAGCCGGTAATTTCAGTTTATGTCATAATAAAATTAGTAAGATGCGGTGTGACTAGGGATCCCAAACGTAACACAATCCTATTTAGGGCCTGTTGAACATCCACCACGACGTCCCCTAAACAATTTGCAGCGGTTATTTACCCGTTTTATAGCAATGCCCTGGATTAATGACAGGGTGCCGGGCAGGCGTGCAGAACACACACACATTGTGTGGACGCACCGTGTCTGTTACATGGAGGGGGACATAAAGGATTAAATTCCCGCAGTAGCCCCTCGTGCCACCCAAACCAGTTCTGTACAAGAGCAGGGCATTCAGTCCAGCCCGTTTTAAACCCCAACTTTCTTTATGCCAACATTTGCCTATTTCACTGCATAAACTCTCTAGCAGAAAGCCTTTGGCCAGTTACTGCTCTGACTGAGAATAAAACAATTGGTAGGAAAATATTAAGAATCCATTTCCTATATGAATTCAAAGCCATATTCAACGAACTCCAGTGAACGTGCCAAGCGACGCTCTGGTTGTGTTCCCTGCATTTAAGGAGTTCATTTAAGCTCAGGCAGGGAAGCTGCTCCGCATACCTCACAGCGTGTCGGGGCAGCTCCACACTGCTCTGATCGTGAATTAATATTTACTTTAAGATTCAGATCTCCACCACTCAGACGTTTTTGTAAGAAACAAAAGGCAAAGCATAACTTTAGCTGCCAGACCGGACCCTTCCTGCCGGCCACACGCACCCGGGACCAGGACCCGGTCGAGGGAGAGAGAGAACCAGAACTGCCTCAGACTCGAGTTCTTTGCTGGGTTCTCCTGTCGGGTTCCAGCCCTTAATTTCAACAGCAGGAGACAGGGAGGAAGACTGTCCCTGACTTTACTGGAGCTCCACAGCTGCAGTGGTGGTAGGATTAAATTGACAATTCACACACGTACCACAGACAATGGATAATTAAGAACACGAGCTCCGAAATACAGAATTTAGCAGGGAGTCAGTCAGGGTGAATATTCACCCCCCGTATTACACATCGCTCAGCCTCAGCTCCTCAGATACAATTCCAAATTCACCAACCAAGGCTGGGAAATAGTGTTCAAAACAGCAAGAAGAAAAATCCTCGAAGAACCTACATCAGTTTTTAAAGACATGGCCAATCTCGCAGGAGTCAGAGCAGCACAAGGCACTGATGGGAGATGCCCCAGGCAGCAGCCCAAATCTGTCTCTATTTCTAAGGGGTTTTAACATTAGATCTCGCGTGGACAAAGCCAGAATTCATTCCTTGGCTCTAACCCTGTCTGGAGATCAATGGGGTCCCACCTGGGGTACCCGGGAGGGTAACATGCCATAGACAATCACTTAGCACTGACCTACCAGCTTTTTGCTTCATGCTGGAGAACGTGCACCCGCATGAGGTCTTTCGGGGGCTACCACCGTTATTAGGTGTATAGACACACGGGGGGGGGTTGTACGTTTTTACATGTATACATTTCTATACATATAGACAAGAGCAGCCTCCTCTACCTTCTCAACAGCTCTCCAGCTGAAAGCCAAAGATGCTACCAAGATGCATCCTTCTGCCCAGCAGAAGCTGTTGAAAGACCACACCACTGGGCAAGCGACCACCACAGCCTCTGGGGCACCTGGGACAACCAGGCAGCTGTGGCCACCGCAGCCACCTACCCAGGCTGTCCTGACACACCAGCCTGCCTCCTCCTTACTGAAGTCGGTACATTACCTTTTGCCAGGGAACAATCCCACGTTCTCTGTGGACTTCAGGGTTACGAAGGAGGGTATCTGCTTCTCATCCTGAATTTTCAATCGGATAGGGTGTCGCACTCCCCAAAATATTGACAAGATTCCTTCAATAAATGGTTTGCTTCCTTCTCGCTGGAGGGGAAAAAAAAGGAATAAGGAATACTGCATAAAAATTGAGTAATAATAATCAATTTCCCCTCAAAGTAGCAGGAATATGTTGAAATCACCAAGGCTGACACAGCCCTGGAATAGGTCACCTCGAGAGGCTGTGTCATCTCCATATTTAAGATATTTCCAAGACAGGTAGCTAAAGCTGCACCTGACCTGGTCTTGTGTCAGCATTAGCCTGACTTTGACCAGGAGGTTTTCCAACCAACATGCCCATAATTCCATACAATTCCATGTCAAATCCTATTTGTTCTACTTGGATGAATAGCTCTTCCGAAACCAGGGTGCCAAGAAGGTGCTAACGGGGAAGGACAACCGCTGGTGAAGGAGGAAGCAGCAGTTAATGGTCCGTGTTCACACAGGGCACTGCATCAGTCCCCGTTCTGCTGACACACAACTCTCGCTGCTGGGCGGGCTGGGACAGAAGAGCGAGGACTGCCCAGAATTGTACCGATGTCCTTTTGGATCTTGGTATGAGTGAAATAACAGAAAGGCAGCTCGTGGAGAAGGGAGTTCAGAGCTCTAAAGCAGGGGCTCTGGTAGGAGAGACACAGTTCATGCTTTAGGCTCTCCTGGTCTCCAAGAGGATGCGTTCCCAGGGCCACGCTTACGAGCGTTTTCTCTGCACTGAAGGGTCACACTCGAGCAGAGAGCAGCAATCTCTTCTCCTCACAGCATCTGACTCCAGCACTCACTGTGGCGCTTGTATTCCAGTGATATATTCCATCTAACACACTAACAGAGAACAGGCATCCTACACCGGTCACTCCAGCCACGTTAAACATCACCCATCAGCACTTTTCCTACTATTACACTCTGCTTTTTGAGTTAGTTTCACACGATCCTTACCTGATTGTGCGACAGTTGCAGATTTTCTTGATCAGAATAGTAAGAGTTGTACGTCTTCAGAAGAGAACTGAGCTGCTCTCTAGAATGAAAGATGACAAGGAAAAGAATCATTTTTAAACCTCTGTATCGCTGTAAAGCCCAGGTGCTCAGTGGCAGGGTGACAGCCCGTATCTGTGTGCAGGTTTCTTAATGATTAATACATCATTTTCCGGGACTAAAATTCTGTCAGGATACTGGGCTGCTTCTAAGTTGCTTCTGCGAAGACGTGATACACAGAGGAAATCAATTAGTCATGCTCTGATGTGACGTTAATAACGCTGCCCCAGAATAACTCGTACTTTGGACTTGTGTTATGGTCACGAGGGGGAAGCAAACAGGAACAACGCTCCCGTGCGCCGGCGCTGCAGATTGTTCTGGTGAGGTTACACTTTGCTTCCCCTGCGTGATGGGTTCCACTGGGTTTTTATATTTTCTCAGATTCTCTTCTTATATCAAAATACCTACAGTACGCCTAGACACAATATTTCAGTTTGTTTCTGCTTGAAACACAACAGCTTCACATTAAGTCTCTGCTCGGAGGAGACAGGATGGAGATGAAGAGAACCCCTGCCAGCAAGCAGGGACCGTAAACGTGCCCATCACCTCAGATCTCAAACAGAACTGCATGATACAGCTAAAAAAAGAAAAAAGGCAGCATAACATTCTGCTTTGAATTCACTGCGCTGAGGCAGGAAGGCGATGTGAGGCACACGGCTGCTAAAGATGTTTAAAACTTAATATTTAAGAACCACCATCGGACTTAACTATACCTGTCTCCATCCTTGCTAAACTCACAATGCTGCAGGAGAAGAGGGTTTCAGAAAACATCTCAAATTTGATGGCATTTCAAAAATAACCAAATTAAAGGCCACAGTCGCCACCTCCTCCCTTTGGTAACTTTGTCTGGGAAGAAAGAACTTTAGCTACTGGATTTTAACTACGTGATTTCCAAACCTCCTGGGAAATGTCAGCAGAAATTGGGCCACTCATCATCCCGAGCAGCCGAGGCAGCGCAGGCAGCCCTCCTGCGGCATCCCAGGAGGGTTAAAGCCACCCGGGCAGGACAAGGCCATCTCTCCATCAACATCCCCTGCAAACGGGCAGCGATACGTGGCATGAACCACGGAGACAAAAAGCAAGTTGGAGCTCAGGCTAAAGAGGACCAAAAAGAGACAGAATTACGTGAAATGTATTTCAGGAGCATCAGGAGCGAAACGCTCCTCCACGCAGCAATTAAACGGCAAAGATTATTTAGACTGTCGTTCAAGAAAGCCATTTTCCCCAGCAGAGATAATTAAGCATGGGGAACAATTGCATGGAAACGCACAAGTTCTTCCTCCCGGACAACCTTTAAACCAACTGAGCTGACTGTCAAGATGGGTTAATGTACGGTCTTGCAGCCCTGAGTGAAGACACCAAGTTTGTTTCCAAACAGTGTCTGTTATTCCCATGTT
Organism: Numenius arquata; assembly: GCF_964106895.1. Lineage (NCBI taxonomy): Eukaryota > Metazoa > Chordata > Aves > Charadriiformes > Scolopacidae > Numenius > Numenius arquata. The sequence goes on from NC_133580.1 coordinate 70,452,993, forward strand.
TGTGTCTCATACAGATACTATAACAGCTGAGCCACAGGCACCACTTGCAAACTCTTCTCAGTCAGTTCCACAGAGACCCACTGAAACTATCCAAGGCCCATGTACCCTCAGAAGTACTATTACAACTCCTACACCAATTTAAGTAAAAAAAACAGAAAAACCTCTACCCCAAAGACAAGAACTTAATTCTAGCACCATCACTGAAAAACAAGTCGCACAGAGGAATAACACCCAGTAGAAATCACATTTTATTATTCCAACAGTCAGAGTTCACCAAGAAGATCACAGAAATAACGTCGGAGGTGCAGGAATATCTGGTCCAAGATCCCAAGGGTCTCTTCCAACCTAGACGATTCTATACACCGGGTATTAGACAGCACCTGCAGAGAGACCCATGGGGAGAGGAGCTTCACAGTGCAGCTTGGGGCATGGGAAACACCACCAGGAACAGTTGCAGCAGAACTTTTAACAGTTGTGTCACAAGACAGCCACGTCCCAGAACGCGAGGACATTATCAACGGTGACAGTGGCACCCTTATCAGAGATGACAAACCTAGGAGTGATCTCTCCCCAAGGAACGGGATCAGCTTGTCCCTCACTGCAGAGCAGCTCAGGAGGGTATTTCCAGGGGTGAAGTGAATATTATTTCAGAGTATCTCTCTCTGATCAGACTGTGCCTCAGTTTACTCAAACTGACTCCTGCACAGCTGACTCTGTAAACTTAATAAAGAAGTTAAACTTAATAAAGAAGTTCTGTAAACTTAAATAAAGAAGTCAGTGCTGCTCCAAGGGAGCAGGGAATGCATTTATATGTATATCTATATGCCATCCGCAGAGTGTGCAAGTGAAAATCTTCAGAACTCGGCTACATCCTGTTCCTTGGGGAGCCTTTTCCCGTGTTGAGAAGGGAAAAGATTTGCTCAGCAGGTAACGTTAGGGCAAGGCCTGCACCACTAAACTCCACAAGGTTAACGGCATTCCCTTCCAACACTCCGCATGTAAATTATTTACTTTGTTAACTTCCTGCAACTCCCCCCCAAAATATCTTAAAGTGGCTTTACCAACAAAGCGCTGGGCTCCAAAGCGGCATTTTCAACATTTGCTTCAACTCCCTTTGCTCTTAAATCCTAATAACACAAGTGGGGAAAGCCCTTCCTTCCATTGTGCTGGAACAGCTCAATACAGGTCCTTGGCATCCCGTGAGCTATCAGGAACTGTATATTTAGGTCATCCCACCAAAAGGGAAAGTCCTAATAGACTTAGATATGAATCACATACAAGCGAAATTTTGATCGTGCTGGCTCAAGGTAAACAAGATTAAGCACGTTTTGGCTTAATGCAGATGCAATACAAGATTAAGGTGCAAGGAGGAGACAGGTGGTTTAGTTTGACAGACCTTGCAATAGACCTGCTGATCCTGCTTGCGAGGGCTTCAAAAAGAAATCTTTTTATACTCTGCAGCCCAATACCTTTGGCAATCATTTTATTGACCACTGTTATTGCGCAGGTAGAAGGTCGGGGAGATCAGTTCCCCGGAGATTAGGAATACGTAAGGACTTGGGTCACACTCCGAGGCCCATCTATTACTCTCAGTCCACGTTGGCTGCAAAGGCAAATAAAAATCACAAGCTAAAAGCACTAAGTGACATGGAAAGGGTGATCTCCAAAGCAGATTCTGTTTCTCAGAGCAAGCTCTGAAGATTTTCACTTAGTTTTTTGCCTTGTCTAGGAAAACTTCCCATTAACTTTCACAGAAGTTTGCACAAATACATCTTTGGGGTTTTAGTCTCGCATTAGTGCAACCAACGGTGACGAATCACATAAGCCATTAGAAAAGGCCCGAGGCAGAGATTTAACAGCAGCTTTCCCTGGCTTGTTTGTCCTTGTGTAGCCGAGAGACATTAGGAAAGAAAATCTTTCTTCTTTTAGCCCCAGAAGGAGTAACACACACCAACCTACTGGCTTCCAGGACAGGTCTTGGTGTCACACATCTCCACTAGGAAGACCCAAAGACTGCCCTAACCAGAGGCCAATGGTCACCTCTTCAACTACACTGCCAGATAACCAGCGAGTGGCTCTGTGGTGTTGGGAGACTGTTCCTCACAGCCCGGCTTTGTGACAACAGCCAAAAGCAGCCCTTTGTGGATGCCAAAGCCAAGGAACTGGTAGAACAACTTAGAGACAAACTCCAAAAAGGCAGCGTTTACTGCAGATTCACCACTTTCCTCAGTAATGAAGGCGGGATACCAGGGAGCTGTAAGGCCAAGCGCCCCCGTGGTAAACCACAACAAAGCCCAGAGCATGTTCTCTCGAAACACTGACCCAGGACAATTCACCTGTGTCCTCTCTTCTCTCCCCAGCCTTACACATTCATCCACGGATATTTATGGCAGTTATGCTTAAAGACGCAATGTTCACCCAGCCAAATAATCCCACACGCTTGGGTCAGCCTTTTGATCCAGCCATTGTGCAATTCCCCGGCAGCAGGCTCGCCGTGTCAGCAGGATCTGCACGATACAGCTGGAAGAGGAGTAACGTAACAGCAGATTCAAGGTGTAGATGCGGGACGATAGTCTGGAAATTGCATTGGAAGCAAGCTCGAGCGCATGCGGAATATGTTAGGGATTCTAAAAACACCTATTCGGGGTTTTTTGCATGGCAAAAAACTTGAACAGTACTTTAAACCATGACTCTGATGCAGAAGGTTCTCAACCAGGATCCCCATTTCACCACTTGGAGAGGCCAATATATAGAGGAATAAAAACCCAGAGACGCTGGTTCATCTGGAACACTTCCAAACGCTGCTGTGCCAAGGATATGAAAGTTGACACACATTAATTACCTCCGACACAAAAGCACTATGTCCGAAATCAGTGGCAGTATAAAAGGAACAGCTCTTCAGGGGAGGGGAGAGATGCATTTATTGCCTGTGTGCTTTGGGCAAAGCTCTGACACCCTTCCTTAAAAAGGGAGAAATCAACGGCTCTGTTCACGCCACATATGAAAGTATCGGGATTCAGATGCAAATACCTACGGCAGCACAAGAAATTCTACCGCAGGCCCCATCCTGGGGTGCATTTATGGTGAGCTGCTTCCCACAGGAACAGCAAGAGGGATGGAAATGAAGTGAGAAAAGAGCCCCCTCTTCCAGCTCCCGTGCTCTGGTCAACAAGGGAAAAATCAGTCCCCTGAAAAGGGGATGGAGCTCGACGCCAGGAGGCTCAGGGTTTACGGCAGCATTAGGAGAAATTCCTACCAGCCAAGTTTGACCACAGAAAAGCATCCCAAGCAATACAGTTTGAGTGCAATTCCAAAGTTTTTACAAATAGGTTAAAGAACCGCTTTCACTCGCCACTGCCGGAACAGAGCTGGGAGCCCGATGGGTCTCCCTGCAAAGAAACCTGCCCTCTGGGACCACAGACCAGAGCCCGTGTCTCAGGCAGGGGAGCTCAGGTTAGGCACTGGAACTCACGTTCAATTCCAGCAGATTTCAAAGACAGGAAGCTCTTCTTCCCTAATTTGGAGCTTTATTTCAGTATCCTCTAAAAGTGCTGTTCTACCTAATGAACAAATCCAGACCAAAGGGTTTAATGCTCTGCTCTTTGAAATCCATGCAAAGGGCAACTTTGTTCTGGACACACTTGGCAGAAAGCAAGTTGTAGGAACTGCTGCTGCTACAGGCTCAGCTCTCCACAAGATCCCCTGGTAATGAATAAATATGGAGTAACTTGGAAAAAAGTCATTAAAAATATATATATATTTTAATAATTTACCTGGTTATGAACTTCTCCTCGTTGATGGAAACAGAAGGCAGATGCTGTGCTTTCATAGTCACTTTCTTCATTTATTCAGAAGAGATCAATCTAAACAAAAAATAAAAAAAAATTAGTTAACTAATTTAATTAGTTAATTAATTTAACTAAAAAAAGTTAAAAAAATAATTGTATCCACACTAATGCCCCTAAGAACGACTAAATGGCAAACACAACAACAAAGCTTCAGTTTGCGAGGTGAAACAGGCTCAGGCACTCGAGCTAAGGGCTAACTCTACCATATTTTGACTACTTTGTACTTAGCCCCAATACCCGAACATTTCCTGCTCCTAGTAAAAAAGCCATCAGCCATTCCCACCAAGTATCTCCCAGTACCTTAAATCCCAAGTACCACACAAACCAGGACTTTCCAAGCAGTTTTAGGACTACTCTACAACTCAACTCCACGATTATGCTTGACTTTTAGTAGACTGCGACTGCAACCCATTTACTGGTTAGGATTCATTTGTTAATTATGGATAGAGTATTGCCCAGGGTCATCAAAAAAATAAGTGACTCAGCAAATCACCCTAAACCAGGTTCATAAAACTAGACAAGAGAAGGAGAAGTGTTGATCATAGGCAGAGTCCTGCAGCTGAGATATTAAAGAGAGAAGAAGGCTATAATTAAAGTGATGTAGCAATATAATTTACAGATCACCATGTAGCGATTCCAGCATGTTATGCAGGCAACAAGCCAGACCCATGAGACTCCGACAATGCATTCTTCAATCAGTTTAATTATGGAGTCTTGGCTGCTTCCATTCCCCCTCAGGTACTAGAGGAAAAGGCAGACTGAGGAAAGTAAGCAGAGAGACTCAAGATTGTTTTTCCAGTGCAGTATCTGTTGTCAGTCTCAGCCCAAGCGGCATCACACCGATGGGTGGGCAAAAATGAATCCCATGGAAAGCAGTAAAATCTCCAAGGATTGCACTGGAAGTTGACTACTCCACTTTTACTTCTTACTTGGGCGTGATGACCGAGGAATTTGCCTAACATGGACGTGATGTCCATCCTCCCTCACACCGGGAGATGGACTCGAGTCTGGTTTCAGACTGCAGGGGAGAGAGCCCGGTGAACGACCTCTGAAAAGCAGTTTATTGTCTACAGTACTAACGACAAGCAGCCTTCAGAAAAATCAATTTAGGAAAGACATTCAAGCTTGAAAAGACTGCAGCTAGCTAAAGAGTTAGCGCTTAGCTTCTGCACAAATGGTCCCTCACTACTGAGATTCTTTTTTAGCAGAATTACATAAAGTTTCCATAGTCATAGATGAATGACTTCTAAAAAAGTACACGTGGACAAATGAGAAGTTTTGCATAAAAATACATTCTCTTCAACCTGCAAAGCACAGAGGAAGTTATTTCACAGCCTCTGAAAGCAGAGTGCAGCACCACAACGAGCTGTCCGTGGGCAGCCGGGGTTTCTAACAGTGCTCACTGCAAAGGGCAGGACAGATCCCAGTGCCCGTTGTCCTTTGGGTGACATCCATCGAGGCAAAAACATCCCCGAAAGCCAAATAAGGGACTTCTGTACAGACATGAGTTTGTCTAGGAGGAGGAGACCGCTGTACGCCCGTGTAATAGTGGTGTTTCTCTGCCTCCGAGTTCAGTAACCATCGGCCACACCGTGAAATCTGCTTTTATGTGATTTACTAATACCTCCGACTGAATCAGCTGCCTGTGCCAATGGAGTTGCAAAACAATTTTAAAAGACGCAGAGGAGTTTATGTACATTGGCACCTGAACAACTGGATGCACGCTTGGGCTTCCTCCCGTCTGTCAGGAAACAACACGTTGAGGAGAGCAGATCGCCAAGCCACCACTGCTAAACGTAGAGCAGCGGCTCCAGCAAGCTCTAGCCCCGCTTCGCTGCTCATGGATGCGTTCTTTTCAGTAGAATTTGACCTTAAAATGATTCATACGAAAGAAAAAGCCGATCTCTACAGATCCAGAGGCGTGATCTTTACGCAAAAAGAAAAGATTATCACTGGACTAACCGTTGTGTTACGCAGTCAGTGGCTCTTACTAAATTATTTGCCTTGAAAACCTTGAGCGTATCTCAAGTCACTAAAATGCTGACAAGGAAACAAACTGGAAGGGTAGCTGGTGATGGGAACAACTCTTCACCAGCGCCTCCCCCGTTTCTCGCCCTCGCTGCCCCATTAGCCGGGACAAAGACCGGCCTTTTCTCCTGTAGCCGGGGCAGAAGCACAAAAACCCACTCGTTAACGTTTTCCTCAGTGGTGGCCAGTTCTGCTTATCAGGCTGGTACAAAACATTCCCACCCCCCAGCTCACCCCAGGGACAAACCACCCCTCTGTACCCTTCCCACGGGCACATTTCGGCTACACACATCTTACAGCCCTAATTTTTAGTAAACCCCAAAACCTGCGGGTTGGGACCCGGCAGTGACTTCCCCAGCGCGTTTGTGACACCCCAAGTGACAGTGTATTTACACTGGGGCTCCATAAACCCACAGAGCTGTCACACTTCCTATCACCCCCCGGCATTTTATCGTTCTCCACGCCACTTCCTTGTAGCTCTTTTGAGGAAGCCAAGAGCAGTGTGGTTTTTCTATTGTTCCCTTTGGTTTGAACTAATACGTACTAATTTCCCAGCTCGTCCAGCAGCACACGGCTGTGCCCGTCTGTCCAAAGCTCTCTCCTGACTGGCTTGGCCTCAGGCAGGCTCTTCAGTGTGATGTGAAACGGGGCTGGAACCACAGCATTCTCTCAGATGGGCAAGACCTTGGAAGCGGGACCTCGGCTGGACTAACCTCCTGGTCCGAGACTTGACCAAGAAGAAACTCAGGGAAAGACCGACTGAAGCCTAAAGTACTCTTGGAAGGAAAGAAAAGACACAGAAGGGCAAGATAGGGGTAAATCAGAAGTGGGGCAGATGCCAAATAAGCAACTCCAGAGGCAGACTGGGAAAAGGAAGGGGAAAAGAGACCACTGCACAATCCCAAAGCTGTGAGAGATCAATGGCCACATCAGGGCACAAGGCAAATCTCACAGAGGCAGTGAACGTTACTTTTCTCTAAGATTTATATCTTACCTGAAATGTTTGATGTGTTTTGGGGTTGGGGTTTTGTGTGGGGTTTTTTTTTTTTATTGTACAAAACAAAGCAAAAAAAACCAAAGTCCAAGTGTTAGTGGAGAGGCAGATGAGAGAACTTGCTTCATTTTATTATGTAGGGCGATTTTTAAGTTACTTGCTTAAGGGGACAGCACGGGGACAGGACAGCGGAGCAATGACAAAGCAAAGGTGAGAGCAAACGGCCGGGCAGATTTTTACACCAGGATGAAAGATGGCCACTGGAGAGGAGGGCTGGAAGGAGAGGGATGCTCAGCATCCAGAGCTGAGCCAAGCAGGGGCAGCGAAACTGCATTTCAATTTGTATATAACAGCCTGGCCATGCTTTTTGGTGCATCCTTAACACTATTAAGCTGGGGACCGGGGAGTGAGCAGTGTGCGACACACAGCTCCTACCAGCGGTAAGAACAACTAAAACCCCAAACCTCCCCAAAGGTTTCCAGGTGTTTTGACGCAGTGCTTCCCAAAGCTGTTCCGAAAACACACTGAGCCAGGATGGGGTGAACCCTCTCTGTTTCTCGTACGGAAACCACAAGGCTCAGCAGTCTATTAACTTACCTATCGACAGCTCACACATCTAATGGTTCGTAGAGCACAAAGAGCTAAGGCACAATAGCACATAAACCTGAGGCATTTGCTAAACTCAGGAGCGCCTGGAGTTCAGCAAGATTTTGGGCCATTATCTGTTACTATAAAAACGTGTTTAGGATTTATTCACATTCATAAGAAATTGAGGATCAGCAGAATAATTTTACTAGTCTTTACCTCGTCACGTGCTATAGTTATATGAGCCTTTGTGTTGGGTTTCTCTTTGGGTATTTTATTTGTGTTTAAGTTAGATGTCCTACCACCAAACCAAGCGGCTAATCAGAACGAAGTACTCACTGCGAACACTTGCACTTTCTCCACTGAAAACAAGGGGGCTTTTTTCTGTCTTGCAAAATACTTCACAATTTATTTTTAAAATGAACTGCTGCAGTTCAGAGCAGGAACAGCACTACTCGAATGCAAAACACAGTGTAACCCCTGCGCTCAGGCAGGTCCAGAACGGGCTCTGATTTACCAAAACCAAAAGAAATCTGGTATTTATCAGTGAATACGGCCCCTTAACTTCCTGAGCCACAAAGGAAGATACACAAGCTCCCTCCCTTCACACAAACAACGACAACAAAGTAGGGCTTGCACCAAATGTATTGCAAACTCTAAGTAATCCATTATTACGAAGAAAAGTTACTTTCTGTTTCAGGTCGCTTAGGACAGACAGCTTTTACCCGCCAAAAAGAACAGACAAGGTCACCGACGTAACCTATTAAATCACGCCGGCGCTGGATGAAGGGCAGCAGAGGCTTATGCCCACGTACACGCCGAGCAGCAGCGCTATCATCTGTCCCTGTTAACCACAGCCCACTCAGGCAAAGCCACCTCCAGATTTAGGAACTTCTTCAATGAGAATTTCTGACCGAACGTTCCTCCTTCCCTCCGGCACCCTAATTACCCAAAAGGAATTTGGCTGGAGCTGTGGGTGACTGTGAAGGACCTTGCTTCCCACTGGCACAGCAGGTTACAGGGCGAGCGGAGGAGCAGCTCCAGCTTTCCATCCCGCTTACCTGAACATCCGAGCGGAGACGGAGAAGCAGAGGAGGAGTTCCACGTCCCTTTCCCCGAGCCCTGGACAAGGCATGACAGCGTTGCGCCGGCTGACAGCTACTCCTGCCACTTCATGGAGCCCACAGAGCTGGTAATTACTGTTTTGCTTAAACTGGGAGTGCTGGAAACCCAGGACACTCCCCACACCTCGGTGCATGTCGGGAATATTTACCTACCCACTTTCCTTCCTCCGAGCCAGCGGCTGACAGGAGCGCTCCCTTAGTCACGGTTACACCTACGGGGAGGCTCCGGTTAACACTTTAATCACTAACTTCATAACGAGAGGCAACCTGCTGACTCTAGGTAATTATTTGCTGACAGGACGCGCCCTGAAACATCCTGTGCTGAGAGCACTGTTATGCTTTAACCTCTTGTCTGTTTTCTAATCCGTAGGATTAGGTCATTTTTCCTTCTCCAGATGTTCAGTGGAATAACCAAGACACACCATCAGATGATACCTAAATACAAATATATGGATTTGTAACATTATGTCAAAAATTCTGACAACACAACTCGTTCACTTAATCACATACAGCTGTATATCCAATTTCTTGCCTAACAGCCCTATGAATACTATTCATTGGGCAAGAGTTGTGTCTGTGAGGGAGAAGGCATCGCTGCTTAGCTTAGTTGCTCAGTAGCTAATTACATAAGCAGATGTTTAAGCTGTAAAAAAAAAAAAATATCTGAACCACACGTACCTTCCAAGTTCCTACTGTTTGCCCATCCATTTACAGCAAGCAATTTATCCACAGGATCAAGCCTAAAACTGGAAGTTATTGGGCCACAGAGCATGAAAAAGACTGAGCTTCAATATGCCTTCATACCCATCTTATTGTAGTGTGATTTATATCGAGTTATTTCTGTTTTATATAATTTTATGTCAGGGAGAAGCAGGACAGACCCATAAATATTTGATTCCTTAGCACATCATTATCCTCTGGTGTCCTCCTCTCGGGAGCTGGACTCATTGCTGTACAAACACCACAATCTACATGGTATTTGGGATTACTGTTTATACTGCAGTTCCTAGCTCTGCACCTGAAAAATATTTCAATCAAGACTTCATTGTGTACAGAGCATTGAAAAGTCTTTCAGAACACAGGAAAGAGTCAACAAACGAGATTTTTGCTCAGTTCAGAACAGCACAGAAGCTCCATACTGTGGTGGGCTCAGAGCTTCAGGCCAAGTTTAACCCCTGGAGCTGCTGCGTCTCTTCTCCATCTCTTTAACACAAACCCATACAACTTCCCAACTCGTGTGAAACCAGAGGTTTGATTTTTCCTGTCACAACCACTTAATGAGAGGACTCGAGCAGAGAGCTGGCACAGCCTGGCACCTTCCAGGCTCCGAACCAAGATAATGTCTAATCTGACACGCGTGCCCTCCTGCTGGACACTGTAAAGCTGCTCCCTACCAGAAGGCATCCCAGTATTTTTAGAACTGCAGACCACATTATTAGCTTACAACAGGGCAAGGTGATGTTAACCCTTCAGTGTAACTCAAGCTCCATCCTGACTCCCCACTTTTCAGCCTTTGTCTGTTTTTTCTCAAGATTAATTTTTTAGCTATAGCTTTTTTTATGTTTACAAGCAAGTTTTGAAAACCCAAGGCTTGAACTACTTAGACTCATGCAAAGATGTCTCAGTAAGAAATTAATACAATAAAGCAATAAAAAGCCCAGCTGTAATAAAGGAGTATAGTTCTCCTTCCCAGGTAACCCAGGTGAGTTGGTTTTCACACGGGCTTGGTGAGTGTGGCTCAGGTTTGTCTCCAGTTTTCACTCTCACATTTGAACCTCTCCTCCCAATGCCTGGTTCTGATCTCGTTTCAGTCATACACAGTCCCCCGGCCAGTGCAATCAGGAGACTGCTCCCTCTAGGAATACGTATCACATTAAAAAAAAGAAAGAGGTTTTTAGGGCCACAAAGCAGAAATTAGTTTACTGTAAACTCCAAGAAAGAGAATACTTTCACAGTTCCTTTCACAGTAAATAATCAATGCACAAGGAGCATTATTTTTTCGTCTTTCATAATAAACATGGTTTATATGCCCTGGAAATCTAAGAACAAGTCACAACTTGGCTATACTATTTCACCCCTTAAGTGAAGCACGACGATTATTTGCTTGGAACAGGCAGGGAACGTGATGATCCTTGAGTCTTTATAGGCTGTTTATGTTTCAGACTCCTTGCATGATTAATATTCAAATAATTTTAAGTTAATAAGTAATTGGAAGTTGGAGTTCAGCTGTTTAGTAACTTGGCCTCAAATCATTAACAAAGAGACTGCTAAAGCTAGAAGAACATCTCAAACAGAAACTAAGGGATTCCTGCTCTATTTCTGTGGCACACAAGGCTACTAATAAGCAGGCTGGCCATGGTGAGGTCTCAGTGGAAGTGTTCTGATACATGAGCTCACAACAGCTTTCTCTGCTTTACTGAGAAGGAAAATCCCTAATATTGTGTGCAAAGAGCTATTTCTGGAGAGCTTCATATCACTAAGCCCAAGAACTTTCCGTTTTTGGAGTTTCTTAGCTACTACGATGTAAGGATCTGAAATGAACATAAACCAAGTGATCGGTTCCTCCCTTTCCATTACTAGGGTTACCGAGAGGATTGTGTTGATAAGAGCAACAAATCAAGGAATTTACAACAAGCAGATCTACCCTGCAAAGGGCCTCCCATTCCTTGGTAAGATTATTTTCTGTCATCACACCAAAGCGCCAACAGCAACACTTGTGTGCCAGGACACGTCTCGCAGACAGAACCGATAAGCACGGAAACCAGAAACTAGGAAACAGCTGATTAGCTCAGATGGTTAAATACACAACACACACATCCACCACGGTGCCTGGTTACCTGCCATGGGCCAGAACCCCTCGCACACACCCTGTGGTGAATCTGGGGGCCACAAGCTTTTAAGGAACAGAAAAGGAGCAGAGCTGATGTTGGCAGCAGCACGTGCGCTAAAGACTATGGGTTTTGACATCACTGACAGAGGTGGAAAGTCCCAAGTACTGACCTTTGTCTACGTGAGAAGCAGCTTGCAGATAGCACTGTCTTTATCCTCTTGTGCCACCGTTAGAGGGACGGGTCATACCTGAGCATCTGAGACACCATTAGTCACACATTGGTGTTACGCACCCATGAGATCATCCATTTGATACCAAAGAGCTTTATAAACCCGTACAAGGGTTTTCATTGCCGGGAGCTACAGCATATCACAAAGGGCAGAAGCAGAAGGAACTGCCCTGTCCAAAAGAGCTACACTCACGCAGCTTCACTCCCTTTAGAGCCCAACCAGCAGTAAAATCACAGCCTCACCACACCCAGCCAACTTACACAGCACTCATAAACCCCAGTTCCTCCACACTCATGGCTTCCAGACCCAGATTTTCTTCAAATTCAAGGTTTTCCATAAAACATTACTTCCTTAGATTTCTTTCTATGTACCACTCTATATCTGGGCTCCTCTGTCTTCAAGATACAAACCCCTGTTCAGCCCTTCTTTTGAGAGCCCCAGTCAAGACCCCCTCATGTTCCTCACACAAAACCATCCAAGTTGCAATAGAGGATCCTTTTATGCTCTGGCCACTCCTCGGTAATGGTCAATTGGGGCTCATGTGACTGTAGCACCTGACTCCCATTCCCAATATGCTAATGATTTTTCTGTAATTACTTCTTTCTTAAAGCAGCTGAGTCATAATGTGGACTGTTCCCTATTTTCCATTTCTTTTAAAACAGTGGTTTGGTGTTCTCCACAATCAGAAGGTCATACTAGATTTAAACTAGACTTCTGAGGAAGCTTCAGATCCTAATTCTAACTGGAAGCTGTTACCATCGTTCCTGCGAAGATGTACCCACCTACTCCAGTTGGAACTGCCCTTGCAAAAATGCCACTTATTTTTTCTGTTACTTCTACACTTGCCTTTGGACTGTTTACAAACAGGAAGATTCGATCTGCAAAGTGTTGTATGACCATTTGAGAGGGGACAATTATTGTGCCAAGATTTCCCCTGTTCTCCTCATTCTAAGATGTCCTAAATTGTAAAGCAAATTTCTGCAATAACTCTAATTCCAATATATTTTGCATCATAGACGTACAAATGCAAGTCTATATTTCCTCTCTCTATATCTCAGCTCCACTGAAGGTCAGTCCTCATTATAAATACGTGAACTTTATACAAAAAAGCCTGCCAGTAATCAGTCTGAGTTTAAGTCTCTGGCAAATTCAGAGAGGAGCTCAGCAGCAAATTATTTTTTTGGTGCAAACTGCAAGTTATCTTTGAAAAAAAAGTGTGAAGTAAACTGTACTTCAGGAGTGTCACTATTTTATAGCATACTACCTAAATGCAGTGTAACATACTACTAAACTAAGATGAATATTCCAGCTTCATAGCAACTGATGCCGAGTCGTAATTATGAAGCGAAAACCTCCTAATGTTAAATTAGCTTAATGCTGGGCTGGATATTGGTTAAAGAGCACTCATCCAAATACCTTGCCACTGTCTATGTAAACACTTCAGCAGTTACGAAAAGTAGCCCAGATTTCTAGATATCATTCTCTTCACACTTGCCAACAGAAAATATGAGTTTTTCACGCAATATTCTGCTCTGGGTCACTAGATGGAAGTGGCTTTAGGAAAAATGACAACCAGTGCCAGCCAGCGTTGCCAGAACTTACACACTTCAAGAAAATAGCAAGGATGAGAGAGGACCTGGAAACTGGATTTAGCAGATGTTTTACTGAGACTGAGTTATAAAGACATTTTAGAAAATAATGTGTGATACAATACTATGTGACATCACCATATTTTACATGACTGTACTGGACCAAGTTTCCTGATGGCATAAAATGATGAAACTCCATCAATACTGAAGGAAAATGACCTTTTAGTGTACATAGGGTCATTAGGGGACCAAGGAGACTGACCCACAAGTCCCCTAGCAAGAGCTCAGCTCCTGCAACGTGTTCTCGTATCAGGTGCCCAGACACACAGTATGAAGAGCCCAGTTGCACTTACGCCACCTCATTTATTCTAACATCCACTCTAGAAGAAAATCAGATCTCCTTAAAGAGTCTTTACATACCAGGGCTTCTCCTGGACAGATGAGGACATCGTGTATGTAACTTTTTGTGCAATAAAAGTGTTGAGGTTGAAAAGGAATAGTGTGGGAAAGAGTACTCCCTCGTTTTTGCTGTATAAGTGAGGCATGAGAAGCTGGTGGGCACAGGGGGAATGCCTGGCAATTGCTGCCTGTCTCTGAGCAGCCCACGCTCTTTGCTCACAGTCGCTGCGCGGTGACACATTCCTCACATTGTGTCCCACTGCCTCTGCACGGCACACAGTTCTTTGTATGCTGCTAAGCACAAATAACTGGTGTAATACATCAAAGTCCTGGGACACCAGCATAAAAACAGCGACATCTGAGGCTTAAAAACATTTCCATAGTGAATATTGATGGTGTAAGCAAGTAACATCCTTCAAGTGCACCATAAAAATTGAGAGAGAACTGACTTTTTAATTTTTGTATTGGGTTAGATGTCTAAACAGACAGTAGAGCGGACGATCTATAAGCATCTGTAACATACGTTTGCTCTGGAAAACCTCACAAGAGCACAGAGAGCACTGCAAAGGAGACAAGATGGGGCTGACTTGCGGAGGTTCTGCCTTGGGTCTGGTGGTTTGAAGAGAGCTCCGTGACTCCCCAGTTCTCTCTAAGAAAGTCCACCTTCTGACACTGCGACACTTCTCAACTCCGCTCAATCTTCTTGCTGAAAATCACCCCAAAGACACTGCAGCCATTGGCTCTGGATCGCTCCCATCCTTCCGTAACGCCGCTTTTCTACTACAATATGAAATAACCCCTTTGGGCACGGCTGTCTAGTGTATTTTACCAAGAGTAAACACATTTCTGTACTTACTGTGTCACATTCATATTTTTCTCCTGAGTGTCTGATTGTATGGGTCACATTTTTCTCCTCATTCGGTTATCCAAGCCCAGACTCTTCTGCGTAGGGTCCCAGAGCACAGCGAGTGCTGCGTGCTGCGGGTGGCAGTTACGTGTCAGCTCCATGGCAGAGGCGGTGGCATTTCGGTGGCGCTGGAGGAAACAATAGTGTCTCTAACTCCCAAGGGCTAAATCTTCCCTCAGTGCTTGGCTAACTCGTTTACAACCTACCCTAGGTTTCATGCCAATTAACAGGGCTAAAATTTGATCTCATCGTTGAGGATATGTCTTTCTGGTCTAGGAGTGCTGTGGAAAACCAAAGCCAGATGAGAAGGGGAGCACATGGAACACAGTGGAATATAAAATCACTATCTGATTTGGACGGTGAGCTCTCCCTGTTCCTGTGTAAGGCAAATAAACAAGTCAATAGCTGTTTAGGAGCTGCTGAAATTCTGGAAAGATTCTTCCCTGCACGGTTTTTGGGAGGGTGTGTCTTCCAGATTTGGAATTTGATCCATCTGAAACTGTCATTCTCAGCCCCGCAGGCGATACCTCGCTTCCAGCCAGTACACATGTCCTTGCAAGCGAAGAATCTGAACAAGCTGCCCGCTGGGAATGCAAATCCAGCCTCCGGGACGGCGTTGTCCCAGCTTCCACGCTTGCAGGAGGCAATCCTCATGGCAGGAACCCACGGGCTGCTGGGTGACAGTCTCCAACAAGAGGATGTTCCACCAGCTACAAAGCTGCAGAGAGAGAGGAGCATCCTCAGGACTGTAAGTTGGATGAAACGCTAGCCCAGGTCTGTGGAGAGCACAGGTTCTAACAGGCGCAGGAATGGGAGCAATTTCAGGCTTGAAATTGTAGGCAAAAGTTACTGCAGGAATGGGAACTGCATCTGAGCGGTAAATGCCCAGCTGTTGCTGGAGGCGTATGGACAGGGAGCTGAACGCTCCTCTCCCACGGCCCCTGGATTCTGCAGAGATCCCCTTTGCCCCCTTCTGTAGCAGCAGTGCTGCAAAAGTCGGCACTGAATTTTCAAGCCTTCATTCCCCGCAATAAATTTCAGAATTTTAGACACCTTTGTGACAAAGTAAGGAATATCTAGCGAAATACCCTGAAACCGGAGTCACACAGAACAACAACCATTTTTACAAGACTGATGTGAACGTTCAAGCCTGGCACCACTCTCTTGACATCGAACACCGCAGGTCTGCACTTCAGTGACAATGTTTTTCAAAGAGGGACAGTCCTTTGTCTCTGCTCTTCACAGACAGCTGCCTTCCTTACCTGAAATTTCATCAAAGGTGACGTTCTTCTGGGGTTGGATCCTTCTGCTTCCTTCACCCCACAGCCATGGGGAAGGTCTTGCCAGGCGCAGGTTGTGCTTTTTTTCCAGCGAACGGACTTCACACGGCAATGACACTGCATAACTCCATGCTGCAAAACGAAAAGTGACATCTCTCTCAGTGTCTACACTCTGAGGGCACCAATTCACCTTAATGACCCTGATTTGCCTCACCTGGAACCTCCCCACCTCCACCCATGGACTCATGACCCTATTTAAGCTCAGCCTGGAGGAGCTGCTCTTTTTTAAGCTGTGTTGTAGGAATGTTGGTCTCTATCTCAGCGGTAGACCTGTCTATGCCCGGCCGTGGACCCTCTTCATCCTCATCTGCAGACTGGATTGCTTTACCGTCCCTCTAGGATTGGTGGGCAGTCACCGGATGGTCTGGTTGGGACTTGGGGGTTGATTTCTTGGATTGACCTTGGTCTTGGTTCATCACCATGATCTTCTCTGGTACTTGGACTCTTGGTTCAATGTGACCACACTCCCTGGTTCTGCTCAGCTTGCTTTGCCAAGGTTCCAGAGGAGGTTTTTATCAGGTGAGATGACCAAGGGGTGTGCTGAGCATCTCCCAGGGAACTAGAGGAGTAGAGTGCCTGCCAGAGCTGGCTGGGCTCAGGCTGCAGGTAGCTTACAGCCCGATGTGGTGGCCTTGCACTGGCCCCTGCTGGCTTCTGCAGCAAAATGTGCACCAGAGACTCAGGGAGAGTCGTGGCTACCATCTCCCTGGGGCTGCGCCGCCAGGCACTGCAGCTAACACACACCTACTCGAAGAGCTTCTTTTAAACTGGGCATTTGGCTTTTCCTATTTTACTACAAACGGCAAACACAATGGAAAATGTAGTGAAAAAGGACGAAGGCACTCAAGTCCTCGTGTTGTGTGTATTCAGGAGCTTAGATCTATGGCCACGTTGCACATGCCACTGCAGCACTTAATTTTTACAAGCTGCCAGGGTGTCTGTGGACAACTTATATTGTCCATTAATTATAAAATTAATAATTTTAATCATATGCTGTTAAAGTATTTTCAAAAGTGAGGTTTTTTTTTAATTAATGAAGTATATGTCCAAACTAAACTTCTTAACTTTAAATGTCTTGCAAAATGCATAATTCTGTATTTAACTTGCCAGCTGAAACAAAACTAAATGGCTCTTGGATTTTGTTAGAAGTTCTTACGAATGTAAACATAATTTCTGCTCGCTCTCACGTACTTTGTCTATCTTGATCTCCACTGATTTTCTTTAGCTCTATTTTTCACCAAGTCTGTTTCCAGAAAAACATGTTATTGCAAGCCTTCCCTGGTACATAATCTGAGTAAAAGCTGTTTTATTCGGAAGATGTGTGTGAAGATGATACACTAATAAAGTTATTTGATATGCCAACTGTTTATTTTACTCTGGGCTTGTTCCTTAGTACTTCACCTTTTCTTGTCTCTTCAGACTCTAAATGTTTCGGATTACACACTTGTTAGCCTTTTTCCTGCTCGCTTAAGAACTGAAAAAAATCACCATTCCAATATAACCACTAATAATTGTATCTAATTGAAGTCAACACCGCTGTAATAAAGGAAAACACCTACAAACGGAGTAGTCTCTGCTCTGTGATGCTGGGATAACCAGGGTGCAGGGGAGTGGAAGCACCACAAGGTGGTGTAGCCCCAAGGACGTGTGGATTTGGCTGACACAATTCTTTTAGACAAAAGCTTGTATTTAACTTGGCGAAGCTGAAATCAGTTTACTCTCCTGCTGGTGGAGGGGTGTCAGACCCATCGGTGTTTGTGTACTGGAGTTACCACTTGTGAGAATGCTCTATGGAGTGCAGAAAAAATAACTTAAATTTTACGTTGGGAAGATGTTTTAAGGGCCCATGTAATTACACAGTGTTGAGGAGGCTGTTAGAATGGAAGGCAGATTCCAAGATTTAAGGAATGGTCAAAGGGAGAAAAGATTAAAGGGGTCCTGACTCGCTACATGTAGAGATAAACCACAGCAGATGATGCCAAACCTCTCATTTACACCTGCCCTGCTACCAGACTACAAAGTGGTCTGGCTTTAAAGGTAAATCTTAGAATCATAGAATTGTCCAGGTTGGAAGGGACCTTTAAGGTCACGTAGTCTCCAACCATCAACATAACTCTGATAAAAAAACCAACCAAACAAAAAAACCCCACCTCCACCACTCCACCCCCCCATCACTAAACCATGTCTCCCAGCTCTATGTCAACCCGTCTTTTGATTCCCTCCAGGGATGGTGCCTCTAACACCTCCCTGGGCAGCCCATCCCAAGGCTTAATAACCCTTTCAGTGTAAAAATTTTTCCTAATATCCAATCTGAGTGTCTGGAAAACTACAGATCAGTAAGTTTATGCCTTTAACTGGCAAATGAGTAGAAAAGAGAACAAAGAGTCAGTGAACAAAGGACTACACCTGAGATACAGGAGAAGTGTTAACATAGCTTTTGTTGGCAAAACCTGTGGCTCCGGACCTGCTGCAGGCAGCAGGGACCCAGGTGGAGGGATGCTCTGGCTCCCTGCAGGAAAGAAACGATGTCCAGCACCAAAGATTCCTCAAGAGAGGAGAGATGACTTGTGTGGAAGAATAAAAGGTTAGAAACAGAGGGCAGGACTAAATAATGGTCACTTTTCTTATTGGAGAGAGGTGGTCTGAGTCCGACAGAGCTGCTTTGGGACCGGTGCTGTTTGACATGAAGTGAATCAGGAGGGTGAGAACTTCCATCTTCAAGAGCTGAGTTGTGTGTAACAAGGAGACAGTTCTCCTTGTCCTCTAGAACTCTTCACGTACAATATAAGTGTGGTACAGCACCTATGGATCAAGTGTCCCACCAGTGACCTTCTGACCCTCTCTAACTAGACTAATATGTGATTACATGGAAACATGCAGATTGTGGATTTGGTGTTGAACTGTTTCTGTGTCATTAAGAGCAAGCTCTGAACGCTCTGTGACAAGAGGCTGCTGGATCAGACCTGGCCACCAGGTGGAACTGTGGATCTGCCTTTAGTGAGAGCCTAAAGCAGTCGCCAAGAGGGCTACCTGCCTTTCTCTTGCTGCACATCTGCCTGCAGTCGCTGCAACATCAGGTCTGGGAGTTGCTAACGCTGGGTTTATTTAAGAGCAGGGATGGTGAGGAATGAAACTCGGTGGGTTCCTGGGAGAGGGATAGTTCATGCACGGATACTGCTGTCTCTCGTATGTCTCCTGGCTAACACATACATACGTGGGGGAAAACTTGACCTCCTAATTACATTGCCTTAAGAAGTACTGAAATTACGTTTTATTGAGCTGCATTTTACTGCGGTGACCTGAGCCAGAAAAGAGGGAGGGAAGAAGGATAGCAACGCAGGGAGGGAGGGAATGGACTTAGATACATCTCCACGGTACACCAGTAGCCAGAGTGAACAACCATTACTGGTGTTTACCTACCAAAGGGGTGCCCATGCTGGGTCTGAGGCTGCGGGAGCAGATGGGAAACAGAAAATGAGTCCATCCTCGGGGATATCTGTAGATCTTCCTGGACAAGAAGCAAGAGCAGAAAAAGGGCATGAGATGTCCGGTTTTGGTTAAAAGCTTTACGATGGCTCAATGACAGAAAAGGTAACCGGTCCTGGACAAAGAAGCTGAAGTGATACCAGAGTCTCCTGCTTGCTTGGGGCTGTTAGTGAAGCACTTGCAAAGAGAAACCCCAATATTCCTAGCAAAACCAAATATTATTACAGGAAAAAATGTGTATCAAAAATGCTAAGTCTTGGATGAAACAAGACCTGGATAGGGCCACTCTGGCCCGTTCTGTTGTAAGTGAAAGAGGCTGCTGCTTGTTGTGAACTGGAAAATGGGCTGAGACCCTCACTGTCTATTAGGCAGTTTTCACCGAAGCTGCTGAACAGACCTGCTTTGGCAGGGGGTTGGACTAGATGATGTCCAGAGGTCCATTCCAACCCCATATCATTCTGTGATTCTGTGAATGACACACCTTGTTAATAAACGTAAGCTTCTTACCAGGAATGACCCATACGGATAATCTGACAATTTCCAGGGCCAGGCCGATGCGCCCGAAACTGATACAGCAAAACACTACAAACTCCCAAATTAAGGTGACACCACAACGCAGCGCTTGTGCTGAAAAGAGAAGGCTCATGGCCAGTCAGCAGCTTGCTATTTCCTGGGTGGTTTGTGTGGGCCTGCAGTAACTTGTTCCTGAAGGTTACTTTCCATGTAGTATCATAAATTATGCCATTTCTCATAAAATAAAACACAAGTACCTCTTTGTCAGCAGCTCTGAAAGTCACGTGGGCAGCAGTGCATTCTATTCCTGTTCAAAGCAATCTTCGAGAACACAATTTAAGTCCATGTTTGGACACTGTTATTAGGGCAGAACCCTAAAATACACTGGAAAGCTTTTAAACATGCAGTTCAAAATCTAGAGGAGAGGCAAGCCTTTTATTGTAGGCTTTATTCTACGTTTCTGTTGCATTTCAGTGACAACACTACTGGTGCTATCTACACACCCTGCTAGTGTATTATTGTATCTTGTTGAAAAATAAATACGAGACCAAAATGTGGGGGGAAATACTTCATTTCATTGTGCATGATGTCAAGGGGGGAATACTCCTTCATTCTTTTTTTCTGCTACAACAGGAAAAGCAATTTCCCTAGAAAAAAAATGTGCAATGGCTGTTAATAGTAACAAGCTGCCTCTATGTATCACCTCTCACTTGGGAATATCAATAAATTTAGTCTAAAGCCTGTGTGACAAAATTATTAAGAACCTAAGGAATGGTGAAATCCATGGACAAGGGTTTTTCCAAAGGATGGCGTGGTTTTTGGTACCGCCTTTGAAATTCAGACATACCTGGCTTACAAAAAGAAATGAAGGTGCACTCTGAAAATCATGCCGCTTTCAAGCTTTCGGCAAAACCAATGGCATCTGCAGCCATTTGGGTAAGATTGGAGAAGAAATGAGACTTTCAGAAAGGTCATAGAAGGTCTCATAAGCTGAAAGGTAAATTTTTGCAGTCTGTAGCTGAAGGATTCTTTAATGACCTCACTGAACTCCTCTAGCAATGACAAACAGGGGAAAACAGTATTTCCAGCTCTGGGGATCTCGTTGCACCAGAGGCTGCCTGCTGAGTGCCCCAATTGGCCTCACTAGCCCCAGTGAGCCTCTCCTGGAACCTCCCCACCCACCCTGAGACCCACCTGATGGTAACTTGCCCACTTGCTATAAGCTTGAGCACTGACTCCTGATAGCATTTGCTGGTTGCTATCTCACTCAAGCTAGAAAAAATTATGTTGATTTTAATTGGAAGTAAATTTAGAAATATTTAAATGTTGGGATTCAAGTAATAGCAGGGGAGACTTTTTGCTTTGCAATCTGTGAATTAAGATACTTTCAAATGGATTCTGTGAATTTATTTCTGGTGTAAGCAACAATATTCTCAGCTGGTACCCTCCTACAACATCCCCTTCTTACTGCTGTCTACACATAGCATGCTTCAT
This sequence comes from Numenius arquata, assembly GCF_964106895.1. NCBI lineage: Eukaryota > Metazoa > Chordata > Aves > Charadriiformes > Scolopacidae > Numenius > Numenius arquata. The sequence continues at coordinate 70,474,360 of NC_133580.1, forward strand.
CTCAGGCTTTTTGCAGCAAAATATTGCCATGGCCTCTAATGGTCATTAAATGATCAGATGCTTATTATGTTCACCTGTTTCACACCTCCTGAAACAGAACCATTAAAGCTCTGAATTCAAAAGACCAGTGAACTATGCACATGTGAAAGGGAATTGATGTTGTAGAAATGGCAGAGGTGGTGGGACTTATGTCTTTGATGCTTGAAGTGTGCACTTATCACATACCAGAAGAAAATCCTGGAGTGTTTTTCGCTTGCTAAGGCATGTGAGATGGGGGGAAAAAAAATACCAGATTGCACAAGCGGAGAGTGTGACAGGGAAATCACCTGGGTGACTTCAGGGGGGTGAAAAAGACCCTCGCAATCCCCAACAATGCAAAAGTGAAGTAAATCATGCAAATCCTGCAGCAGAAGCGTGACCTGTGTCAGCTCTGGCATTACTAAGAAAACAAACCGGGCTGCACCGAAAACCCGTGTGTCACCCATAGCTGAATTCCCTGGCTCTAAGCTGTGAAGCAAAACCCTAATCCAACCCAAATGCTTTTTCCTGTGTTAGTTTATTTGTTTATGAAAAGTGATCAGGGTGAAATATATCGCTTGAATCCTTTCCAGAGGATTATACGGTAGATTTATTTCAGAAAGGAAGAAAGGAGGCCTCTCTGTCTGAATAACACATTCTGTTTCCTTTTTAAAAGACTGAAGGGCCTAAAGTGTTAAAGATAAGCCCATACCCATAATTTGCATCTTTTCACTTAAAATACTCAAAATGAAGGTTTTGTTTCTTTCAAAGGTCTTCTAGATCCATACTTTAAAGTATACTTGGTAACTCACAAACCCTGCTTTGGCAAAAAGATAACCCAGTTTTGCTTACATTGTCTGAGGTCTGTACTTGTGTCCAACAACTGTGCCAATACTTTATTTAATCAGGTAACCCATGGCAATCCTCTGCTCCTGTTTTTTAAAGTGTATATATTCTTTAAAAAAAACCCAAATGTTAATCACTCAGTTCTCAAGGCCTTTAAACTAACTTTCCTTCACGCTGTATAATTTTTTTTTTTATATACAAAAAAGAGTGTTTCTTTTTCTGAACCTCTAGAGAAGACTCGCAGTAACTCAAACACATCTCCTGGGAGACAGGCAGCTTCAATCTATGCAGCTATGTAATATTATAGAGGAGAAGTCAGCCACAAAGAAATAAAACTTAATCTTCAGAGGTAATTAATTTGCTCTGGAATGACCTTTGAGGATGACAGCCTCATCTTTGATAAGATCTTTGCAGATCCTAATCCCAGAGTCCCAAAACTCTGCACCAGAGCTAAGAGCTGGACTGAAATCTCCAGGGTTCCAGGGTAATGCTTTAGGCGTGTGATTGTCTTTTCTCTGGGTCTATCCATCTTCCACATCAGATACGTGAAATAAATCTAAACTACTTGCTCGTTTTGTCCTGGGTTGTCCTTATATTTTTCTTTCACGAGGGACTTGCCTTAAGCTGAAAATTCCTAATGGGTCCATACGTTCCCATGGGCACTTCTAAAGTAAGATGCTGGCATTGCCTTGATTATTGCCCTCACAGCTACCCAGCAACTTCAACAGAGGTTACAAATGTGAAAATCAGGCCACTTATTTAAGTATCCACGTGCAGATTCAAGGGTAGAACTTCAAATACCAAAGGCTGTGCTGTTAACTTCCTGCAGAATGTTAACGTCGCACCCGCTAGAAAATACACACATTTACGTTTTCTTCTCACAAAGGGATTTTGTGTCCTTGGGGTGAGCCTTAGACAAAACTTCTGTACTCACGTAGCCACACGGCAACGGGAGCTCCAGATGCAGATTCTGCTCTGGGCTTTGTGATTCAGGCCTCTGGGACACCAGCGAGTGGCTGCTGGTTGTGCAAGAGCGGGGCAGGGTGTGGAAAGGCTCCATCGGATTTGGGAGAGCCGTGGCTCAGCGCCAGCCTGAGGAGCACCTCAGGGCTGAGTCACCCCGACTGTTATTCATTTTTGCTGAGGCAGTGTGCAAAAGCTGGGCTTGGGCTGAATTTGTACTTCAGGTTATTGTAGATGCTCTTCGAAAACAGGAAAATGGGACATGCTTGCTGGTGCTGGACTCTTTCGACCTGCTGCAGGCCCTGCAGGCTGTAAGATGCCATCTGGCAAGGCTGCAAATGCTGCCAGAACCCCGTATACGCACTCCCTGCCATTCCTGACTTTATTATAAGTGTCTGCTGGGTTTATGCTGAAAGAGAGGATCTAAAGCATCCACCTACTCGTCCTCTTACAGGGAGAGATGCTCATTCTGAACCCACCGATGAGCTACAGCAGGAACTTGGGCTGTGTGGTGGTGAAACGCTGCCTGCCCGGAGCAGAAGCATTCTCCATTAGCAGAAATGCTAATTGCCGCTCCCAGGGGGGAAGCTGCCCCACTGTCCTTAATGAGGGACCGCAATTGCTCTTTCCACGTGACACCGTCCTTGCTTGCGTGCCAGCCGTGGAGAAGTGGATGACACTGGATGTGCAACACAACGAGATTGCAACAGGCTGCGGGCATGATTTTATTGTCTTGCTGGAACTCATTACCAAGTTCCTGCCTTCAAGAAAAAGAATGACACGAAAACGGCCTTTGGATGTCCCCACAAGGAGTGATTCATTTCAAAATGAGTGATGGCTGGTACATGGGCTTGAGGATGGGGCCCGGAAAAACAGCAAAGGTGCAATGTACCCACGTTGCCTTTGGAGACACATTTTCATGGTCTGAAGGACACGAGGCATGTCTGTGAGCAACTCACCTTAGGCACCAACTGCTCTTCTGCCTCCAGCCTCCTCGTTTTCCCTTTATACCATCACAGTCACATGCAACACAACGCTCTGCTAGAGTTGTGACAGTAAATACAAACTAGAAATAATAGCGGTATGGTCTGACTGAGCAGCACTGAGCACCCGATACCTGGTTGCTGTCGAGGTTAAGGGATTCAGCGTATTATTAGAGATACCCAACACTTCCTTCATTCACACCCATTGCTGCTGGAGGAATAGCCAACAGGCCTGAACTTGCCACAAAATGAAGTGACCTATATGTTCGTAAGGCTTAATAGAGACAGCTTCCATTCTGTGATAAAAATGTCATTATGTCTTGTAATTCCATTGTGTAGCTTAATTTGATGGCGCCTTAGCTCTTTAAGGTTTTAGAGCAACCCTTCAGATGTTATCTGCCAGCTAATAGGGCATGTCTGATGCTTCACGCAGGGGATTGCAGTAAATGCTTTTCTAGGCTGTGTTGTTGCAGGTAAGGATGTGGTTTGAAACACACAGCTTTGGGGAAGCCGGCGTAGGAAGTTCTATGCCTTCCTCAGCCCTGGCCTCTTCTTCCCACCTCTGCAGAGCGGCTTTTGCACCGTCTCTTCAGTTATTTCACTACCACTATCACAGGGCCAGAGTACAAAATGCCCCCCCTGCTTCAAATAAATAAGGAAGAACCACCCTATGAATGAAATGACCAGCAATAGAATGAAAAAAACATGTCTGTAAGAACAAGCACCTCAGAAATCTCAGCCCATTCCTATTCCCAGATCTCAAAATAACTCCCAAAAGTCTTCCACTGAAACTCTGATTTGGCTGCATGTTTCCCTTTCTGGATTCATCTGTGCAAAACATAGTAAAATGGCAGAATAAATGTTGGTTGTTGGGAAATATCTTTGGTTCAGAAAAGAAATAAGGAACTGCCAATAAAGGAGGATTCCGAGGACCTCACCATGGTGCAACACAACTTGCCTTAATGCTCTGCCTAAAGAGTAAATGTAATCTTTAGTATCTTCAGAAGGGAAGCAATTCATTTGTTGGCTGAACTTGACCCTCCTGGTTTACGTTTTCTCACTGTCAACAAATCACAGCAGTACTCAAAAAATGTGTAAGAAAACCAAACTTGTTTGCTCTTACGCCTTCTGCTACAGACAGATGCTTTTCATCTGGAATTTCTTTTGTTAGATGATTACCATAATGTCTGGCATTTCCTTTCAGACCGGGTTGTGAAAAGAGTAGGACATGCACCGGCTTATATGGAATTACAAGCATTCCTTTCTAAATGCACTATGGTGAGTTAAAGACGTGACACATCATTTTTAATTAGTAACTTCTTAAACAAGTATCACAAAACACCAATGAAAAAAGTATATGATGGAAACTACTGCTGTGATACAAAGCTTTGGACGGGATCTTCTTGTCTGTCACGGCAGGAGTGTTTACACCAGAGCAACAAAGAACACGCCAGCTTTTTCATTCGGAGTGTGTATTTCAGCAGACAGTGCTTCAGTGGTCAATGGTGACCTGAGCTCTGTCTTGAAACTGGGCAGAAAAGACTAAAAGTTTCAAGGAGGCCCCACAAATATACACCAGAGCTCATTTTTTCTCTTCCTGTCTGATTCTATACCTCGAAATTCAAGCCTTATTACTTGAAGAGTATAATAACAAAGGCTGTGAGTTCTAGCGTACTCCATAGCTCTCCCCTCTCCCACACTTCCACAGCGCACCCCACGCACGCTCACGTGAAAGGTGCACAGAGTGACGCTCAAGCCAACAAGGGCACATCCTGCTCATTTTGCAACATGAACTGGAAGGAAATTTCAAACTCTGGTTTAGTAACCATTCCCTCATCAAAAGCACTGTTACATCTCCCTCACTAAAGCGCAAGGCAAATCCTTATGAACTAATAATTGCACGGTGTTTTACAACTACCCACCACTTGTACGGAGTGAGATAAAGCACTTGAGCCCCCGTCGCTGCCCCTGGTACACAGAACTGGACAATTTTATTACCTGCAATACTTTCCAAAGTGGCTTCCATTTCACCAAAAAAAAAGCATTTCTAGATTGCAGAAACAGGGCTGAGAGGTGCAGGGTGGTTACAGGACCTTCGCAGTTCCACGTGAAGCTTAAAGCTTTCATCAAAGATGGCTCCAAGTTACCCCAATTGTACATAAATACATCCTGACTCAGGCTGGACAGTCCGATGCTCTGAATCATAGAACGATAGAATGTGTTGGGTTGGAAGGGACCTTTAAAGGTCATCCAGTCCAACCCCACATGAATGTGGCACTTGGGAACTGCTCTTTAAGGTACTATTGCCTAGAAATTGTTTATGTCCCAACTGTATTAGCTTGCTTGGCCTTCTGTGTTCATGAAGACTTTTGTCACTCTGGAAACACTCCCCACGCTCCACCTGTGACCAGTACCAAATTTTCAGTCAACACAAAAGCAGCAATAAAGCTCACACACAGTAGGAGAGGTGCTAGAGCAGCCACGTTGCTGTGCTATGAGATCTTAGAAGGTTCAAGGTTGGACAGAAGGTTCAAGCTCTGAAAGCCATACACCGCCGAAGTAACTGTCAGCCCCTAACTGCTCTGCCAGCATTCATGAATCACCTGTGGTTACAGGTGACACCAAGTCACAGAGTCAGGTCCTGGCAAAAACTTGACCACAATTTGTGTACTGGTGCTCCTTGCTGGTCTGAGAAATGGCACTCTCCCGTTACCACCCCAAAATGATTAGGTTTTTGGCATAAATCATACTGGGGCTGCAGCACCCTCAGGGGTAGAGTTCAAGGCAAAAACCAAGATCATGGCTGTGGACTGCAGGAGAGCAGACTTGGGTCTTTTCAAGGATCTGAAGAGAATAATCCCATGGGAGACTGTCCTGGAGAGCAGTGTTCCAGGAGCACTGGTTGATCTTCAGGTATCACCTCCCCACCAAGCTCAAGAGTCGTCCATCCTAGCAAGCACAAAATCCAGCAAAGGCAGCGGGAGGCCTGCGTGGATGAACAAGGAGCTCCCAACAAAACTCCAATGTAAAACAAAAGCATACAGAGGTTTGAAAATCTCCATCCTTAGAGATATTCAAAACTTAACAAGGTCCTGAGCAACCTGCTCTGGTTGACCCTGCTTTGAACAGGTAGGACGTGTGTGTGTGTGTAAGTGTATGAGTGTGGACTGGGCGTTCTCCAGAGGGCTCTTCCAGCCTTATTCTCTCATGTGTTTCTGCGAAACTGTGATTCTCCATCTGGCTCAGGAAGAGAAAATGACGTCTGGTGAGATGATACCTGCAGTGCCATTGGGCATCAGTATTTCCAGCCCAGAGTGTTCACGCAGTGATTTGTTGAGGAGATTGTCTGAAATAGGGAGTGAGAAATCTCTGAAGTCACACATGGGGCATTTGAATCCAAAAGGAGAAAATTGTCTCAAAGTAACTCAAGGCCTTTAAGACTGGCAAATCCTTAGTGGGTTTGGTGTAATGGAACTTGGCCAAATGCCTCAAGTAGAACAGTAAAACTAGAATACATGACAACAATCTTTGCAGGACAGAACCTTTTAAACCTCATCAAAGCCAAAAAGTAGATGTAAATATAAAGTCTAACCAAGAAGAAGGGGTCCTAGGACTCTTGCATTTTTCATTTACTCTCTGACAGTCTATGAGAAACTCTCCTGAAGGACTCCTTACTACCCAAGATGGTATTGTCCTCCAAAACTGCAGAAATCACGGAGATTTTGCAGAGGCAATGGAAATCTTTTCTGAAGAACGTATGTGATGGACTGAATGAACCTTATGACAGGCTGCCAGCCAGTGAGCAGTCATGCATGCCTCTTCAGAAATGAAAATGAAAAAAAGATTTGCGGGAATCAAAGCTTATAATGACTATTAACAGTTCCCAAGCTCTCCTGTGGTTATTACACCCAAGAAGAATGGGGAAGGGTTATTGTTTTGTGTGGGTGGTTAAACCTTCGGCTCAGTGCCTGCCCCCACTGCATGCCTTATGCTCATAATGGATGGTTTCCTGGTTATCTGTACTGGGAGTGGAGACTTCAATAAGTTGGACTTAACAAACAGGAATTGGCAGGAAAAATGCTGGGGAAAATCAAACTCCTTGCTATAGATTTATATCCTTGATCTACATTAAAGAATCAGGCATTTGGGTTTGGCATCGACCACTAATGTTCTGTGTCAACAGAGCTGTTTATGATAAATTGAAGTGGGTAAATTCCCGTATTCTAATTACATTACTTTTTATAACAGTAAATCAGCTCTGGGCTGGAAGGAAGAGAAGCTGATATATAAAAGTAATTTTCACATCTTTCATTGAATCCCAATGACAAATACTTTTCCTACAAGAATCCAAGACCAGAAAGGACAACAAGTGTAATACTGGAGAGGGGGTAGGGTGGGGATGACAGAGGGAGATTAGGGCTTTCAGAAGTTCAGGACACACCTGAGGAACTGCTAAAGGTATAAACCCACTTGCAGTTCTGACCATGACAGTTCAAACTAGCTCAGATCTTGGTTGATGGTGGTTTGATAAACATCAGACCCATCCATCCATCCATCCTCATGTCATACTCTACACACATCAGTCATACAGAGATAAGATCTACCCCAGATTAAGAAAATGAGTCTGGGTAGGAAGCGTTTAGGTCAGATTACAAATGGCTACTTTCACCTGTCAACTCTTTCTTTTGAAGAGTTAAAGAGCTTCATCGCTTTCCCCAAAGCACAGGGGTGAATTGCAAATGCTCCAGATGTAAGGAGATACGATTCAGAGGGCGAGACATAGATTTACACTGCTGATCAATGGCATTTTTAATTTCAAGTTCACAAAATCTGAGAAACATTACACAGAAATCGAGTTGCTTTCCAAAAGTGCTATAATACTGCAGGCAATCTGTGGAGGCTTAAAAGATATGAATTCTGTCTTTGTATCACTGGGCTTTTAAAAATCTAGAGAGCTACTTGTGAGTGCTTGGAAAGCAAAAAAAAAAGGTGCGAATTCACAAACTCTCTGTGTCACCCAAGTATTCTGGTTTGCTATTACATACCTATGAGGATTGGGAGATGGCAAAACAGGTCACACCGAAAGTATTTGTTTGACCTGCTGCTAACTTTTTATCAGTGTTACAAAATCCATTGGAGTTAAAGGAAGTTCTCCACGGCAGGAGTTGCCAAGAGGTCAGAATAATGTAAACTATTCCCTGGGATTTTCAATCTGATATAGGAAAAAAATTACAACATGAAGGCAAGAAGAGGGAAAGCCAGTAGCAAGAAAAATCAGTTTGGTTTCCCTGAAATCCATTACCTTCCAGCACAGTGCTACCGATCAGAAAAAGCCTAAGAAGTGTATGCTGGAGGTGCTGCCTTCGCTCTTTTTTCTCAAGGAGCAGGACTGGGTGGGAAGAGTCAGGACCTGGGGTCTGCTCCCGTCTCAGGTGACTTCCCTGACTTCTGCCCAGCATCTGTAACATCTGCAGGAGGAAGTGGAATACCCAGGTGCAACTGCAACGCAAGTCCTTATTTGTACCTGCTAATAGGGGAAACCAATCTCTTCCCCAGCAAATACTCAAAATCGACATTCCACGGAGCAGAACAAACACAAATTGCTAATCTGCCAAAATTGATGCCATGTACTCAGCAGGGCAAATATTTAACCTGTAAATAAACCAGCAGAAAGGAATTCTGGGGAAGAGTTACCTGCTTGGAGCCAGCTCCTGCTTCTGCAGTGTTCCACCAGCAGGACTGCACCAGCGGCAGATTCCTTATGACGTGTTTGTTCCAGTTTGGCCTCCAGTTTGGCACTTACTCAGGAGCGTTTTCCCTCAGCTCCAGTGTCAGAGGTCTTTGTTTAAGGAGCTAAAATCTCTGTCTCGGTTTCATGTGATGTAAACGTACCGAGAGTCTGCCCAGGGATGCTCAGTCCCACGAGGATCCAGCTTCCCACACAATGGGGATGGGCCCTCCCGGATGAAATGCAAACTGACGTTCCCTTCCTCGCCAATTCCTTCTGTCTTCACCCTTTGTTCTCTCAGCTGCAGGTGAGAGCACACACGCAAGCCCTCAATCTCCAGCTCAAACTGATTTTTCCTCCATACAGCTGAAACTTTGGGAATAAAAACGCCGTGATGATTTACACACGGGAATTTGAGGCCTCTCTGTCTCCTGTTGTGCTTCGCATCATCTCACTGCCTCTGAGTTCAGGACCTGGTTCTCTTCAGATTTAGGTCCCATGCCAAAGCATGACTCGTTGATTTTCATTTTCTCCTGATTTACACCAGTAGGCGGATGGTGAGAGCTGCGATACCCATGTAGCACAGGGATGTTAATTCCGCTTTGCTTTGCAATAGGCTTGCAAATACAATAGCTTTGGAAAAACTGTCATTATTTTACCCTCCTCCCTCAAGCAGATAAAGGCTACCTCGAAACCAAACATCTAGTTTTGGCACAGCTGAGGGGACAGACACTTGCAAAGGGGGGACCAGGGAGTGATGGAGGGAGCGGGAGCAAGCGCTGCTCCTGGGCGTCTTCTCCAGTCCTTTCCTTGCCCTCAGCCACTGTTTCTGCTCAGTCCTGGAAGCCTTGGCCTTGTCACGTTAGATAAAAGATTTGTTTGAGTAACTCTTTGGTTCGTGTGTTGTAATTGCTTTTTAGTTACTTACGATGATTAATGAAAAAAGGTATTTATTTAATACGAAAGACAACAGATGGTGATGCCAGCTGAAATACTGGAAAATCCCTGAGTAATCCTATTGCAATTTTTTTTTTCCTTAAAAATGCAGCTATTGCAGTTAAACCAAAGTGGTCACTTTTTCTTTAAAAAGTTGCTGCATGTTGATAGCATGAACACCCTGATCATGCTTCAGGCTGCATCCTGCCCGTTTTCTTCCTTTTCTTCTTCTTTTTTTTTTTTTTTTTAATTTTTCCCAATACTACTTCCCTTTTTGGAGATGACTTCATTTCCTATGCAGTTGCTACATACGTGGGGAAACCCCAGGAATATACAAAGGCAGATATTTTTCATCAAACCGGATCAGTAAATGGCTTTTGATTGTATTGTGAACGGGCCAAAGGGCACAGAAAGGAAGAGCTGCAATTTTGGATTCCTCCAGCCTGATGAGAACTGTGGATAAAGTTCTGAGTCAACCACAATTGTTGTCGTCGAGGCTGAGGGACTTTGCTGGAGCAATGCTCAAGAGCGCCATTGATGAATTTTAGAATTCCAGCTACAAGGGTGGAGTATTAAATTCCTAGCACTGGGATCCAGAACAGCCAGCAAGATGAACAAAGGGAAAATAAGCCTTCAGAAAAATCAGAAGAGGGAGAAAGAAGTGATAGCGATGGATTCAGACGTGTTACAGTATTGTGTATTCCTGGCGCATTTGCTTGTGCTGCAGGGAGATCCATGTGCCACACGCTCTCCAGGCAGAACTCGAAGGTGCTTCTCCTGCCTCTAAACCAGAGATTTCATCAGCAGTGGAGGTGGAAAAAACTATTCACCAGCATACGTGTGTTGCAAGTGTTCTGCTCTGCAGCAAGAACCGCAGGCCGCACGGAAAATACAGGAACAGGGATCATCATCTCCTGCGCCAGGAGGAAGTGGCAGTGTGGTACAGCAGCGCTCCGGCTCTACTCCGTGTTCTCAGAAGACATTTGCAACCTTATGACTAATTAATACTCCTTTGTTAGAGCACAATGACCTTTGTAACACCTGCCCAGTAGAGGATGGATTCAGAAAATACACTTCGCGTCCAGCACTTCTAGAAACAAATGGATGCGATTTCCATTCTCGTTAACGGTGGTGAACATCGAGCACAAACAGCTTCAGGAAGAGGGGCAGAGACAACCACACGAATTTCAGTGAGCCTTTCCTGAGAAGAAGGGCTCATCTGAATGAGTTAGGCTTTCAGAATTGCATATTAGCTAAACAAAAGAGAAGGAATATTTTTGTAGAGCTGAAGCAGATCAGGAAGATCGGTACAAACATATATCTCGTGGTGGCATTTCTATTTACAGCCTTTCATACCTTTCATGTAAAAGTCATTCACTGGGACAGTTGGCAAACTTAAAATCTTGTGGGTTTTGTTTCTATCTAATTAAGAAATAGGGAGAAAAGACATATAGTTATGGTATTTGTAACTGTGAGCAAGTTCTCTGTTTGGCCCTCTCAGGTCAGTCCAGCTGCCCCAGGTAAGGTTCACAGCAGAGACTGTCTCGCCACCAAAATACAGATGACACTAGAGACCCAGACTGCCAGACGAAGAAGTTGAGACATTTTCCCTTTGCAGATCAAAAGCATGCATAGATTTTGCATCCAGGGTCATAGAAGTATAAGAAAATAAGATGAAGAATTTGCCTGAAGGAAATCTAAATCTCAAGCAGGACTACCCTTTCCTGCTGAACCTAATATTCTTTAAAAAAATCCCAGCAGCAGCTGTCACAGTCACTGAGTCAGCTGCCCAGCTATTTCTAAATGATCTTTTACATGTTTGGATCTAAAATTCCAGGCATGAGGCATGATTTCTAAAGATACTGGTGAGCACTCACCGAGGGAGGTGAGGACAGAGCCAGGGGTTCCCTAGGGGAAAGAAATCCCCCAGCACTTATGGGAGCATAAGGAAATGTAAAGTTCAGGGTCACTCAGGAGTCAGGGAAAGTTGGGGAGAAGCACACAGAAAATGATCCCAGAAACTCCAATTTTTCCACTCAGATACCTCAAGCTCTCCCTTGCCCTTTGCTATGCCATAGCGTTACAAATGTGGATGCCTTGATTAGTGGAATTAGCAAATTTTATGGCCGTGGTAGCACCTACGGATTGATTTGAACTAATCTAACACGTACCAGCTTGCCGTGTGATTGGGACAGGGACTTCTGTCCCACACATCGATGTCAAAGGCTGGACGCAGGACAGTCACATACTGCTGATAAGCCCATCATTTCTCAGAAATCTTATCACTTGGTAGGTATTAAGGCACTCCTATGGAAAAAAATGGAAGCTTCTCAATAACTGTATTTATGACCCTGTGACAAACCCAGTATTTATTCAGCTGGAGGCTACCAGATACTGTTTATGATACTCATATTTAAGGCTTAGGAATTATTCTCTTCAGAGACTGTATGCATTAGAAATTCAGCAGCTTTTCATTCACCTGCCTCACGTCTCCAAAACTAGGTCCTCGCACATAAATTGAAACAGCAGCTCCTCAATTTCACCCAAATCACAAGAGTTTACAATAAAACATGTGATCTTTTCATTTATGGCTCATCTTTTGACTTCTCTCTGTAACCACAAGAGGAATTTTGTCTTTGTTGACTGTGGGTTTTTTGCAGGTCAAGTCTTCCCCTCACTACCTCTTAAATAACAAGTCAAAGCACGGGCTCCAGAGCCCTGCTCGGTTGTTCCCATTCCTCCATATCAAGATTTGTTATACTGTAATCATGATGTCATATATGATAGCTGTAAGACACTGAAGCCCTTTCTTTGTACTTGAATGGTAATGTACAAGAGCCACAAACATCTTATCTGTCTGGATCCGGAAAGCAGAAATAACGCTTCCTTAAAACACAACAGGCAGGAGGTTCTCTGTAAGGACGACAAAGAATAACGCCTCCATTGCATATACAGTACAGCAGCAATGAGTTCATCTTTGCATGAATGAAAATCATTAATGAAATTAAAGACAAATAACAGTTTCCTGGGTTTATTTAGAAAAGAGGTCTATACTCCTCAGATAGTGCGATTTATGCTTCCATTTTCTCCTTGTATGCAGGCCCGAAGGCATTTCCATTGATGCTCTACTTTTCATTACTGTGAGCAGTTTGCTGTGCGTGGAAATAGTGTGTTGGGGAAACTAAAAAGCCCAGAGATAGGAATGAACAACCCAGTCTGCACTGCTACCGGCACCAGGACACCACTTTGTAAAAAGAGATCACCTGGAGATGTGATACAGGTCTACAGAATTATGAAGGAGGTAGAAATCAGGGACAAGGATCAGTATCTAACCCTTGTTTTCCCATAAAAGCATCAGGAGGTATCAAATGGAGCCAGGCTCGGAGCGGGAGACCATTCGGGATAAATCTCAAACACACTTGATGTTTCCTTATGCGACCCCAGCCCCGTGCTGACGCCGTGGTTGAAGAGAGGACACTGGCCAGGCAGAGCTCAGGTTTGGCACAGATGGGCTGTAATGAAGTGCTTAGAGCTCCCCTTAGCTCATCTGGCAAGCTGAAAATGTGCTGGAAAAACAGGTGCTTAATTCCATACCTACACTTCTTATTAGGCTACTGTTCAGAACACATCCTCTAAGACTATCTATAAACTGAATTGTGTAGAACTCCAGACACTGATAGGTATGGGAATATTAAGTGAGTTTCAGCCTGGCACACATAGATCTGTGTCCTTCAGGAGGGTCAGAGAACAATAAACCCGTATTCATTCATACTGGTCCTATGCTTTGTTCCTGTGACTGTCCCCATTGCCTGGCAGAAGAACAGTAATGGGTTTCCCTAACGTTTAACCCCCCAAAAACTCCACTTGTGTTTTAGTATTATTTTCTATTGTTAATAAAAATGGTTGTAAAAATGGTTATTCAGATTTTATCTGAATAATCCTCCTTCATGATCCCATCTTCACTTGTCCTTTAATTCTACCATAATCAGAAGAAATTTTCTCTTCATGGGGTCAAATTTAAATTAGCGTTAAGTGCCTAAATTTATTTCGGAAGCAGAATCCTGCAGCCGCATTTAGAATTTTCCTCTACCCAGATTCAAAGCAGCAAACAGTTAAGAAGTCTGGTTTCAGAAGCGTTCATCCTCAAAAACAATCCACCTGATTAAGCAAAGCAATTCCTCATATCCTAATAATATATTCTATATGTTCTCAATAGCACGACAAAGTCAGTCTGGGTTCTGTTTGCTGTTTCAGTGGCACTAGGTTTTAATGTATCAAAAAGTGCTGTAAGTATTTCTGCAGAACTTATCTCCACATATAAAGAAAGATTTTTTTAAGTGTCATTGCTGCATATAAGGACAAAGGGAGCTAATTGACATCCAGTTCTAGTACCTATCATTTCCAGAAAGTATTAGCTCCTACTTCTCTCATGTCTTAAGATGAAAAAAAATCAAAGCCCAAAGACATGAAGATGGAAAATCTCAGATCAAATTTCTTCCACCAGAAGTGGAAATTTACAGAGTAAAATAGTAATAACAGTAAAAGTACGAAGGTTCAGAAGAAAATGATCACCAGAAATAGAGTATTACAAAAACCCTATAGATCCCACAAAAATAAGTAGGGGGCAATTTTGCACATATTCTGTTTTTATATTTCTTTAATTAATGCAGTGTTTCCTGCTAATGAAAAGCAATTTCGTGGCCATCCAGGGAAAGGGGCTTACCCGCTCATCTGTGACTCACTCCACAGGGGCCTCTCACAGGCTCGGAGTTTCCCCTGGTGTGACCCACGCGTGGTGCTGGCGTGGGGGGAGCCTGGGACCGTATATAAACACGGCAGCTCCTGGAGCACAGGCACCGGCCACCCCTGGGAGCTCACCTCACCACGAGACCCAGCGACACAAGGAAGAAAAACACTCTTGCATCATGACAGGCAAGGCTGTGGCTGCTCTCCTGGCTCTTCTCCTGATCTCGGCCGCAGGAACAAAAGGTAAAGAGATCCTTTCTAAAGTCCTCCTAACTAATTGCGAGTGTAAATGCTGATGGGGGAGATACCATGCTGTCTCACAAATAACTCTTTGAACACCGTAAGTCAAAAGAACATGTTGTTCTTCCTGTGGAAAGAGTGAAACATCCCACCTTTTTTTATTTATTTCTCGTTTCCCAGGTGAGGCCGTGCCTCGCTCGGCCGTGGAACTGCGGTGCCAGTGCGTGGGCACCCACTCCAGGTTCATCCATCCCAAGTTCATCCAAAACGTCAACCTCACCCCCAGCGGACCTCACTGCAAGAACGTTGAAGTCATGTAAGTGCTTTTGCAAAATCCTCCCTGTTACACAACGAGAAGGAAACAGATTTTACATGAGGGCTGATGTCAGTGTTCTCCGAAGGATGTGAGAGGGCAGCAGGCGCGGCTGCTCAAAATGCAGAACAGCAGCACTCGCTGCCCTGACAAACAACGCGCTACGTGTTAGAAGCTGCCTGTTGGTTTTGCCGATCTCTACTTTTTAAACACCCCATGCAGTATTTCAACCTAAACCCGCAGTCATCAGACAGCAAGTAACTTTCTAGGAGTCTGAATTCCACCAGCATACAAGCAGAGCCACGCTGAGCAAGTGATCAAAACAGGAACTTTAACGGCTAGGTCAAAAACATGATCACGCTTCTACTTAAGTCAATGAAAAAACTACCATTTGCATAAACCCCATATAACCTGGTCACAGTTCCAGAACTCTTACTGGAACAAAATTCCTCTGGACTGGGCAGTACAGTGTCTGAATCAAGATGGAAAGATTTATCCCAGTTAAGCACCATCACAAATACAAAGCAAGCTGGGGGAAAAAGAAAAAGAGAGTCCTGCAAATGATTTATTGCATTCAAACAAACAGATATGAAAAGATATGAAACCATTTAAAACAAAGCAACTTTATGTTAGGCTACAGCCTCAGCTGATGCAGCTTAAAGTAAAGGAGAACACGTAAGTGTGTGCCTGGAATGATGTGATGAGAGAAAAGGGGAATTGCCTCAAAATTCACTAAGTGGACCTTTTTCCTTCCTTTTTTCTGCGTTGCAGAGCCACGCTGCGGGACGGCAGAGAGGTGTGCCTGGAGCCCACTGCTCCCTGGGTGAAGCTCATCATCAAGGCAATCCTAGACAAGTGAGTCCTCTCTTCTCAATGAGCACGGCTTATTATTAAAAATGGGATTTTAAATGAGCCAGCAAACACGTACTGTGCAGAGTGTTCAAAAATTCTGTTTCCTCAGGCGGTTGCTACCGTTTGTGTTCACTAACTGGGACAAACACTGATTGCTTTGAGCCTTAATTACAGCGTTAGGTTCAATCCCTTGCTGTGCCCCACACCCCAGGTGAAGTCAGCCCCACCTCTCGTAAGGCACAAGCCTATTGAAAGCCGGCAGCTCGAGCGCTCAGGAAAGCCAGGCATTCACCCACTGGTTTCCTCTCGCTCACAATGGTAGAAAGCAACAATCAGTTTTTTGAAAGCAATGGTGTTTAGAGGAGGGGGGTGGAAATCAGGCATCAAACTGTGGAAGCCCACAGTTACCGCGTCCTTGTGAAAAGGTGACAATGTGCCGGTGTCCTTCAGGTTCAGGAACAGCTTTTAAGGGGCTTGGACACAGAGGAACAAACCCTTAGTGGTGGGTTCCATCTGATTCCAGCCAGTGACACCCATTCCATTCTCTAATTGTCTCTTTTCCATTTTGTTTCTTTCTAGGGCAAATGCCAAACCTGCGACAGTGTCCTAAGATGAAGAAAAATACCCAAACTCTTCCAGGAAGGCAAAAAATGGTAGAGATGCTCACCCAGCTTCTGGCAGCTCAGCTCCTCCTGCCTCCTGCACTCGCCTTCTGACAGCATCTAGAGAGTACGGACTCCCCGTCTCTGTAGCTACCGGACAACAGCACTTTAAGTCCTTTAAAGAGGTCCCTTTATATAGGAGAGAAATGTCTAACACAAGAACAAGCAGGCAGAAAAAAAGGGCTTGTGGAATGAGATGGAGACGATTCTGGAGGGGTTTTTGCCGGAGGAGCGCGGTGCTCTCCCAGCACAGCTTTCACTAAATGACACCTTCCCTTCTGGCTAACAGTTTAGGAAAAGTGGGTGTTCTCTCCAGGAACACCCGGACGGGGCAGCATCTGCTGTACCCGGGTCACTGCACCCAGAGTGGGCGACTGCCTGGAAGAGAGGAACTCCCAAAATTAGGAAGCCAAAATTCTGTTCTGCGACATCATTCTTTGTGCACTTGTTTTCAAGACACCATTTCTTGTGAATTAGTGTTGAGAAGCTATAAACATACATTTTAATGCCATCTCTCAGTTAGAAAAAAGCACTTTATTTATTTATATAATTATTTATATTTATTTACTTTTGCATAGCTATTTACTTTTGTATAAGAAAGCAGATGGTCTTGAATATTTATTTATTTATTCGTGGAAAATATTTATTTATATGTGCCTAATAAATGCTTGTTGAAATGTTTTCACTTCAATATTGTGTGTTATTAATTTCCCTATTGAAATACAGAACTGAAAAAGAGGATGCATTCATTTTCTCTCAGTTTGTATCACGTACTGGGTTCTCAGGAGGGCAAGCGGCGGCTGGGTTGTGAGAGGCGGCTAATTACAACAGCAAATTCTTGCCTCTTGGGAGAGCAGATGGTTTCCTATAGGAGGAATTATAAAAATGATCTACTTTCTTCCTATTTTCTTTCCAGACTCAGCGTTTTCAGAGGTCACAGACAGAAAGTAATGAACAAATAATGGTTAGTCAGAGAAATTCCAGGGTCATAGCAGCGGTGGTGCTCAGACAGCACGTCAGCTGAGCACCTGGCACTGAACAAAGTTTCTCCTTGTCTTCAATCAGCGGGGAAACCTGATAAACATTAAGGAAGTCACTGAGCATCCTCCTGAATTCCAGTGAGGAGGGAAGGCTACATCAGGAGCAATCCTAAGAAATAGAGCTCCGATTGTAGGGTCATGCATCTGCCTGAGACACAGCTATGGGCAGAGAGATGGCTGGAATACGAGCAGCAAACACTCCAGAAAATGGGAAAGTTGAGCCAATGTTCCGATATTTGTTTTTCTTTGGCCTTTTCCAACCAGGAGCTGCACAAACAGCTCATGTTTGCTCACGGTGCAAGATAAAAAGGGAGTTTCTGGTGCTGTTTGAGGAAGCTCTTGTGCAAGATGACAACTACTCTGGCCACTTTGCTCCCTCTCCCTGTCTCTGTCCCTGTCCCACCCTGCCAGACCCCATCCCTGGAAGGGAAAGGAGACAAAGTGTCTCCAGGGACAGGTTTTGTTCAGACTTGCCTTATAACATTAAGCTTTCCGGTTTTCTGGGTGATGTTTACAGGCTGGCTTCTTTCAGAAATTGCATTTGGAGCTGAGCATGTTGGAAATATCAGCCAAGAACGGGGAGAGGTGGGGAAGAACCCCTTTATACGCACGCCCATAAAGGTATGTGCGTATCCTAAAGGACCGGCACCGGGTTTAGTGCTACACAGGCACTTACAGTAGTCTGTAACCTTTGTCACCAGCAAAATCCCAGGCAAATTTCTGGGAGCTCAATCCTGGCCGAGGAAGGGCTCTTCTTATAAATTCTTCTGTCCAAAACATCAGCGATGGCTGTGCTCCTGGGACCCCAGGCTGTGCATCCACACAGCAGCTGAGCCATTTCCCTCCTTTCTCCATGTGGTATTGCTCATCGGTGAGACAGGAATCACAGGCTGGCTAGAAATGGTAAAATACTGCATTTCTTTTCTGTGTGCACTCACAAGACACCTTTCTTACGAATACAACAACCCTCACGCTTCCAAAAATGTGTTTCAGAGCTGGCAGAGGCCGCTAAGAGAAGCACTGCAGTTCTTCTTGATGACTACCTTTGTCAAACGTGGGCTGCTCTTCCCTGTTGGCCTCCGTGAAATTACTAATTCTCCTGGCAAAATACTTTTACGCTGAGACACTAGTTATGAACTAGGTAACAATCTTATTTAACATTTCCAAAGTGCTGTCCTGCTCCCCAGTGAGCAAGGCCAGAGACTATCTATGTCCAGGATAAACTGCCATCTCCCCTGCATACAATGCCAAGGCTCTCAGTTGGCAGGCTCCTTCTTTTCAAAACCCAGTTGTTTTCTTAATTTTAGTAAAGTACCAAAATTCACTTGGACAACATGTTTTATCAGATCACAATTTGGTCCAGTTTCTCTCCTTGAGACCACCTTTTTTTCCCCTCACAAAAATAAGAATATCCAACATCCCAACCATACACACTAGAAAGGGATTCCTGAGGAATATTTGAGAGATTTCATGTACGAGGTGTTTTAAAAACCTATAATTATTCTAGATGCATGAGGTTAGAAAGAAAAAAAGCAACCTCCTAAGTGCTTATTTTGATCAGGTGTTACTATGGCTCTTATTGTCAGATACTTTCTCTTTTCATATTCTGAACAAATGACATTTTCCGAAGAGCTTAAGTGACTTAGGTGACAATGCCTTGGTCATTTTAAGCTCACCATTTCCTGTTCAGTGACTAAAGAAGCTTTTCAGTACAGAATTAAGCACCTAAATCCCTTTAGTCACACTGATAAAGACAAATTCCTGTCAGAGAACAACAGCAACTACTTATCTCTTGCCTTCATAAGACACTGGCTAAATAACTTCATTGGAGTCACACCAAAATATTGTCCAAGAGATTGGGATGAAAAGTTCCCCTAATTATGTTAGCTAAAAGTTTTTTGCCCAAGGCATTTAGACTCAATGCAAAGAGCTGAACAGAAAGTCTACATTCAGAGATGGAGGGAAAGTCTCTTTATTTCGGGTTGGGGGATGCCTGGCAATGCTGTATTGGTTTCCCAGTGCGAGCTCAGCATTGCTGCTTAAAACTGGCATCCCATGAACAAGTGCAAACAGAAAGTGACGGATAATAATCACAGTTTAAAGAAATAATTAAGAAGTAATTTAGGGAATTCTGAAGTGCTACTTAACGGCCTGTGCGGAGATTTGGACTCCTTATGCAACACACTCACATATTAGGAAACCCGTGTGTACAGAACACCCACGCTGTGCTGGAGAGCACTTGCTTGGCACCTTTTCAGTATAAAACCTGATGGGAAAGAGAACCGGAGCAGGACCTCTGCCAGGAAGAAAACTTCTCCGCAGCAATGGATGGCAAACCTCCTGCTGTTGCTTTGGTTCTCTGTCTGATCTTAATGGCGGGGTCAGAAGGTAAGAAAATGATTTCTTAAAACTCACATAATCAATACAAAACATAATATATATATTTATATACTACTTTATAAATATACATTATGAATATATAATAAATATGAAAATGTAAGTGGGATTATTCTGTGTTAATGATGACTTTTTGCAAGAGATGTGCATCTTCAATGAACTCAGAAATATTCAGAAAACTCAGAAAAACTCAAAATTATTCAGAAATAAAAAGCACCATTTGTATTTGCATCTGTTAGGATGTTGTGGCTGGTTCTGGGGGCAAAACACACTTCTGTCAGGAAATCGGTTTATTCCTACGCCATAATATATGCCTTACCCTAGACTTTAAGAAATGTTTCAGTTAAGACAGGACCTTTTTTCTAAATATGTGCATACGTATCTTCTTTTCCAAATGCCAACTTTCTCCTATTTGTACTTTAATTCTTGGTAGGCAGGATGATGATACTGCTTCCTCAAAGCAAGAGTTACACAATTTGCAGAGGAAAATAAAGAATCTGAGCAGATGATCATGGCAGAAACTAGTAAACAATATGTGGACATAGATAATGACGTTAACCCACTTTGTTGAAGTGATGCAATCTATGTGTAGAATCTGGACAGGCACAAATGAAAACGTCTAATTATTTTGCCTTAGAAATACAAGTTTAAATGCACCTGTATACCAAGAGCGCTGAAAATGTACCTGCTGCTCTTGTGCAGATGAAGTTAATTTTATCTCAAAGTCCTCAGCAAATTAGAGTGTCTGAGTAACAAGAATAAGGCTGACAGAAGGGAATGCTCTTTGCTGCATAGGAGCAAATAATAAGATTGTTCATTTACCCAGACGTAACGTGTTTTTGTTCCACAGGCAGGGCCCTGGTGAGGACGGAGGACAAAGGCTTCCAGTGCCTGTGCAGAAGCACCCAGTCCAAGTTCATCCCTCCCAAGGCTATCCAGAATGTGAGACTGAACCGAAGAGGACCTCACTGCAAAAATGTGGAAATCATGTGAGCACTTTTGCAAAATAGCAGCTTGTTTTCAATGGGAGGAAGTGAGTTGGCATTTCACACCCCAGTTACTTATTTACTTTGGGTGGAATTGCAGATCCCTCACAAAGCCTCCTGGACACTAAGCATAAGGTGTTAGGCCTTCTGTCCAAGGGAATGAGCTAATTTCCCGCCAGTGTTACAAGCCACTTCCAGACAGTATTTTAAAAGTCTCTCTATGCTAATATCTTAATTACCACCAGCATCAGAGGACAGAATTAGATCCCCATAACACAGTGAGGGCACGATTAATACTTTAGGCAATGAAGAGTCAATCAAAGATACAGACTTGATCCCGCTGAAATGAATTCAGTTTCCACTAAGTTGGTCTGCACGCGGCAAAGTCTGAAATGCCGTGAGTTATTCCCCGTGTCACAATTGTGTATGGAGCATTTCCCCACGCGAGGAGTGTGGCACTTACATTGTAAAATCCATGTGAGTACAAAGAAAAAGACACAGTAATCTTCAGTTTAAATCCCATCAGGAACTAGTCACAAGAATGGGATCAATGCATTCATGTAAACAGAAGGCAGCTCCCAGGGTTTATGTACTTTCACTATGGTTTCATAAGCAAATAATACCTGTATTGCCATGCCCTCTGTGCAGCGTCGCGTGTCAACCAGCTCCACCTCACTAGCAATCGGCAATTTCAGCCAGGTTTGAGTTAAAAAAAAAAAAAAGTTTCCAAGATAATGAAGTTCCTGGAAGATCTGCTAAACTATGACCAGATAGAGAACAGAAACCAAACAAAATATTAATCAGGCTCATTAAAAAGATTGCAACATAAGCATCTATATTGACACCATTCATTACAAAAAACCCCCCAAACTTAAATGTCCTACTATAGAAAAGGATAGGAAAATCATTTTGCCCTAGTTCTCTCAGAAATTCTAGCTGCAAAATCTCAAACAAGTTTAATAAGCAAAAGCACGTACCACGTCCTCCAGTTACTTAATTAGCAAATAGCGAAGATAAATGTCAGATCGTTAGGGAAGGGGGGGGATCCATCTACCCTTAACTTGGCCGTGTCTCCCTCGGCAGAGCTGCGCTGAAGGATGGCAGCCAAGTGTGTTTGGAACCCTCTGCGCCCTGGGTCCGCCTCACGGTAAAGGCTATTTTGGCCAGGTAAGTTCTCTTCTTTACTAGAACAGCTTCAGCTGAAAGCTATTTTTAAAAGGCATATTTTGCTTTCCTGACATGAAAATCACCCTTTTCTGGCATCAGGAACTCTTTCCAGCAGTTCTCTCTAAATCTGTATGTTTGATTGCCTGAGGATTAAAATAGTTTCCCAGCGTTGATACCTTCCCCGCGTGTTAAACCACCCACAGGTAAGACGCATCTAAACGTCTGCTGAGAGACTGCACGATCTGGGGGCGTTTGACACTTCCAAAAATCAAGCTCTAAAAGACTCATCTCCTCTTTTGGGTACAATTCCAAGGTACAGCTGGCATTTCTAAGCTTATTAGCTTCCATTGCTGTAAATGGGGACAATCGTGTCCCTGCTTCCCACAATTTGGACACAGGCTTATGGAAATCCTTTCTGTTAGAACAGTGCTTTGATTTTTTTGTCTTGGCACGTATGTCAATTCGTTGATACAGTAAAAATAGTTCATTAAGTTGTTAATGCTCTCCCTGTAGCTTGTATTAATGGTAATTGTTTCATTAATAAATTTCTGAATTCCCTTTATATCTCATCTGATTACAGGGCCAGACACAACACGGAGTCACCGATCAAAGAAAAGTCAAGGAAAAATAGACATTGGAGTTTTTCAAGAATATGAAATGAGAGGAAACCCCTGCTGACCAGAATGTCAAGGAACAACCCCCTCCTTCTGCTACATTACTACATTTGATTATTTTCTTTTCCCTGAGGCGGTTGCTGATTCTACTCAGTTCCTGTGCTGTGTCTGTCTCTCAAACTCTGGCTGTGATGGATCCAGGAGCTCAAGCTTAATGAATGTGTTCTAGTGCTGTAAGGACAATAATAAACAAAGGAAATTCGTTACCTTGAAATGGCCTTACTTAAAGCAGAAACAGAAGGGGTACAATTAGTAAACACATGAATAAAGATATAATAAGGAAAAGTCCGTGTAGCTTTGAAGGAAGTCTTTCATGCACTTGTTACAGTCCTTTGGAGGTGACAACAAGCCCATAGATGCAGGAGGTCCCACAGGTACAGTCAAATTGTTCTTCTGAAATCCTTTCACAACCCTCACCAAACATTAGAAATAATGAGGCTAAGAAAGAAGCCTTGGAAATGGACACGTAACAGGTGAATACACAGAAACGAAGGGCAGAATGAAAAGGTGGGCTGTTTTTGCTAAAGGGACATCACCCACGGATTCTTACTCCAGCTTGTCCTCTGTGGTCTGGCATGGCCACAGGTGCTCTGGGAAGGTCACTTCCTGTGAGCTGAAGCATTCTGATGGTAACAAATGAGGAGTAGTAAAGATCAGACTCAACTTTAAAGAACAGCAGAAGGAGGAGACTCGCTGATTAGGGAAATTCACTGCAGGAAGTACCCAAAGTGCTTGACATAGGAAAAAATCACAATTGAGGCATTCTAGGCTGACCGCTGGCACACAGGAGAGACATCTTGGGATTACACTAAATTGTACCATAGGAATATCAGACCAGGGCTCAGCAGTGAAAAAAACTTCAGAACCACACCAAAAAACCCCAGAAGCCCAACCCATCCAACCATATCGTTAGAAGTTACAAGGGCATGAATAAGAACTAACTAATATAATTCCTTATGCCACTGCGCAACCACGAGATTCACCCACGTGCAGAGCACTGGGCAGCCCCCGGCTCCTGTCTTCAAGAAGACAGAGTGGAGCTGGGAAAGGCTGAAGGTAATTCAACAGAGACGAGCAAATGCCCCATCCAAAAGGGACAAAGCAAACCAGATCTCTTCCTTTCAAAAGTGGGAGACCTCTGGGTGGCCACGAGGGAAGTGAATTCGCACCCATTTCTCCATGAAAGAACCATCCTTGAGAACGTGGCAGAGATCTCCACCAGCTGCAGCAACGTGTTCGACAAAGACCAAAGATTACTTCATTTTCTATGAGTATCCAGAAAATAATTTTTTTGGCAGCACATCTCTAAAATGATCTGTGAGACATGCCGCCCACTGGAATGGGGAATGCTGACTCAGATGGGATCATCTGAAGCAAATGAAGAGTTCTAGGTCACTGCTGGCTTCGGGGCAGCCTAATGACTAGGAGTTAATGACTTTCAGAAGGAAGCAGCTAAAATTAGAGATACTAAATTACCTGTGTTATTTCTGAAGGGATGTTTATTGTGCTGTAGTTTCCACTTATAGATAAGAAGATGAAGGCAGAGAGAGACACACACATATATATTTTTATATATACAAAAAGAAGTTTAGAACTCATATTTCTGAAGAAAAAAACATATTGTTTAATATAATGGGAAATATTTTGCAATTTCTTTTTTCTCTCATGTTTTGCTTCGCAAAAGGATGTTGCAGCTCACATATTAATTAAGTAAAATGTTACTGCTCAAGGATCCAGGAGACTGCTTGTAAGACTAAACATTGGTTTAATGTGTTAATTCCCATTGCATTTATTGTTAATTTCTTTCTACAGTCAAGAAAAAAATTGCAAGCAAAACTGCCATGCCTGCCCCGTGGAGCTGGATGCTGGGAGCCCTGGGTGGGAGGAGGAGGCTGCCATGGGCCAAGCTGCGCTGGCTGGAGCCTGAGGAGACGTTAAGACAACAGCAAGCGACATATTGAATGCATGACGTGTCTAATGACCGCTTCTAATTTAATCCAAAGTTCCCAGCACCAACTTCATAAAATTTACCATGTGTTTCCTCCCGCTACTTCCATATCTTAGTTCCCCAGTCAGAAAATGCTTCCTGCCAAACTCATCAAAGGGAAATACAACTGCAGCAACAAACACAGCCTTCCCAGGGCAGGGAAAACCCCAGCTGCTGGTCCCTAACAATTCTCTACTCGGACTTAGCATCTCCTCTGTTCATACCAAATACAGGGAATTTATTTTTAGTAGGAATGTTTCTTAATATTTGCTAATATTTTATGTTAATACTGTAATTAATATTAATGTATGTTTTCCAGTAGTACCAGATGCCTTATATTAATATTGTCAATGACTTTTCATATTGAATTGGATCAAAGAAACATTTCATTTAACCCATGACAACTCTTTAACTGAAAGCTACGTAACAGAATTGACTGTTTCCAAGCAGAGCTGAAACATATATCATAAATAAATATGCAGTCACATAAATACCTACTTATCCTGTTATATTTATAAAACCATAAATCAAAAGGCAAGTCAAGTACAAAGCTGTACTGCTATTTTGTGATTCCACAGGGATTCAGGAAAGTCCAGCCCTTACCATGATCTGACTAAGGGCACACAACCATCTATATTTAGACACAAGTTTGAAAAAAAATCACAAGCTGACACAAGCCTTTCTCCTTCCTTTGCTACCACTTCCTCATAGAGCAAGTCAAGCCCCAGATGTTTAGGAGACATTCTGCTTTTTAAGCATCTGCTACCTGTGCTCTGCCTCACTGTGAATTCCACCCGTGTTTGCACAGGACTCTGCCCAGTCTGGGAGCAGCCGCAGCGATTATTTCCCAGCCCCTGGGTCGAGTGGAAGGTCAGGGGAATGCTAAGCCCTTTGTGGGGAAAAGGAGGTGGTTTCAGAAGACGGAGTGCGATTTTTTCCCTGCAGAACAAGAATAGCTGGTAGAGAGGAGACAGGAGCTAACAGAGCTCACCTTGCACAGGCTGAACCCTCCCTCCAGTGAAGGCTTTGTCTCCTGGGATTTTGGGGTCCTGTGTGCACAACTTCTCAAGTGAGAGGTTCGAATTTGCCTAAAACAAGATGGTTTCTTAATTTTCTTAGAGAGAGTAACTTTGTCAGCCCAGAGGCTGGAGCTTTCCTCTGGAATTGGGGCAACTGAAACCAATAAGGGACCGGAACCCAGCTCTCCCCCATCCCTCATGATGGTCTTGGTCCCCAGAGTACACATGAATCCCCGTCACTGTGTCCCTTGTGTTTGGGTGTCCTTTGCTACATGCAAAGACTAAACGATCCCTGTCAAGATCCCTTTTGACTTCTTCTTTGATCTAAATGATCCCAGTCAAGATTCCTTTTGACTTCTTTGACCCCTTTCTGCCCTTGTTAGACAGGGCAATGAGTCATGAAAAAAAACCCACCTGCTAGTTTCCATCCTGCAGCACGGAGAACACATTCCATACCCTGCCTTAAAACACCGGCGGGGAAGGGATGTACTTCTCTTTTCAGCAGTCTGTCAGTACTCAGAGTATTGCATAACTGTTGGTTTGTTCGGTACGAGCGTGTTTTTAACTGACTTCAGCATGAAAGGTCTCTGCTTGCGGCGGTATCAGCTAGCATGGTGACGTTACCCTTCAAAAGGAGCATAATTCCATTTGCACAAGTCATCCCTGAGGGCTGGCGGGAAAACACGCACTGCCAAACTCAGATAATGGCCTCGGAGTCACCGTTGGCAGGGGCTGGGACGAGATTCCGGGCAAAGCATGGAAGGGATGTAGGGAGAACTTGGGTGAAGCGCGGCACTCCCAGGAACACGGGTTAGGAGTGCCCGGCCTTTGGGCTGGATCTCAAGTCTCGACATTTTCACGCCACTATCATCCATATTACACCCCCTTCGCGCAGTCCCGATGAAACTGCGGCACATCAGAGAACAAGTGGAGGCAAGGGAGATGCTTTAGCTCTCAGAAAACATAGTGGATTTTGATTTCATTGCAAACATCCTGCTCTTTTAGGCAGATACTTACCCTTGGCTCCGGGGCAGGGTTAATCACACAGGCGGAGTAAGCACTCGGCTTCACTTTTGACCTGGGGATTTCTGCAGATCCGTTACTGCCACACGCAGGAAATAGCTGAGTCTAGTGGGAAGGAGGACAAGCAGGCAGGGGCTTTACTTGGGGATTTGAGGGGGAATTTCCTTTTTTTACCTCAGATATTAATGACATTTCAGCGCACACCAAAATTAGATAATAAAGCTGCAAATAGTAATTAAGAAGAGTGGGATCCCTAGCATCATTTTAATCGCCCTGTGTGTGTGCATAGAAATGTAAAGGCACAGAGAGAAAGAGAGAGAACTCAAAAGAAAAGAATCAGCGAAACCTCATTCCAAGTAAACTGGTTGAAGCTCCAACATCTACAGTCGGACACCAGTGAAACCACTGTCAATTTAACATAACATACACAACAACAGGAAAACACAACCTTCAGTACTTGGTAAAATCCTCTCCTTTTTCATGCCTTCAGAGAACTAAATGTGTTTTTCACTAAAGCTCTCTAAGACAAACAGCTAAGGAGAAGCACCATGAGGAGTCATAATGAGTATCTTTTGTTGACTCAACGCTCAGTAAAAGATAGGAGAGACAAACTGGTGGCATCTTTTCTTGGGCCAGCTGACAGTGATGGGAAACACATGAATTTTCATCACAAAGTTCCTTTCATCAAGTAAGTTAATGACAAATGGTACACAGTAAACCATAATAAAGTATGGGCAAACTATTAAATCAATTATATAAATAACTTACAATGCTTTACAGGTTAAGATAATTGAGTTTTTATGAACTCCTCAGAGTAGGGAAGAAGCACCTCTATAAATGCACAGACCGCAGAAACATGAAGCATTGAGGCTGGAGATGACGAGCAGCAGAAGTCATCATGGTCAAAAAGGACAATGGTTTCATGGCACCAAAACAGAGTGGCTTCTCTTGGTCACAGGCACTCCACGTGGGTTACAAAATCAAATCTTCACGTAAGCATTTGAGCCCAAGTCTTCCCTTGAAACTGTCTCCCTCACAAAGTTATCTTTTTACCAGCCACAAAAATACGCAGCATTCCTGCACCAAGGTTCTGTAACAGAAACGCCTATAGCAGGGCCACGATACTTAATGTTATTTCCCTTTGCTAAGAGCTAGGGTTACGGCCAGTGAAAAAGATTACAGAAAAGACGTATTAAAAATATCTAGACTTACAAAGGAAACAGAAGCAGTTGCATTCAGCAGGTCGTGCTATTTTGTTTGCACACAAAGCTTCCTCTGTTTAGCATTCGTTAACATGTGACATGAAAAATGCAGGCATGATTTTCACAGCCATTCAGAATTTAATATCTGCTTCCCACAGGAAGCTTTGAATAGTGCAGCCTCAATTCCTCTACTAACAGATAGTATTAGAGAGGAATTTACTTTGTAAGATGCCCCGTGAACCGAAAAAAAGAAAACAACACAAAAATAAAATCATTAATGTCAAAGTAATGCTGAGGTAAAATCCTGACCCCAGTGAAAAAGCTTTTCAGTGATTTCAGCACTGCCCGACAGACATAAAATCAAATAAGTGGAAGCTATTACCATCAATGGAGAGAAGAAATTAAGTATCTCAAGTCTGAATCTGGTATCCCTATGAAGAACAGTTATTACTCTGAAGAAAACAATAAAAAGTTGTAGCATAAACATAACTGAAACCGTCCTAAAGTTCTATTACTAAATAAGGGCAGGCATGAGAAAAAGCACAAAATTTACAAAATTCTACAAAAGAAACCAGAATGCACAGCTATTCTATCAGTATTTTAATAAATTAATACCTTATATCATTAACAGCAGAATAACTCCTCGTCATCGAGGAAGGCGTTTCACAACAGTCATGTGACTCAGTTTTGCCCCGTCTGGGAAATTCCTCTAACGCAACCCCGCTGCCGGCAGAGCACCGGGGCTGGGCACAAACCCCTATATAAGCAGGATGCATGGCCCAGAGACGGCATCCGCAACCCTCCGGGACCAGAGAGGCCACTGCTCCACAGACCCACAGCTGAAAACCCAGCCAAAACCTCCTCTCTGACCATGCACGGCAAACTCGTGGCTGCCCTGGCTCTTCTCCTCGTCTCCGCGGCGCTGTCTCAAGGCAAGTAAATCCCTCCCGAGACCCCCCTGGCTGTAATATTCTCCAGGCATCTGCCCAGATGCTTGTCCTCGCAGAGAGGCAGCTTTATATTTGTTGCAGCAAAGTAGTTTCTTTGGAGAGATTTTTCAGCATCTGCCAGGTAGCCCTTGTACTGAAGAGTTACTGACATCTTGTGGGAAAAATTTTAAGGATGCAGCTGAAATTGGCTCTGTTTCCATGTTTGACTCGAAGTGTGTGCAGCACAGACAGGATCTTCTGCAGTGCTGGGATGTTTCTCTCCCTTCCCACACAAAGAACAGTTTCTGATCTTTTATTTGTTATTTAATGACCATACTGCCTCAAGCAAGGAATATACAGCCGGGAACGGAGAACAAACAATATCAACAGAGGAGCATGGACAAGTCTCCAATTAATGAAAATATCTAGGGCTCTGTCTTCTGTGTAGCTGCCAGCTTGTCAATGCAGATATCGAAATGATGCAACTGACTGTACAGTGCCATCAGGACCAGCACCCACAAAATATGTGGGTTTATTTCAAAAAGATGTGTTTGTTTAGTTCTAAATGTGCATCAGCTCCTCTGAGACAAATAAGCAACTGTTCTTTATACCATGAGGATTTAGGCAGCTTGGACAAATGCAGTATTTTAATTGTGCATATTGTTAAAAATAGCTGTCGTGCTCTATGCCTGACACAGCGATGGTAAGACCACCTCTCAAACCAGGATCTTTCTTTTCTGCTCACAGGCAGGGCCCTGGCCAGGATGGGGACCGAGCTCCGGTGCCAGTGCATCGCCACGCATTCCAGGTTCATCCCTCCCAAATCCATCCAGGACGTGAAGCTGACCCAGAGCGGCCCCCACTGCAAGAACGTTGAAGTCATGTAAGTAGCTCTGCACGAGCCTCCCTCTTTCTCACCAACATCCACTGAGGGGGCTTTTACTCCTCCTGACGAGTCCCAGAGTTAGGAGTGATGTGAGGGAGTGGGATCTGGGGATCCTTTTGAGAGAGATGGTTTTAAATAACACACCAGGTTTTTCATCGTCTCTATGACCTTACGTATTCCTGAACTGATCATTTTTTGTCTGTCATGGGACATGTTAAATATTTCAGGTGGTAGAACATGAATTTCAAGGGCTGGTCAGTTCTTAATACACGAGGTAATAAAGTAGTTTTAATCCTGCATTTATTAGGCAGGCAAAACTCCCTCTAAAACAGTCTGCATCAGTCGCAGAGAAAAAAATGAAGTTCCCACAAGCAGGTTTAGGGAAACAATGAAACTAATCTGGTGTTGAATAGCACAGAGGAGGGACTAAAATGTTGAAATCCTGACACTGATGAAACACCTTTTCACCAGCGGAGGTTTCAGTCCTTACCTAAGAAAGCTTTACTAATGTAAACAAATTCAAACCAAGTTCCCGTCCATATTGAGAAAGATTTTGGGGAATGTGTGACTGCTTTGAGAGCCAGCACACGGACTCACAACTTCAGGACGGTTTCAGCCTCCTCAGTTGTGGAAGACGTATAACAAAATGTCTAACCTAGAGCAGTTGGGATGAATTTATACTAACTAATCTAAAAATGCATATGATGTTCTGTGAGTAAAGCAAATCCCTGCAGTAGTTTCCTGACTTTTCTTTCTTCCCTGTTTTGCAGAGCTACTCTGAAGGACAGCAGAGAGGTGTGCCTGGAGCCCACTGCTCCCTGGGTACAGATGATCGTGAAGGCAATTTTGGCCAAGTAAGTCCTGTTCCCTCTCAATTTGGGCACCTCGGTGGTGAAACTCCCCCTAAAAGCCAATTTGTAGGATTCCTTAGTGACACTTTCCAAAGAGTTTCCAAGGAAACTTGTTGTTTAATTACAGAATTAGTCTTAGTCTTTCTGACCCTGTTGCAGGGTCCCTGTTCAAGCCGATACGTCTCTACTAAACCTTTGAGTACTGGCAACTCCATCCGGAGGGAAAGGAACACAAAAGCGTTTGGCTCCCTTTGAAAAATGAGGCTTAAAAAACCCTCATCCTCCCCTTACTTATAGTAGCATATGTTAAGAATTCATATTTCCATGTTAATGAGTTTCTTAATGGGAGCTAATGCAGAAAGTCATGCCGCAAGAGTCTCCTAGCTGGGCACCAGATATGCACACACTGGGATTTCAGGAATGGCTTTTGAAACAATGAATTTATTCTCTCTCTGCCTGAAGATAGAGGCCTCAAGCCTCTATAGATATAGAGAGATATGCCTCAAACACAGAGAGTTGGAAACAGACTGCTCATCCTTAACTGTTCGTGCAGTGCTAAGCAATGATAACTGTTCTTGAACCTCCCTTTAAATGATCCTCTCTTCTCACCTCTTCACAGGGCTCAGCTCAACTCCGATTCCCCACTCTAAGAGACAACAGCACAGAAAAAATCTGGGAACTGCTCCCGCTCCTCCATTGAGAGAAACATCTGGGAAAAGCATCGTACGGGCAGTGTACCATCTTCCACCTCCTGCATCGCTGTTATTATGTTAATTACGGAGTATTTAATTAATTAATTTATTTGTTTATTTATTTATTTAAGTGCATCTATTTAAGAAAGTCTTTCAAAGTGGCCAGTGCTGTCCGTGGGACACGCTGGTCACTGACACTGAAAATGCTGAACAGGAAAAGTGTCTTGCTAAAGGAAATGAAGAACCTTTGGCAGCTGTTTCAGCCAAACACAACTAGTCAAGTGCAATGCACTTACCGCACAGATTATTTACACTAAGCCTTACTATTTTGCTATTAGACCAGCAAACTGGTAATTCCTCCTGCTCCCCTGGAGTGCACTCGTATGTTGTGTCAACAAGAGTTTCCTGAACCGCAGTCAGCCTGTGGCTAGACTGGGAATTGTCAGTTGACTTTAAAAATCTAACCTGCAGAATCCGTAAGACAGTGGGTTTGGTACTTATGTACTGTGATTTCCATGATATTTATAAATGTATTTATTGAGTTGTTTCTATGTAAGAGATAAAATGATGATAATTTATTTAATTTCTACTGGATTTTCCATCCCTACTACTAACTTCATAAGAAATATTCACAATCTCATTGCTCTGTACAAGGAATTGGTTCTATGTCTAATTAGCTACTCAATCAGCTAATGGAAAAGACTTCATCTTACATATACAGAATTTGCTTGTGAGTGTGTAAATATTCCTAACAATGTATTATTAAATGTTTTCTTAAAAAAAAAAAACCTGTTTGTTATCTGTTATTTTACGTTTTCATTTGCTTTACTTGGGAACAGTCTGCTTCATTTTTGCCAGCTCAGGCTGATTTCTGGAACCAAAATGAGAATTTTTAGTACCTGGTACCCTTTCTCACCCTGCTATGGTAACCTGACAGCACCAAATGCAGTAACAAAGTCTTAGGGCAGGGTAAAATGCTCACTCTCCTCTCCTCAGGCTCTCCTCAGTCATGGGGACTGGTGGGCTGTGGGGCAAGGCTGCTGATTTAAGTACCTTGCAGACAAGTGAGTCTTACCCTCTGATGCCTAAACACAGCCAGTGTCCACACCAGCCCCACAGTTGGAAATCTGGGATGCTTCATATTGTTACCACCCTAATCCCTGTCCCACAGGGGCTGTTGGAGAGCACAGCTCTCACGGGTGTAATGCATCTTCCCACAGGAGTCCCAGTGCCATTCGTAAGACAATAGTATAAAAATTCCACGCTCTTTGGTTCTCTGAAATCATCAGCTCAAACTGCAACAGCGGCCAAATGAAAGGCAGCGATGTGTTTGGACATCTTCAGGAAAGGAAATGAGAATAAGAGAGAGAGGGCACAGGCTCGAAGCCTATTGCTTTACACCAGTGCATACCTGTTTCTTTGAGGCATGCACACTTTTATTTTTTTACCTACGATCTAGATAATCTTAAAACAGCAGAAGGGTTTTTGACAGGTAACTTTGGGAACATAAAATAAGAGCTGTCTTTGGCTTGCTTCCTCCTGAAGACCCTTCACAATAAGACTGCTGTCAATCCTCTCCTCAACCCATATTATGTTGGCATCAGTTTGAGGCGTTCAGCCATCTGAACTCTAAACCCTGTGTCCTGTGGCCCTCCAGTCATAAGGACATGCAGAAGCCATAGGAGAAAACCACACCCTTTGAAACCACGTAGACTGTTTAGTCAGTGTCTTTGTGCACATATGTGTGTGTGCATGCACACATGTCTGTGTAACACACCAGAAAGGTGACCAGGCGGTAAGAGTCAGGACATTTGCACCACAATGAAAGGAAGGACCCCGAGATTTCAGTTGTCCACTTCCCTCCTTGCAAAGAAATGTAGCAGAGGTGTTTGCAGGTCCTCTCTGTCCTCAGCTATTTTCTTGGTCCCTTACTTCATACTCCTTTCAAACAACTTTCTCTTCCTTCCCTCACCAACAATTTCAGTGTGGGGGCAAGTGGACAGTAGCACCAGCCCACCAGCCAAGCAACAACCTCATGTCATTTCCTTATCCTCAAACTCGCTCTCCCACACTTGGTTCCTCTGGTTCTGCTCTTGTATCGGGAGCCTTTTCAATCACACGCTGGAATTTGTTCCCTCGGGTTTCAGTGTTACTGTTCTTCCAATACCAACAGTATATTTCTCTCTAATGTATACACACTGCAAACCATAGAGGAAGTCATTGAAAGAAATACTGGAAAGTCCCTGAAAAATACTTTCAACTCTTCCTTAGGGGAATGGAACACAAACACTGGTTTGCTGGCCTCCGCTCCTCTGTCTGTGCTCAATATTGACTAATATGGACTCCCCAGAATGTATCAGGTGACAGATGCATTATCCGTGCTTTAGTTGCTTTTGTTTATGAATTGCTTCCCACTCTGGAAATGACTGCACTTCTTGTATTCTTATCACATAACATGGGAAAATGCCAGGAAAATTGCACATAGCACTGGCTTGATAGTGCAGACTTGTTCCAAGTGGTATATTTATTCATATTTATAACAGGATATTATGAGTGACTCCACAGGAAATGGGTCCTTTGGAAATTATACAGACTGCCATGGAAACTTCTGGGTCAGCAAATAGGCATTTTGTTTCTGTATACAAAAGTGAAACAAGAATTTTGGCACTTATAAAAATAAGCCTGAGATCTCTATTGTTGAAAACCATAGTCAAAATGCATTTTAATATTACCTGCAGTTAACTATTTTTAATAATAACTACTAGTGCCAGTCAGCGCACAGATGACTTCAGAATTTCTGTGGATTTCTAGAGGGGAAGATACTATGCGTGGAAGAATCTGGAAGAATCCGGGAGAGCTGCTGAGAATCTAAGTGCAATTTGGAAATTACAAAAGGAATAAGCTGTTTTCCTTTAGCCAGACCTAATGCTTATTAAGAGTTCAAGTGCAAACTCTGTACCATTACAGCTGCTTATCTGCAGGACTTACGATGCATTTTCTTCAAACCCATCTACTTTTGGCCCGTTCAGCCTCTTGTGACAATGAATTCTACCGTTTAATCACGTGCCGTGGAACTACATGCATTTGGTTGCTTTCAACATGGCATGTTGAAAGCAATACAATTTTCTCCTATTTTCTCTTATTTTTCCCCACAATTCCTTTCTAAATGCTTCGTAAAACTAGATACCTTTTTGACTGCCATAAGACATCGTACACAGTTCTATAGAAACACCAAACCTCTGACACACAGATCTATTTCCTCAGTGACAATAATTTACAATGATATGCTGTCTGCAGCCATCTACGCAGCTAGAGGTGGGATATTTGCCCTCTGTGTTAGGAATTGCTGACAGCCCATCGTATGACCGTAAACCAGAAATAACGGATCTCACACCACCATGCCAGGCTGAAAACTGCACTGCCTCGGGAGCAGCCTGAGAAGTAGATTCAGCATCCATACTTGGAGGGTGGGAACCTTTTTCACAGCGTTAGGCGAGATTGCTGAACAGATCCAGCAGCTCCACAGTCTGTGAAGACACCCAGCCCCCTTTTGTAGATAGGAAACAGATATCTAAGTACCTTGGATGATCTGTGTCCTGGAATATTTCTTTTCAAACAAGGAAATTTGTCTTATGAGCAAGACTTGCTTGATTTATCTAATCCACAGACACTTTGCTTCCATGCAGAACTAGCCTCCAACTAGTACTCACCTATCCAAAACAAACGTGTTCTGGGACTTTTCCATCCTTAATTAAGGATGGAAAAAGGAAAAAAAGAAGACCCGGGGAACTATAGGCCAGTCAGCCTCACCTCTGCTCCTGGCAAGATCATGGAGCAGATCCTCCTGGAATCTCTGCTAAGGCACATGGAAAATAAGGAGGTGATTGGAGACAGCCAGCATGGCTTCACCAAGGGCAAATTGTACCTGACAAATTTGGTGGCCTTTTATGATACTGACACAGCCTTGGTGGACAAGGGCAGAGCTACAGACATCATCTACCTGGACTTATGCAAAGTGTTTGACACTGTCCTGCATGACACCCTGGTCTCAAAATTGGAAAGTCATGGGTTTGATGGATGGACCACTCGGTGGATAAGGAACTGGCTGAATGGCCGCACTCAAAGGGTTGTGGTCAATGGTTCAATGTCCAATTGACGGCCAGTGACGAGTGGTGTTCCTCAGGGGTCGGTACTGGGACCGGTGCTGTTCAACATCTTTGTCGGAGACATGGACAGTGGGACAGAGTGCACACTCAGCAAGTTTGCCGATGACACCAAGCTCGGTGGCACAGTTGACACACTGGAGGGAAGGGATGCCATCCAGAGGGACCTGGACAGCCTTGAGAGATGGGCTTGTGCAAATCGCATGAAGTTCAACCAGGCCAAGTGCAGGGTCCTGCACCTGGGACGTGGCAATTCCAGGCACAAATACAGGTTGGGCAGAGAATGGCTGGAGAGCAGCCCTGAGGAGAAGGACTTGGGGGTGTTGGTGGATAAGAAGCTCAACGTGAGCCGGCAATGTGCACTGGCAGCCCAGAAAGCCAACCCCATCCTGGGCTGCATCAAGAGAAGCGTGGCCAGCAGGTCACGGGAGGTGACTCTACCCCTCTACTCTGCGCTCGTGAGACCCCACCTGGAATACTGTGTCCAGCTTTGGAGTCCTCAACACAGGAAGGACATGGACCTGTTGGAACGGGCCCAGCGGAGGGCCACGAAGATGATCAGAGGGATGGAGCACCTCCCCTATGAAGACAGGCTGAGAGAGCTGGGGTTGTTCAGCCTGGAGAAGAGAAGGCTCTGGGGAGACCTCACAGCAGCCTTCCAATATCTGAAGGGAGCCTCCAGGAGAGCCGGAGAGGGACTCTTTGTCAGGAAGTGTAGTGACAGGACAAGGGGTAATAGTTTTAAATTGGAAGAAGGGAGATTTAGATTAGATATTAGGAGGAAATTCTTTCCTGTGAGGGTGGTGAGACACTGGAACAGGTTGCCTGGGGAAGCTGTGGCTGCCCCATCCCTGGAAGTGTTCAAGGCCAGGCTGGATGGGGCTTTGAGCAACCTGCTCTAGTGGAGGTGTCCCTGCCCATGGCAGGGGGGTTGGAACTCGATGATCTTTAAGGTCCCTTCCAACTCTAACCATTCTATGATTCTATGATTCTATGATTAATGCTTCTTAAGAATGGGACTGCATTCCTCTTCATAGCTGCTGCGTCAGCGGCTCTCATAATCGCTGCGGTTAGCTCTGCAAATTCCATAGTCACAACGCATGAGAACTCACTCCTGAGAAACTTTGGTAGACATAAGCCAGACTAGATAATACCCATTCCCAGCAGCTCCATCTAAAACACCGGGTTTGAGCCACTTCCCAACTCTTGGAGCTGCACAAAAGATCCAGCTGCATCCCGACTCCCTGACAGGACAACATCTGGATTTTCAGTGTCCCCTGCATATCCTCATCTCCATGGGAAAGAAACCTGGGCATGCAGGGGAAAGGATCAGACACCAGGCTGGAAAACATCTCCTTCCCATGTACTGGGAAGACAAGGTTGGAGATGGAAATGAAGCAGGATATAAACAAATACACACGTTCAGCCAAGAAAAGCACTAAGAACACCTTCCTCAGAAAACAGCAGGGACACCTGGGGCTAATTGCTACCTGCAAAAAATAGTGTAAATAATTTTTTTGCTACAAGTATCCAGGCAAAAATAACTTTGTGCTTTCTTTGTAATCAAACCCAATTTCATCCAAGTAATACCTGACTCCACTGCAACTTTCTCCTGTTTCCTATATTTACCTCCCTGAGCCCTGCACTTAGGCCTGTCAATTGGCTCAAAAACTGGTGATGTTATTTGCAGGTCTCAGTAGATTAACTACAGGTTCTACAGTCAACTATGAAGGGAAAGCAGTCTTTTGAGGTGGGGAATACAAATAAGAACTTTTTCACTTGGCCCTGGAAACCAGAAGCACCTCAAAATAAGGTCTAAAATCTGGGACATTATGAAAATCCTGCTTTTAGATCTGACCCCTAGAAACCCCTTAGATCTGGCCCATCTACTTGATAAAAAAACCTCAAACATTAAAGCGCTTTTATAAGTAACCAAGTAGGTTTAGAACTCTGGAAGGAAGGCATTTTGAAAAGAGAAAAAAACCTTTTTAGAAACTGATCTTTTTTTTTTTTTTTTCCTGAGGTCCTATGGGTGAAAAGATTAAAGTTAAACACACCTGGCAGCATTACTAGAGATCAAATGTGATGCAAGGAAATGCAGATTCTGTGTACTTATTTAGATGTGGAATAAGTGAGATCACTAAAGATCTCCTGAGTACACTCAGTCATGTTTTGCATCTGGAAGGGAGAAGACAAGCCAGTATTTTTTTAGTACCCTGCAACATAGCAGAGAGCTTTTAGTCCATGTCGAATATCATCTGCATCTAATTTTTATTTACCGAGACAGGAACATCTAAAACATGTGTTCATCGGGTGAGATAGAAAATGCAGTCAGCTGCAATTGTCACTGTCCTTCTGAAACACCGTGAGCCCCATATGATTTACTGTAACTTGTCCTCAGTGTAGTGCTGCAGATGCTGCTGCTGAGGGTCTGGCAGCTCCGTTTGTTTGTGTGCGGCTGGTATTTGTTTAAGTAGCGCCCACACTTTTCCAGCTGCGAACTCAGCTCTTAATAAACAAGAGCACAGCAGAACTCTTCCTAACAAGCCAAAGCTCACTGGAAGCTGATGGTATCTTACTGATACAAATTTGAGGGAATTTCTACAAGCTTCACAGGTGCCTCAGGATCTACCCAATAAGAAAAGTTGTGAAGATTTTGCAGCTGAGAAGCTAATGTTTCTGAGCCATTTCTCCCACTGGAATCGACGAAGCAAGGAAGCTGACCACTTCTTGCTCTGACTTCTGCAGGGGCAGGCAGCTGTTTATTTTCCATATGGGAAATGGGAAAGCTTTTATTAGCATATCTGCAAGAAATGAAATCTGGAAAACATTCCATATTTGGAAATCAATTCTGCAAGTCCCCCTACGTCATCCAGGAAAAAGACAGAACCTGACTTTCAAGTAAAATATAGGTGAAATAGGGAAAGGATAAACAAAAGTGACACAAGACAGAGGGAAGAGCCCTCACTAGCATTCAGCTCCTTTCTCTCAATAATTATGCAAGAGAGACTGCACAGAACAAATAGCTGGTATTTTCAAACTTGGTGCATAATGAAAAATGAACTGTACAAGTGATGAGGGGACAACCTGTAGAACAGATGACAATGTGCCACCGTAGCTCAACACTCTGCTGCTGCTGGTCTGTGGATCCCTCTGTGCCCCAGCAGCTTTGCTATTCCTGTTTCTTCGATGCAATGCAGGAAACCTCTCAGAGATTGCCCACCTAAAAGCAGCATGTTGGCAAACTAATGTTTGGTTTGAGACGTTCAGGGCTTTTGATGTGGTTTAGCTGTTTTTCCCCACTGTCAGGAAACTCACGCCTATGAAAGAAAACGCACAGACAAGAGGCAGCAGTAGGTAGTGACAGCAAGACATTGTTCATCATCCCTCAGAGGCAAACTGATGGGAGTCCAGCAGTCACATCTCCAGGTTTGGGGTAGGAAATGCTGATACCTCCAGACTATACAGGGATGAAGGTGTAATTATGTAGGTAACTGGGTGATTACAGTCTCTCACATTCTGTAATACAAATACAGGACACGAGAACACAGAAACACTCAGAAAATACCATCAGAAAGAAGGGCTGAAAGACATGCCTCAAAGAACTGTTCTGTGGTTTAGACTAAGGTCAAAGCATTAAGACCAAAACAGTTGTTTTAGGCCCATGCGAGCCTCCTGTGAGACAGCAAGAATCTCTCCAATGGTTTGCTGAAGTTGTGTAACGCGATTACGCAGGCCACTCCACCATGACCACCAGGACAGGCTGGGGGCAGCCCCGCGGGATGAACCCAACTTTGTGGACAACAGCCACAGGAGCAGCTCAGAACTTGGCTTTACAGGAACAATTCCTGCCTGGCTGGACATCGGCGGGAGAACGGGAGCGCGGGGAGAAACCAGGCAGGGATAACAAGCACACCAGGGCCTTGCAAACACAAGAGCCCAGTGCAGGTGGAATTGGTGCAGTAGAAAAAAACACCAAGACAAGGCTTTTGCCAGACACTGGACAAAAGGAATTTGAAGCGAGGAAATTACATCTGGCATTTGGCTCCTTAAGAAAGGAATGCTTTGCCCAGGATAATAAATACATGGGGTTACATGAAAAGTATCTAGTCCATCAACAAATCTTTTATTCTGACTGAAAAAGCCCTTTGAACCCCCAAACTTGGATTAATCTCCAATAACAAGAAAGGGTGACACTGGTATGAGAAGGAGACTCGGTTTGCAAAGAAGATACACCATCAGCTCACATTCCAGGGGGAACAAGGTGAAGTAAGTGAAGGAGCTGGTGGGGGTGGTGGGAATGGAGGGGGGAGGAAGAAAACAGACAAAAGGAATTAAAATCAAAAGAAAATGATACTGTGAAATCCAAGTGATGGAGAAGGTTCAAAATAAGCTATGAGGTTCTAAAACAGGGGCTGGAAGTCTTCCAAAAAAACCTGTGAGATGTGTGCAGTTAGGGGTGAAACCAGGTTTTTTTGGAAGAGCAAACATTAAAGTTCTGCTGTGTGAGGGGAAGGCTAGCTGCAGGCTCCCCAGTTCAGAACACAACAGAAATTAAGGAGGAGATGGGCAAATTGATCTTCCCCTCAAAACTGTGGGGGACACTAAATTTTCATTGTCTAGAAATCTCCAAGACTCCACGGAAGTGCAGAGGTGCAGTTTGATAGGTTTCTCATCCTGTTACACAAGACTTACTTTGGAATTGCTTTTATTGCAAAACTATTACACTGGCTGAGTGAAAAAGGAAAGTGGTCAGCAGCTTACTCAGTTTACTCAGCAGTTTTACCGGCAAGAAGAGCTCCTGCCCATGTTTCCAAATTTCTGTCACGTCAGCTATAGATGCTAATGCCTACCATTAGGAGCAGTATTGACTGAACAGTCTAAAGCCCAAGTCTAAGTCTAAGGTTCCCTCCACAAAATAATTTTACCCACCAGAAGCTTCTAGAAGTTATTAACCTTCCCTTTTTTGCATAGGGAAAAACCCCTTGTGGTCAGGATAAATCATACCTCCTTGAACCAAAGCCCCGGACAATCTCCTGATAAGTTTCAAACTGCAATGCTATGATCTCAGTATTATTCAGAAATCCTGGCCTAACTAGTGCTGCTGTGTGAACTGCCTCACAAAACAGTCTGGCACTGACCCTCTGAAAAGTTATGTTGCTGGGACAGTAGCAGATGGCCCTGGAAAGTAATTATAGATTAAAACCTGAATACATCCTATATACTTTCACTTCCTTCTTCCTGCCAAATCAGAACAAACATTCACAATATTTGCAAGCAGAGCACCAGAGCCCAAATTTACTTTGCACCTCACTGTGCCACGTGGGGTCTGGGAAAGGTTTATAGACAGCCCATTGTAACTGGAAGCAGAAGGACATGCTTAAAGCCAAGCAGAATCCGCTATATGGACACATAGGCTCTATTCTCTTTCATTAAATGGCCTGTACTCCCCCCAGAATCCCTGGACCACCAACCTCCACAGTCTGTCCTTAAGCACTAACCTGTATTTAACACAGATCAGTTGCTTTTACTGAAAAGTAAGAGTTATCCGTGCAGGTGTCAGATCTTTGTGTGAAAAGCAGTTAGTCACCGAGCCACTGACTTGTCAAGAAATGTGATGCCCTGAGAGCTTTATGTTTGAATTATCAATAACGGATAAACAAATGTACAGCAGTGGGGGCTGGTTCACGGCTGACTAAGCCAGGCATTGCCAGCAGCAGACCAGTAACCAAGCCAATAAAAACACGTTTGCTGACTCGCTGAATTCCTGTTGCCAAAATTCTATCAACTCCTCACTTTCTGCTAATTCCTGTTCCAGAAAGTTAAGCCAGGTGGAGTCCCCATGTCCTCAGGTTTCTGTTGTGAGACGCGGAGTGCACAAGGCTGCACTTCTCTGTCGCTCTCTCTGGGCTCTCTCTCTTTGGTACTTCATTTCCAGCAGCAAAGACCGTCATTCTACAACAGAGAAGCAATTTATGAAAGCCCTACACACCATGAACACGATTTTAATAAGAGGAGAGCCAAAGAAAACAGGCATTGTTGTAGCTGGTTCATAATGAACGCTGTAGCTTCATGCACTCCTACTTAAGATCAACACTAAAAAAAGAAAAGTGTTTTTTGTGTACCCAAATCTTTCCCCAAAGCATCAGGACACTAGACTGAGTAAGAAACGTGGGAAGAAGCTGTAAATCTCCCTGCACACACTTGACCTGTTGGCAGGCCAAATGCCCTAGAACCATTTCCTTGTTGAAAAATTCTCATAGTATTATTCCTGCTTGGAGGAAGGGATGAAGGAGAGCGGGCAAACATCTTCTGCTACTAAAATGACTATTAAAAGAAACAGAACAAGAAGCAAATGGGTACTGCTGGGTCAACAGGGTCTACAAGAGCGAGTTACCGGGGAGAGGCACAGAGTACACCCTGTTTCAAATGATGTGTACCGTGA
Source organism: Numenius arquata (assembly GCF_964106895.1). NCBI lineage: Eukaryota > Metazoa > Chordata > Aves > Charadriiformes > Scolopacidae > Numenius > Numenius arquata. The sequence continues at coordinate 70,516,108 of NC_133580.1, forward strand.
AGACAAGCCAGAGCCCTCCGGATGGGAAGGGTGCTGGGGGAACAGTGCTGCATAGAAAGATAAGGATTCAAACAAACTGAGAAACTTCACCGAAAACAATGATTTTGTCAAATTCAAGTATATATTCAAACACCAATGGCAACCTGTTTATCTAAATTAAACTACTCTGATCTCACAGCAAAACAGTATTTGGAGATAATGATTCATTTCCGTTAACATCTGGATCAATTTAATTTTATTGGAATTTTCACTATTTAGAAGAAAACCAAAGATAAAAATGCTGAATTTCAAGCAAATCAGACGTAGCTTTTTTTCAGCAGCCTATTTTCTAAACAATCACTTTAGCTTGCTTACTCTTCTGCTCTCTCTGTGTACTCCTGACATCAGCACTCACGAGCAATTTTAAGAAAGAAAAATTGGTGTGCTCGCATTTGTTGGTGTAATTTTTATGGAACATGGAACGATTTCCTTGCATGTTCCTGCATCCTGTGTGGATTGAGGCTATTTGAAGTCAACCAATCTCAAAATTTAAAAAAGGAGGGGGGAAAAAAGGAAAGAAATAGATGATAATGGGGACGATAACCACTGACAGTAACCTCAGTGGTGATCACATTTATCAAAAATGCTACCGATGTTTTTCCTCCAAACACCTCCTTCTCTAAACACCTCCCTCTAAAAAGCTGAAACGAATACTTATCCCTCTGACTGTTTTGTATGCTATTTTGTATAATTCACTGAGAATTAAGCAAATTTATCAATATTATTTTTTCCTTCCTTTCAACTAAAGAGCAGGCATTTTTTGTGGCAGGAACAGCACAATCGATTTTACTACAGAGTCCAAATACACTGAAGAATAAACCTCCAAATAGTGCTCAAAGTGCTTTAACAAAGTATTCCCCAAGATGGCAGCTTTATTAACTTCTAGGCTCTAAGTCAAGGGTGTCTTCTTCATTTTTCCTTCATTGCAACATGACCAATGAAAATAACACAGAGCATTAAAATGGGGATGTTGTAAGAGAAGACTTTAAAGATTTTGTGGTGATTTCAACAAGTGTTCCCATTTTCACATGGACACCGGTCTCGTGTCACTGCTTTCTCAACTGATGTCATCACTTCAACCAAAAGACCACAACTATCCAAAGCACACCCTCAGAAATTACTCAGCTCCACTCAACCTGCAAACTTAGTTGGATTGAAATTGGCTTAACCCAGGTTTGGGGTTTTTTGTTGTTGCTTTGGGGTTGGTTTTTTTTATGAATGAATAGTTCATTTTTTAATTGGGTGAAGAGTTCATTTTTCAAGAGACTCATATTTGCTTTTCTTCCAATTACTCACAGCTGTAACAAATTTTTATATATTATTTTGAAACAACTCGTTTCCCAGTTGAGGGAAACTACCAGGCTTAACATCTAAGGACGGGAGGACTTTGTTTTCACAGCTTCTTTGAGGGGTCCCCTTGGGGAGCAAAAGCTTTGTCTTTGTTAACAATGCCCTTAAATGAAACACGCATTTTACTGCTCATGAGCTGTTCAGCTTGAACTGAAAATACTGGTTTAGGTTTTCAAACTGAAAAAAAAAAAACCTACTTTTTTTAAAATTGATCTTTTGATCATGCTCCTTGGGAAGCCCCACATATTTTTACCCACCACTGCAAAACATTCCTACCTAGAAAGTCTGAGCACAGTGGCAGCACATTGCTGGCTCTGCATCCTTCCTCCCATGCCTACATTAGACCACTGGAACAACTGTCAACTGTTACAGGATATGCCAGAGTCAGTCAATTTATGGGCTTTTTGAAACTGTTGTACATCCAGGAGTACCACAAAGTAAGGTCACAGGAACTACAATCCCACTAACTGTCTCAGAAAGGGCAAGTTGGCACTTGAAACTGAAGAAGGGAGAAATGATTACCAAAGGAACTCATGTCAAAGCCAACCCTTTCTATTTGCTAAGGTAATGCCTGAGCAACACAAACACAGTCCTTCGCAGCTAATAACAGTGTTTGTTCAGGCTTTTATAGTCACCAGCGAGCACAGGTAAAGGAGAACCTCTAACTGTTGAGGGGAAAAAGACAGACCTAAGGACTCCAGAATGTTAGAATTAGGTGAAGATCCAGGAAGACAGGTAACAAAACACTGACCATCATTTGCTATAGATCATCATTTTAAATGCAAATGTTAACATGTCAGAAGGTATTAAAGGAACGAGTGCACAACAGTGTCTGATGTGTGCCAATTGATAAAACTGAGTTGAGATCCTTCCTGACACAGGCTGAACAATGAAACACTTGTATTTCTTACATATTCAGGTATTATTTGCAAGGGAATATGGACTGGAAACAGTTCAAAACTAGAGAAACACACAAGAAAATTCAAGGAAATAAACCATCTGATAGATATAGCACATATTTTGCATAAAATTGTAGCATGATACTGGAATTCGGCTACAACCTCCAGCAACTCTTCCCAGAGATTAAAAAGTACTGGCTTTCTGCGAGCAGAGATATTATACGTTTGTCCCTCATGACAGAGCTGGATCCACAGGAGGAGTCAGAGGGAATAGCACCCTGTCACAGCTTGGGAATTCTATGGAAGATAGTACTGGTATAGGAAAAGAAAGTAATGAGGGGATATCAGCAGTATGTACCCTCTGACTGTAGACACGAGTAGGTAGCACGAGTTCCAGACACGACTGGACATTTTTCTAGCTCTCTCTTACAAATCAGAACATAATTAATTGCTAATCAAAGCACTGGAGGAAACACCTGACTTGTGAGGAAACACCCCTGCCCCTTCCAGATTGCCCAAGTTAAATGGTTTCGAGGCAATGTTAAAAAGTTGACCCAAGACTTGTGCCTGGGACATATCCTCCAAACTCATTTTTGGGCACTTAGGAGAAGTCCTCACTTGTTGAAAAGAGATATTGTCTCCTGTTTAATTGCCTTTCAGCTCTCCTGGGCCTGCTTCCAGTGAGGGCATGCTCTCACTAGGACACCCAGCCAAATAGCTGCTGTGGAAAGGCAGGCAGCCAACACGGGCAACAAAGCAACGGAATCACTTCCCGCCTCTCATGAATTAACAACTGCCTAACGTGAAGAAGGTTAAGTCATGTGGGTAGTAATACTCTGGATGTGTCTCCTTGGGGCCTGCCTAAGCTCCAGTAACCCCGAGGCCCACGCTGAGGACATGGAGGGATTTCAGAGCATCTCCACACAGCAGCTCCAGCCAAAGAACCTAAGGAAGGTGGGTATCATGAATAGTAACTTCAACGAGGCAAATACACTTTGCTGAGCTCAGTCACAGCTATACTGACGCCACCGCTCATCATAACTAATTTAAACTTAACTCGAGCACATCTATGCCACCTGCAGCCAATGCACGACAGACTTATCTGTAATGAAGGACATACAGCAGCAGGCAGGGAAGAACTCGGCTTTCTAAGTTCTGGCTGATGTGATGCTATCTGTTCCCTGTCTTTTCCTTACTTTCAAGAGGAAACGCACCAAGGGTGGTGAGGGGAGCTGGAGGAAAGGGTAGAATCCCGAAGAGTTCATCTACAGCCCAGCCTTGTTGCTGCTGTCACCTGGACTGAAGAGAGCCTACATGGAAGGTAGCTAGAGGTGATCTGGGAGTGTGCAGGTACATCTGCCTTGCTCAGGCAGATGGTCTTGCCTTCTGAAATACTCCCACAGACCCATTTATAGAATCATAGAATGGATTGAGTGGGAAGGGACCTTAAAGATCCTCCAGTGCCACCCCCTGCCCTGGGCAGGGACACCTCCCACCACACCAGGTTGCTCCAAGCCCCCTCCAACCTGGCCTTGAACCCCTCCAGGGATGGGGCAGCCACAGCTTCTCTGGGAACCTGGGCCAGACTCTCACCACCCTCACAGCAAAGAAGTTCTTCCCCAGATCTCATCTCCATCTCCCCTCCTTTCAGTGTCAAACCCTTCCCCCTCATCCTGTGACTTCCCTCCCTCATCAAGAGTCCCTCCCCAGCTTTCCTGGAGCCCCTTTAGGAACTGGAAGGGGCTCTAAGGTCTCCCCGGAGCCTTCTCTTCTCCAGGCTGAACAGGGAAGCCTTGTGCCAGGCCTGATGCACAGATCAAGCTCTGCAGTGCCTACTGCATCTCAGCATGCCCACGACCTCTCTGACTGCTGCTCCTCTCGCTCATGCCTCTGCCAGAGAGCTGACTGCCAAGTTCCACACATTGCTGCTCCGCGTCCACAACAGCCTCGTGCTTCCCACCCCTGGAGACTTCTGCTGGAATTTCCTCAGCAGTAACCACTGTCGAATGAGTCTGACTGTTCAGATATTGTGAACAATCACTCAAGCATAAAACCGAGCGCTGTCACGTAAACGGCCCTTACTCACGTGTACTGTCCAAGAACAACACGTAATCTGACTGTGTATGAGTGACAATTTCTTACTCAACAGATCTGCTCTCCACAGTTATTCAGAGCTGGATCTGCTAGTGATAGTTTCAATGACCTCACGGGGTTATCTGTCCATCATCCCGTTTATTGCCTCAGTTTGCTACAGCTGGGCAAATCCTTCTTCCTGGTAATACAGCATAAGCCTCAGTTTTGCTGTTCAGCTTGAGTGCTGTGTTTAGGAGAAAACTAGTTATGGCCACACAGAGGTCTATGAGGGTGGGATAGGGCACCTGATTCCCATAGATGAAGGTGACTCAAGTGTGTGTGTTCCTATCAACATGGTAATGTACATATGCAAATAAAATCTGTGTTCATCAGTGCTGTCCTGAAAAGAACATGGCACTTCCTTGGGGTAGCTGTACCAGGAACTCACAGTGCAATGCTCGTGGTGCTATAGCCTGGAGGGAATGCCGGTTCCATCCCTATGATCTCATGGCATCCCAGGGAAGGTTTTGAACTTTTCTGCTTAGTGGTTGCCCCCAAGCACCTGTGGGCAACCCTCCATTCTTAACAGCTGTGTTCCTTATGGTTTTCTTAAGGAACCTCTCCAGTTTCCAAGGAAAGCATGCCCCTGCCTCTCCCTGGCTCCAGCCTCTTCAGTTGCCACTCTACTGGCTTCAAAAAAACCATACAACTCTACTTACCAGGGTCTACTATTACTATTACTGCTTAGAAGGGTGAGTCAGGCTGCAAAAATAGAGCCTGGAAAAGCACCTCTGCCACAAAGTTTTGTCTTGAAGACAGAAGCCCAAGCCGCATGATGCATCAGCTTTATGCACAATTTCATATACACATCAGTGGAGAATTCATCTTCATCAAAAATAATTAACTAGTTTTCAACTAAAAACTCAATGGCAGCACCAGTTCGGTGCTCTCTCTCCCCCCATCCAACATAGACTCTGCACAAACTTGTACTAACTTGGCTGATAGCCCTTTGCCAAATCTTTCTGAAGTTGGCCAAATGATACAAACTTTACTGGGGGGGGGTGAAACTGGGGAGGGGAGGAATGACAGAGCAGGACAGAGAGATGCCTTGATCATGTAATTTCCTTTTAAGACCAAGCTACAAGCCAGCAGCTTCCAAGGATGACATTTCCAAACTGCAATTGGTAAGGGGTGCAAATTAGTCATTAGATATTTCCTGATTACATGGGGCAATTGCCATTTGCTTATGACATACAACCTTCCCGTGCAGCTGACCTCCCGAGAGACTAATCCAGCCCCCACATGAACTACCTAATCTGTGGACAATGAAGCTCAGGAATGAGAGTCTCTGTGTACCACTAAGCTGCCACCTAATTAAGCTCTCACTGGGACTGATTCACCTGTGACATCTTACCTGTTGCGAGTCCTGACTCGGTTTTGTTTTCAGACACTAAATCTTCTAATGGGATTACCATACTGTGATCCTTGTAATTTCAAAAATCATCTTATTTTGCTTTCCATCTTGGCATCCCTGCCAGTATAGTTTCACCTACAGCTAATTCCTGTTCCGTTCTGTTCATGTTATTATAATACAAGACTACTTGGCTTGTCTCTAAAAGAAAGTAAATATAATCTACGTACTTCAATTCCAAGAAAAGTGTGTCTGTGCTGACAGTCTTCTTATAAGGAAACAATGTCAATTTTTCCCTGCAAATCAAGTCAAGCCAGTTCAAAACAGTCACTAGAACTATGCTTGGTTTCAAGTCATTCTAGTAATGATTCACGAGCAGATCTCTTCTTCACAAACCAGGAATGTTTCACTGAAATCTAATTTTAAAAGAATATACCTCTTAAAGTTTCAGAGGTATATTCTACAGCAAAAAAAAATATTTATTAAGTAAATAAAGATTAGAAAGTTGCAGGGGGAGGGAGATCTAAGAACACACTTGGAAATGTTAAATTCCTGCATAGCCATAAACATGTCATAGATCAAAGCAACACATGCCACATGGCACAAAGAAATGACCTAGAAGCTTTAGGGAGACACAAGGCATTTGAGTCGCTGGGGCGAGACACACGGCAGCCTGTCCCAGGAACAATTTGATTTGCTGAACTCCACTCACGTTCTCAAGTATGTGGGAGAGAGAAAAACGATCAGCTGCAAAAAAACGGACGTGCAAAATCCTATTTCCAAAACGAATCACAAAAGAAAGTGCTTTGACCATATTTGAACTGAACCTATGTGTAAATAAAGCTCAGAAAAATTGCACCTCATTGTCTTTAAAAACCCCTAGAAAACTGGGTCTTTGCTGCTTTATAACAAAAGTTAGCAAAATGCCTTGACAACCATGAAGACAGAGTGACCTGTCTGTGCAGAAGACTGCAACAGGCGGCTTGTATTAGTTGAGTGTAGGTATGGAGATTTAGTTTCTCCCAGGAAAAACAGACTTGTGGTTTTCAAAAGGCTGGTGAAGAAAGGGGTGCTCAAGGGAGCAATCCCCATGTAGCTGCGCAGGGTGAGCCAGCAAGGCAAGCCCAAACCCTCCTTTGGCTGGGCACCCTGCACCCAGACAAGCTGAAAGCAAATCCCGATGCCCAAAAAAGAGCCTCTGCTCTTTCCAGAGAAGGGTGTGAGCCTTCTCAGGCACAGACCCTGAGGGATGCTCGGCTCTGTGCGGTGCCGCGCTTCTCCCGTACCCACGCTGTGCCGGGAGCCTCTCGGGGCAGGGAGCATCCCCCTTCTCCCCCTGCCCCGCTGCTTCAGCACCCGACACCGGCGGTGGAAAGGGGTCACCGGCCACCCCACCGAGGAAGAGGAGGTGGGAGCCCGGCCAGGCACTGCCCCTCCCCGACCCCACTCCGCGCCCGGGAAATTCCCGGCCAGCTCCCGGCGGGAGATAAAAGCATCCGAGGGGACAACGAGGCGGCACAACCGGTTCCCGCCGCAGCCCCGTAGCCAGCACCAGTCATGAGCCCGCACCTCCGCCTCCGCCTCCTCCTCCTCCTCCTCCTGGCCGCCGCTCTCTGCCGGGGTAAGCGGGGCCGGGGACAGCCCGGCGGGGGGTCGGGTCGGGTCGGGGGCCGTTGGGGGTCCCGGGCCGGGGCTCAGAGCTCTCCTCCCGCCCTGCAGGCGCGCCGCTGGCCGGGGAGCTGCGCTGCCGCTGCCCGCGGGCCGTGTCCGAGATGATCCCGCCGCGCCGCCTGGCCCGAGTGGAGCTCCTCGCCGAGGGGCCGCACTGCGCCGTGCCCGAGGTCATGTAAGTGCCCGGCCCCGGTCCCCAGCCCGGTCCCGGTCCCATTCCGGTCCCGGTGCCGGTCTCACCCCCTCCTCGCCCCGCAGCGCCACGACGAAGCAGGGAGAGACGATCTGCCTGAACCCCTCCGCGCCCTGGGTCAAGCTCATCCTCACCAGGATCCTCAAGAGGTACCACTGCGTTCCGTGCGGGGATGGGATGCGGGACACGCAGGGGACACTAACGCAGCTCCTTTTGAGGCCAAGCTTAGTTTTTGGGCTCAAGAGGTACCCTCACCCGCGGTGTCCCCGTCCCGTCCCGGGCAGGAGCGGGGCGGCGGCGGCCCCGGCGGCAGCGCGGGCACAGAACCCCCCCACTAAAGCGGGGGGAGCCTCTGTCACCGCCCCGTACCCCGATGAAGACCAGTGGGCGATGGCAGGCAGTGCTGACCTCTGTTTCCTTGCGGTTTTGCTTTCAGCTCAACAGAGAAGAGCTAACCGGGGAAGGAACCTCGCTGGAGGGGAGATGACCCGCAGCCTGAGGCCTCGGGGCTTTCTTCTCTTGAAGTGGACTGCGTTTGAGCTCAGCCTATTTATTATTAAATATTACATATTTAGTGTAATGATACCCTATTGTATTTATTTAAATATTGCAAGTACTACGCAGGATGTATCTTTAATTTGGACATTGTCTGAAAAGCACAATTCTAAGTAATGCACTAATTTACTGCCTTTAAATCCTCTGTTTTGGGGTGTTGTGCAGGAGAAGAAATACAGGGAATACCCTGAATTCTTTCACAGGAGAAAAAAAAATTGCCTGGGCTCCAGCATCAGCAAACCACTGATGAGGCTTCAGCATCAGCATTCAGTATTTCTGCACACCTTTGTAAGGACTTGAGTAACTCGTATTGAAACATCTACTGTACATAGCAGCTCGGAGCCGAGAAGGGAACTGCTGCCTCCCAGAACACGTCTTCGGTTTGTTTTATACGTCGTACGACTACATGACTGGAAAAAAAACCTTTCCCAGCTGCTGTGGGAAAGCTGTGCCACAGCCAAAGGTTTACTCCTCAACGCAAGTTCGGCAGAACTTCTGGCTCCCCTCTGCTGCCAGAAGCCCTGCTCCGCACAGCGCTGCTCACCTTCTTCCTCTGCATCTGAGGGAGCCGGTGGGCTTTGCTCCTTGCAACCTTAGACATGTCATGTCTTTTTTTTTGTATGGCATAATGTCACAATTTGTATAATGTTGTATGTAAGTGAACGTGCTGTTGTGGTGATGGATGTTTACTTACTCTAGTCCAAATTCCTTTTGGAATTGTGTATTTGGTGTTTCCTCTGCTCTTCATATTTCTGTCCAGCAGAACATTAAAAAGAAGGAGGATCTAAACCACTTTAAAATACTAGTATTTAAATGTCATCATGGTGAGACCATATGATTTCTATTCATCTACTCCTTTTCCAAAATGTTGAAGAAAACTTCATAATCACATGTGTATAATTATTGTGTAGAGGTATCATTGTACATCCAGCATAACTGTAATAAGGTCCTGTAAATCAAATGGAAGATTTTTTCCTAATGTTTTTATTACTATATATGTTTCCTAATTAAGAATTTTTCCCTTGTTACAGAGTTTTGCTTGTTGAAAAATAAATATTTGGATACACTTGCCTGGTGTCTGTTTCCGTGTGTTAACATAAAAGATCTTACAACACCAACTCCTGTTGGTTTAGTTAACGGCTTGTGTGAGCTGTGCCCATCGAGACACTTTCACCAGTCCAAAACTACAGTCCTCAGCCTTCCTCTGCCTTAATGGGAGTTCTGGACTGAGAGCAGTAGGGCTCAGCCTCTTCTGTTTGGTCCCATTTGAAGGGAAATGAAATTATTTGGGAAGCTGATGTGAAAAGCACCAGGGCTCCATTTTCCTCCCTTCCATTTCCCTGCAGTCACCCACAAGTTGAAAACTGGGATAGAGAGGACAGGACACGGAGCAAAGAAACACCTCTTTCCCACACATCCCCCTAAACATTTGTGCCAGTTTCTGGATCCTTTTGAAATGAGGAAAAGCACAGGTTTCATATGGCCAAACGGCTCAGACCTTAGCAAGGTTACGAGAAAACTGTTCCGCAGGCAAACTCTCTCCCAAGTAAATACCGGTCATGCTGGCATTTTTCATGGCTTCAAAAAGAAGTTCACAGCCTCTGTCAAAAACATGACTGGGCTGGACCTTGTCCTTGATACAAGGGAAGTGGTTTGGAATGTGGACTTTAAAGTGTCTACAGAACTTGCAAATTGCCTAGTCGTTCCAGCAACAAATCCACCCTGCAGACATGCAGTCAGAGTCACCCAATGTTGCCCTGAGGCTCCTGTCCCTCTTTGGGACACACACACATGGCCTTGGCAAAAACCTGGCTGTGAGGCCACTGCTCCAGGCAAATTCTGCTGCTGCAATAGGGAAGGGAGGCACGCTCCCCCCTTCCTCATACGTACATCGGTCAAAAAAGGCTGGAGATCAGAAAGTTCACAACAGAGAAGCAAAGCGGACAGATTTCCAGAGCTGTCTGGTGGAGCAAAGAGGAGATGCAGCTGCCCCAGCGCTCCCTGTGGGACCTTTGGAATCCTCTGGCTACTGGGGCACTTCTGCGTGGCCAGAGGAGACTGCGAAGGACAAACTGAGGGAGAGCACAAGCTTGGCTGTGATTCTCAACTCACTTTGAGAGAGGCAGCAGGGTTTCAGCGTTTTTGTCCCCATCTGAGTATCTTTCTTTCCAGCTTTACCTGCCCCCCCACCTCCTCAGTACACACATCTTTAAGCAGGTCTGGGATGGCTGGATATCCTTTCCACATCACCCCTGCTGCATGTCTGTAGCTGCCACAGAAAACATGGGGGTTTTCTGTCTGCACAGCTATTTTGCAAATATGATTACTTTACTTGGATGACCGCCTGGGAGTGGAACAGTACTGAAATCCAGTTCCACATCTGTTTGGCAGCATCTAGCCTAGTTTTCTTAGCAAACAAAGTCTATGATGTGATGAAGCTGCCTTGATTATTCTGTATTCCTCTGTTCCCCTGGCAACTTTTGAGTCTTGGCCATTTTCAAAGTATTACAATCAAAGATATTCACTTTTTAGATGTTTTCTGAAAGTCTACGGGTAGCTGTAGAAATTGCCATTGGGCTCACACTGAGGAAAAGGCTGCAGCGTAAGCACGAAACATAATCTCATAACATACTAGAGAACTTAAGGCAGAGGGGGAAAGAGAAGTTATGAATACCTTACTTGGAGGAAGTTCCTTGGTTAGATTGTGTACCTAAATAGACATCAGAGAATCCAATCACAAAACTCAAGTCCATCGGAAATCACTTTCATCAGTTCTGCTACTTACTTGCTCAAAGCACTTTAATTATCCATCGCAATAGTCCTTATCTCATGGGAGCAAGGGTCAGATCTACCATGACAGTGTCAAGGAGAGGTTAATGTTACTGGGCATTCCTTCCATTTCCTAAAAGTCTGGTCCATGCAGAACGGCAGGATGAGCTGTGCAGATTGCACATTTTCCTTACGTTACAACACGTATTCTTTTTCTCTTTGTGTCATCAGACAGATCTCTTGACACACTAACCTCATCACAGATAAATGCTTTTAAAGTTACTCCTTCTCCTTGGGCTTTCCTGATTCATACTCAACTGGCATAAGAAAATTACCTGATCTGCCTCCCTTTCTCAGCCCTAATTCCAAGAAGCACCAGTGTCAGAGGAGAGCATTCCTATGGCCTTGAATCACGCTAACTGGCAGTGGACCAGTCAGCCCCTCTTATCTCTCACCAGTGACCCTGTAACTAATGACCAAGTGTGGCCAACTAGTTGTGTCAATTAGAGAAGGGAGGGGAATCTCCCCGAAGCCGAAAAAGTCTGGCCAGAGGTTGGGCTGATCCTCTTTGCAAAATTCAGCTAATTGCCCAGGGCATAATCCTTGAAAGAGTTCATTCCTTTGGGCTGATCCTGAATGATTTTCCTCTTAACTCTGTTAAGAGTCTAAAAGTGACAGCATGGACCACATATTCATAATTTCAGCTGCCTCCTAGTCACAGCCTTCATTAAAGATTCTTGTATTGGCTCCAATACAAAGGAATAGCTGCAGGATCTTCTGAGCACCAGTGAGAACAGCACAAGGTGTTCTTGTTTCACAGGGACAGAGACAGAATAAATGATGCTCATCTGACTTTTTATTGTCTTTTTTTCTAAAATATGGTCCTGATAGTACTGCTTTGAGTGTACCCCGATGGAGCCAGATGTGTAGGGTTTGCGTAGCACTGATTAAAGGGAAGTGACTGAGCAATGTTCCTGGGCATGAGACATTTTTTCGAGTCTTTGTACATCTCGAGTTTCCTCTCACTCTATTGGTATGGTGCGTATTTGCCCAAGACTTTCCCCAAACCCCAGCCTGGGCTAAAGGTCAGGCCAGCTGTTGAAGAGTTTGACTTGTCAGAGAATTAAGACATTAGAGACCATCAGTAAATGTTCTTGAGAACGTCACACAAGCTTCTTCATGAGCACTACAGATGTTTACACATTTGTCAACAAGCCACATTTGCTGATTGAAAAGTATTTCCTTTTTGGCACGGTGAAGCAATCTCAGAGCTTCTTCACCTCTTTCTGCAGCGAGTTTCTGCTTCCCCAATGCATCATTATTTCATTGTTATGAGCCGCTCAACGCTCAGACCGGCCTTTAAGAACAATATAACTTAGCAGCTTCTCTGCTGAATTAATGCTGAATCATGTTATAACTCACATCAAGACCAGTCAGTGGCAAATGTGAATGACTTTGCCTAGTTGAAGAATAAGAAACCAGATTGCTCTGAAAAGAAACTGTATTGGCACAGGGAGGTGGTGGTAGGCCCGGGAGAACATGGGCACTTTGCCCAGTTGATTTTATGAGCCCTGAACAGATTAAATTCCAGATCCCACAAACATCTGTCCTCCAGATTTTGAACATGACTGTTCTACTAAAACAGCTTTTCCAGTTCACAAGAAGCAGAGCTTTACTTGAAGGTAGCTTGGGTTTTTTTAAGGCCTTCTCGATTATTTGTTATGAAATCTCTCACTGGAGACAAGAAAGACTGGGAAGCAGCTTTCCAGAGGTTTGAGAAGGCAAAGGAAAGGAATGTAATTTCAGATCCTGTTGCTGGAGTTGATAGTTTGAACCCACAGGACAGAAGGCCCATTGAAGAGTTTCTCACCGTGTGGGGAGTTTGTCACTGCTGTTTTACCAGCTGCCAGACTAATGTCATCATTGATATTGCTATATATTTCATTTAGCTCAGCCTATTCCTGAACATAAACTCCTCCTAAGAGATTTGGATAAGACCAAAGTAGTTACTCTAATGAAATATGCTCTGTTAATGCAGATTTCTGTGTGACGTGAGGTATTGGCCACTCTAACAGAGAAATCCTTTTCCTCCATGAGACAGGTGGCCCTCAACGTACCATCCATAGCAATTTTCTAAGAGCCCAGCCACTACTGTGCTTCATGAATTGCTCAAAAAAAGGGGTAAAATGCAGGTCAGCCCCATTTGTTCTTCTATACCTGATCTACTTGAAGTGGCAACTGGAGTCAGCGATGAAAAGCCAGCCTCATCTAAGCTACCATTGACGTCAGTGTGATGAGGACTTCACGCAACAAGTGACACCTTTACCCTGAAATCCAAGACAACTGAGTTCAGAACCAGGCTGCTACTGAGCTGGTGCTTTCCAAAGCAGAAAGCCTGTTGGCACATAACGTTGCCACAAAAAGAAAAATAAACTGAGAGCATAGGGAAGATTTTCCCAAATAAACAAAAGCCAGCACATAATGCCATATCTTATAAACAGCCACAAGCCAGGAAATGTTAGTTTATATAGGGGCAGGGGGGTGGGAGGAACCTGAAATATGGGGAGAAAAAAGTCAGAAAACAGTTCACAGAGACTATATTCCTTGCATTTTAAAGCTAGTCCGTGTCTTTATGATCCCTTTGCATCTGGCATACCTGGCATATCATTTCAGGTTCTACTCTTGAATATTTTTGCACTGCAGAAACAGGATTCCCAGCATGACAATGTCATTTTTCCCTTGGCACCCTGTAAGGAAATTTCACAATAATAGGCAGGGTTGTAGCTGAGTTTTGGTGTAGTGGAGCAAGGACTAGCACCCAGGCCAACGTTTGATAGCTGCTGCTTACCTACTGGGCTAGAACCCGTAGTTCTTTCAGGAAACTCATGAGCAAGGCAGAAGGAATTACAGATGGGTAGGAATTAGGTGTTTGCTCCCTACCCTTCAGCAGACCAAGCACAATGAGAGGCAGGCACTTTTGAGAGAAATACAAACCCTGCTGCTCTGAGATCTTCCCCTCCTGGTTACTTTAGTGTTTCCCGCAGGGTGGCAAAAGCAAGAAGTAGTGGAGTGCCCCAAGGCTTACAGATCTGATTGACCTGGAGCCACAGAGACTGCACTGGCAACGCCCAAATCAGTGAGTTCACACCTAGCCCCAAGAGGAGAAAAGCCAGCTTATTACTGGCAAGGCAGTCAAATTGGTCAGTGTGCAGGGCAATACCTGACGGACTAACTGTCAACACAAAGTTATCTCTGTTCTCGGCTTCCCTCTTCCCAGAAATATTTTGCAATTAAGCAGACGGTTGATTTACAAGCTTGCAGACACTGCACTAATAAATCAGTCTGTGTTGTCATCTCCCCCTGCTCAAGTTAAAAGAAATGAGGTGTCCATTGCCTAATATCGAATTGGTACCTTTGCTGCCCAGACCAAGGAAAAAACTTTAACACAATTATTACATCTTTGAAAAGATCTTAGGGAAAAAATTTTAATCACTCTTCACTGTCCCAGAAAGCACAACAGCAGTCCAAAGAAAAGCTGGAGGACTGAAATAAAGCAGTGCATGATCTCCAACGACTGGGAAGAAAGGGTGGGATGGCTGTGGCACCTCCAGACTGCACCTGCAGCTCAGAGCCATCCCTGGATCCTCTGGCAGACTTTAAGCCTTGACATCTTGACAGCCAGCTGGAGAGGGACCCTACCATCACTGCTTCGCATAACATTTGCATAACTCCTTGCTTTTCAGCTAACAACTAAATTCACAGTTAAGTTACTGGCTGCTTGGCAGAAAAACCCAGGTGATAAAATTAAACATGAACTTATCCTTCGATGCAGAAGACAAAGGATTTTAAGTCTCGCTTCCCACTAGCACCTTTCAGTCTTACAAACTCCAAGAAAACTTGGGCTGGGCTAAATTTAACCTCCAAATTCCGGTGTCTAAACGACAGTAGGTTCCTGTATGAGTTCCCACCGCTGGCTGCCTGGCACAGCTGGGTTCCCAGTACATGGAGCAGGCTGAGCAGGCACCTCTGGCCAGATGTGGTGGGTCAGGGAGACTGGCCGGGGCACGGAACCGGACCCCGCAGTCCGTTCACGCACCGACAGGCAGGGATGAGGGCGAGCAGCAGCCGACCGGGGATGTGCAGGGAGGAGAGAAAGATGCGTGACAGCGTGTGAATCACGTTTCTCCTGCCCTCCAGCTCCCGGCGGGAGATAAAAGCATCCGAGGGGACAACGAGGCGGCACAACCGGTTCCCGCCGCAGCCCCGTAGCCAGCACCAGTCATGAGCCCGCACCTCCGCCTCCGCCTCCTCCTCCTCCTCCTCCTGGCCGCCGCTCTCTGCCGGGGTAAGCGGGGCCGGGGACAGCCCGGCGGGGGGTCGGGTCGGGTCGGGTCGGGGGCCGTTGGGGGTCCCGGGCCGGGGCTCAGAGCTCTCCTCCCGCCCTGCAGGCGCGCCGCTGGCCGGGGAGCTGCGCTGCCGCTGCCCGCGGGCCGTGTCCGAGATGATCCCGCCGCGCCGCCTGGCCCGAGTGGAGCTCCTCGCCGAGGGGCCGCACTGCGCCGTGCCCGAGGTCATGTAAGTGCCCGGCCCCGGTCCCCAGCCCGGTCCCGGTCCCATTCCGGTCCCGGTGCCGGTCTCACCCCCTCCTCGCCCCGCAGCGCCACGACGAAGCAGGGAGAGACGATCTGCCTGAACCCCTCCGCGCCCTGGGTCAAGCTCATCCTCACCAGGATCCTCAAGAGGTACCACTGCGTTCCGTGCGGGGATGGGATGCGGGACACGCAGGGGACACTAACGCAGCTCCTTTTGAGGCCAAGCTTAGTTTTTGGGCTCGGCTTGAAACTGGTATTGGTGCTGCAGCAAGAACAAGCCACCTTCTGCCACTGACTTCTTTGGGGAAATTTGTTTTGTTATACCACAAATGTGCCCAAGAAGTGGCTTCTTTGTTCGGAAGAGGGAACTCTGCAGGTCAGGTACAGCACCCACAGCACATGCCCGATTAGATGCAAATCTAGCCACAGTACCGGGTTGGTGTTTCCCACCATTACCATCAAGCATCTTTTTCAGAAGACACAACTCCTATGGCACTTGTTATCTGGGCCATGCGGTGAGTCTTAAGGAAAGATGTCCTGACTGGCTTTATAATTTGAATTCTGCCTGTTGCAGTTCACGCAACCAGCTCTGAGGGAAGAAACAGCTCCAGCTGAAGCTAGCCATGTTTGCCAGAAGATACCGGGAAATGGATGCTGGGAGAAGATAATAGCCCAACTGTCTAGTTGTGATGGGTTTCTAGACCAACTCTTCTATGTTCAACTCCT
Organism: Numenius arquata; assembly: GCF_964106895.1. Taxonomy (NCBI): domain Eukaryota; kingdom Metazoa; phylum Chordata; class Aves; order Charadriiformes; family Scolopacidae; genus Numenius; species Numenius arquata. The sequence goes on from NC_133580.1 coordinate 70,532,386, forward strand.
CTAAGACTCTCCCCTCCCATTTATTCCTTCGTATGTATTTATTGACTGAGTTAAAATGACTGAATGGGCTTTGCTAGGTTCCTTTCGGCGATGTGGCTGCAGTTCTCACAATTTGAGTAGCCCCCACTTTGTGCAAGCTCCTTCTCTCCAAATATTATTTGCCAACAAGTTCTTATAAGTGGCATTAATATCTGGAAAGAAGGTGGGTCCATCATGGAGACTGTTGTCTGCAGATAGCCCGCCATCCCGAGGTCTGAGTGGGTAGCGTTGGTGACAGTGGGTAATCCATCTGTTTGTCAGGAATAACAGGATTGCCAAGTCTGAGTGCTGTCCATGTGCTGAGCATCTTGGTGCCCGTTCAGGATGACAGGGGAATAAAAGCTGGTTGAAGCAAGCACAGTACTGTGCTGCCATCCTCAATCTGCTGCCTCAGGTGCCTAAATGAGCCTCGGGCTCACAACGTTTCACTAAATCCTTTTTTTCCCCGCTATAACTTACTTGCATTTGCTGTAGGATGCCTAGGATCTTTTTTTGCACAAAGTACTGTACAATGAAATTACAAAAAGCTCACTCCTAAAGTCTCACTCTGTTTAATACTTAGGAGAGTTTAAGACTTTCCATGAAATTACAGGGTTTCATGCAGAGATTGTTTTGGTTTCTAACAAGATAAAGTTTGGGTTGGTTGGTTTGTTTGTTTGACATGAGTTTACATTTAATTATTTGGTATTTATGCACAAGATGTAAAGGAACAGTAAATCTTCTGAAGAGGTTTGGATATTTTATGTCTACTTGTATGACATACTGCCATAATTCATATAGAATAAGTAATTTTCCTTATTCTGCTTTGGAAAAATGTATTTACATAAAAAGGTGGATTTATCATGAAATGGTAATGTAATTAAATATAATGCAATAAAAACATTTTTGTGTTGAAAAATATACTGTGTGGGTTTTTTTGCTGGGTTGGAAGGAGCAGCAGTGTCTGCTGCGGTAAGAAATCATGACAGTTCACAACAGCAAATTGGTTTCCAGAAAAAAAAATTGTTCGTGTCCCAGTTGTAACAAGGAGCCCTGACACCTTCTAAAGAAAGAATCTCCACCTCTGAATTCTTTTTAAGCGCAAATTTCTAGTGCAAACAATATACTCAATCACTAGGTACATAGTACTTATTTAGTGACGGGAAAATAAATTGCTGTTTGCTCATGAAATTCAGTAGAACCTTACCTGAAGGTATAACATGTCCTGGCCTTGTTGGCACGACCAATAGAGTCATACACTGCTCTCTGTGACACTGGCAGAAACCTTGCTCATCCTCGGGACATGTTCCAGCTCTTCTTTGAGAGAAATCATCAGAAAACAATTTCATATGAACAAGGATTTTCCTCGTTCCTCATTTCTTCCTCTTTACCTACCAAGTAACTGGATGCTACTTTTTCGAGTTGTGGACATATAGGGAAAAACCTTACTAAATTTCGAAAACTTCTTGATGTATAAAATAGATTTTCTCTCTGTAATGTCAGAATTTTTAAGTCCAATATTCAGGCTGTTGTGGTTCACTCAGAAAAGGAGAAAATACTATTATTCTTTCTTTTTTTTTCGTGATACCATCTACCTACTGTCGCTTTTGAAGGGGAAAAGTCTTACTATATTAAAAACCTTTCTAGGGAAAAGGATTTGTTTTGCCTGACTTATCCATCAGATGAGTGCAGAAATTTAGAGTAGGAAAGGGCTACAAAGATGTCCTACATCTGAGAAAAAACAATGAATCCAATTATGCAACTTCACAAACATTAAAGAGAGAGGAAATTAGGAGAGAGTGTAAGCTGGACAAAACCACATGCCAAAAAGCAACGGGGAATGGGCGGGGTTACTTACATATATGTATATAATTAAATAAATAAAATGTCTATCAAAGGGCGGAATTTACAATATGACAACCATATAGAGATATATATAAATACACACACGCACAGGTCTCCTTAGATCAACTGCATATTATGAAATCACAAAATGACTCAAATGATAGATATTCTATACCCAACTGGCTATTCCACCGGGTCATAATGGGAACTACCTGGAAGTCGAAGGTATTTAAATGACTGGTGTTACTGGTTCAGCCATATGGTGAAATCTGGCTGTAAGGAAAACCAGCAGCTTCCAAATGACTGCGATACTATTTGTCAGACAAAAATCTTCAGAGTTTTCCCCCACAATCCACATTGCTAAGTAAGGTGGAGTGATTATTTTCTGTCTTCCCTGAGAACATATTCCTTCTTAAAATTTATGCTAAAAGACTGGTTCCTCCATTGATTACAAAAATGCAAGAATTACAGTGTCACAGAAGTGTTCAGATAGAGCAGAGAATGCAAAACTACGTGCTTCCACATTATTTCCAGAGGACTGAAGTCAAACTCCATGCAAATTAACATATGGACCAAAGCTGAGGGGATATTTTGCAGGAAATGTTAGCAGCTTCTCAGCAAGACTTATACACAGGTATATATATATATATATGTAGAACAGTTCTTTTATCCCAGTCCTCACAGTAACCAATGATACTTTTCTACCGTCAACTATTCACTTCACAAAAACCCTCAAGTTTTCCATTGTTTTGTGAAATAACCTCAGTTGTCAAAACAATCTCAGGACTGTAGAGCGGCAAGCTTTACTGCTTTTGAAAGCAAATGCTTTTCTAAATACATACTTCAGAAAAAACATTCTTACTTGTACTTTTAATAATCCAGAATACTGTCATTAGATACTTCTTCACATTTTTACCTATTTTTCTGTCATTTTCTAAAATTACCAACATTTTAGTCATTTAATGAAATGACCAGTTTCACAATATGCAAATACACACACAAACCCACAAATATCTGTTCATTTTGTGAGCTACCACTCACTTGCATAACAACACATAACAGTTCTGTATTGTCCACTGGATGGAATTCAGTGCCTCAGGTTCAGGGATCCTTTCTGAATACAATATTTTAGGTATATGAAAATTACCAGCAGTTCTTTACAAGAGAAGGCAGGGCTGGGCTGGGAAGCAGCTTGCACTGAGCACATCTGGTCACAGGCCAGGGGACAGTGACCAGTGGTGCAGCAAATCCATGCATTTTTTTTACTATAAATCTGAATTTTCCTCTCGGGAGAGACACCTAGAAAGAAGTGGGAAGAAGAGATCTGGAAAAAAGAGATGTATTCAATAGGGTTAAATGAAAAAGCGTAGTAAGAGACAGCTTCTTTGCGCTTGCAAATCTCAAGGGACTTGCAAGAAGCAATTAAATTGTCCTTGACTGAGAAGAACAGAGTAAAACCAAAGAGGGCTAAGGGCATAGAACATGAGGAGATGGTGGCTGTTCCCAGCATTTCCACAGCTGGGTTTTGTGTGTGTGTGGTGTTGCACAAGTAACTCAAATCCTCATTAAACAAAATTGGGACCCACACATTATTAGTTCCCTTTCAAAGGAATGGGAGCTGGAATGACTATGTTAAAGCTTTAAGTGCTTTCTGAAACACTGCCTAATACTCAGAGGTGTTGAAAACTCAAACCTTCTTAAAATCTTTATTTTTATCTTTATACAGTATTAATAAAAGCAAGAGGTCAGGAGCTGTTTTCTGGACATCAGAGCATGTGGAGTGGCAATTCTTGTCCCTACAGCTAGCCCATAGACAGACAGGCATGTCCTCAGCCACAGGAAGACTCCCCGGTCTGTTCTAGCATGTGGATTTGCTGGGCATTATATGGGACAGTGGATAAGTGTATGTAAGAGATTCTTAAAGATCATTATCATAATGTGATAATGCTCTGACTTCCTCATCCTAAATAACACAATTACCTAGATTTTTGCCAATGGTCTATTATTAAGTTGATTCTTTTCTTGTATTTCAGCACTGAGAGAAAATCAAGCAAGTACCGAGCTGTAAATGATGACAACCAACGAAGATTAAGCCCTCTCTCACTGCTTTAACCAGCATGTTATTCTCCTTTAGTATTTTACTGTTTTCTTGGAGTTAAGAAGGATTCACAGTAAGCAGAGTGGCTCCAACGTGCTGCTCAGTTTCAGGTGTGTTAGCACAAGCTGTTTCATCTCAGAGTTTCCCGCTGCTTGTTCTGGTTGTGGCAATCGGCAGGAGCGAGAGGAATTCTGTCTGTATGTACATGTGAAGCAAATCCTGGAGTGTAACAGTGTCAGCAGTCCCGTGTGGGTCTGAAGACACAGCAGAGTTTGTTCTCAGTTCGCCAGCAGAAGGCACAGAGAGCAGACATGGATAGCAAGACCGTAATCTCCCTCCTCCTTCTCTCTTTTATGGGCAACTTTCCTGGTAAGAAAATTCAATTTATTTTCCTTCGTATTACAATTCTTCTACAATATGGATTAGCTAAACAGAATGTTTTCAAGGTGTGGAGGATTTTCATACTCGCACTGTCTTTGAGGCAGCAGGTCAAGAAAAACACACTTGTGGACTGTCAGAGTGGGCCTATTTCTTGTCTCCTATTACTCTTCTGCCAGTGAAGATTCACTGACATTGGTGAATTTGTCCCTTAAATATTCTGAGAAAAATGAGATTATAACCAGGGCCTGAGAAGTGATACCCTGTTATAACCGTGTGGCGTATTGCACCACTATCACTTTTCATACTGCTTTTATGGCCGTGAGATGAAAGCTTGGAATATTCAGTTTAGTTTCAGTCAATCTATTTCTAATCTACAGCCATCTGTTAGAACTCTTCACTGAGAAGCAGGATGGTAAAAAATGAACAAATTCTGTTGGGAAAGTCCAAAAAGTATTTTGTGGGCAGAAAGTATGCCAAGTTTAGGGGTCTGGAATGCTTCCAAGCCTCAGCACCACGTGGATGCTTGCTCCTACTGCGTCCTGGCTTCACATCGGGATGACACACATCTGCAGTCTCTCCTGAGCCAGAACATCTGCTGTCCTCCAGGCTGGACAACTGGCTAACAGGATGTCATACCATTACACACATCTGCACTGAAGCCCTGGCACAGCCTTTGGGACTCTCCTTTTCTTCTCTTGAGCCTGCAGATGGGATGTTGCTGCTCTGCTGTGATGCTCTGTGCTTCCCAATGCCTGACTTTCGAGTCCCTTTATTTGTGCTTTTGGTCAGGTAGGTAGGGAGGTGTCCGTCAGCCAAAAGAAGCACCGGCAGATTCAGCTGGGCAGGTCAGTGAAGAAGGGAAATAGGTGGATGATCATATCAAGGTAAATGAACTATCACAGGGTGAGCTAAAGGGGTTTGCTGTTTGGTCTTAAGGGATGTCAAGAGAGGACTGGGATTTAAGCTCCGGCAGCCCTACTCATCTCGGAGTGTCTGTGTGCCCCACATCCATTCATCTGGAGCTTGTCTTTGCTTCTTCTTTGTACTGCCCTCAAAGCACTGAATCTCCTCTTTTAAATATATTCCACATTTCAACTGTCAGGAATTTCAGCTTTTCAAGCTGAAGGTATAATGATTTTTCCTTAGTAGGAAAACTGGACAAATGTGAGAGTTGTGACTGTGCTTTTTTACTGTGATACCTGACCTGAAAACAGGAAGATATCCCAGTGTCTGCAGTGGGTGGAGCTGGGAAAGCCCTGGGCTTCATGGCTTGTGATTTTGGATAACTTCTGTCACCTCTCTGGTACTCTGTCCTCAACCCGTAAAGCTGGGATAACATTATTTTTTGCTTCACTAGGGCAACATGGGTCTGGAAGGACCCAGGGACTTGGTTGCTATACAATGTGTGGCAGAATTTGATCATAGTCCATCCCAAAGCTTGCTGGGTTTCTTGCTCCCAGAACTTACCCAGAGTTGCTTCCTCAGAGGCACTCATACCTTTTCTAGCATCTTGATTAGGCTTCTAAGCTGAATATTTTCATGGCTTTTTCAAATCAGGTACAAGTGTAGAATTTTAGCTCAAACAGGTTTCCCCTCCAGGCTGTATTCATGGGGAGCTGTCGTCTGCCTCTTCAGGTAGCCTTTTCTTCCTCTCATAAGACAGGAGCCCCAAGTTTCCAGCAGTCTTTCATTGCACTTGATGTTGTGGGATGCCAAAATAATTGTAGTAGTAATGGGCACTTATAAATTGATACCTGTACAAAGTCTGCAGCTCTCAAATGCCTTGATCTTGCTCAGTGAACGTACTACCTTAAGCCCATGAATAGCAATTCATTTATACCTTGAGGCATGAACTTTTTATCCCTTTTGCTTTCTCTAATTAAGATTTTCATTGTTAGTCTGGTTTAGTTGCAGACATTATGAGCTTTCCTCTCCTTTCCTCGCAGAGGTGATGCTGGCAGCGGAGCTGCGGTGTCACTGCATCCAGACTGCCACAGGAATAATGCTGCCAAAGCACCTGGCCAATGTCGAAATCATTCCCAAGGGCCCGCACTGCAACACCGTGGAAATCATGTAAGTAAAGTCAGCAGCAAGAGAAGTTATGGCTTACAAATGCTGAAGGGTTGGCTGCCTTTAAGCTTACAATCCTCAGCCTTGTCTGCACCCTCCTCTGACCTCCTCAGGTGCCAATATTAACTAAAGTGAAACGTTCATTCCACTGCAGAGCAACACTGAAGAACAGCCAGCAAATCTGCTTAGATCCCCAGGCTAAATGGGTGAAGATGGTAATTAACAGGATTCTACAAAGGTAACTGCCAGGATTACCTACTGACTGGAATTATTCCACCAAAGGGCATATTTTCTCCAGTATAAACATCAACGTGTGCGCAATCTTCAGTGCTCTTTCCTGAGACCCATTTGAGTAGCGCAGGGGTAGGAATACAGGAGGACTAGATTTAGTTGATCTTTGGACAAGGCAGAAGCAAGGCCTACCTGACTTATCTCAGTAATCTAAAACGAACAAACAATCTGTTATGTGTCATACTTTTCAAACGAGTATATTGATCCGGGGTTCCTTGGGGTTGTGTTAGCTCCGCATTGCCAAGGGCAATGTTTGGGCTTCCTGGAGGAACTGTCTTGGAGGCAATAAAGAAGTGTTGTTTAGCACTGCCCTGTGCCAGCTGTGTGCCCAAGAGACAGGATGGTCATTAGCCCAAGCTTCTCCCGTGTCTGTGGGTGGGTGTATCTCCTCGGAGATAAATTACACACAATAGCATTCCGGGCAAACTTATTCTAGAATAGTTTCAAGTGACTTCTCCCTACTGCAAATTAAACAAATATTCAACTGAAAAAGAAACAGAAAATACCTCTTTTACTTTCCAGTAAAAGCGAATCTGGTTTTGTCTGGTTTTGATGTTTGTAAATTAATCTTACAGTTTTGTGCGTGCTGTAATTCATTACTATATCCGTATTACAGTTCATCCCAGAAACGGCGTCAGTGAAGGAACCAGAGGCCTCTCAGCAAGCAAGAGAAAGCCAGAGAGAAAAGCCTTAGCCTTTAAGTGTCTCCAGGGTCAGGGTATTCATAATTTCACTCTAGTTTTTTTTTATCTTCACTGCTCTCGGTGCACAGTTTGTTCATCTGCAAAAGGAAACTGCTGGGCTCAACAGGCTGCCATACCACCAGCAGACTCTTGTATTTTATGGCAAAATTTTACACGGTTCTTAACTGCAGAGGCTTTTAAAGCAATATCCTAACCCAACCCTAGCCTTGGGGGGTCAGCTGGAAACACCTGCACAGGTTCAGCATTCCCTGTGTTGGGAGTTACACCACAGCATCTCCCAGCTTCATTCTCAACCACTATGAAGTACAGTTTTGTCTAATTTAAGAGGGCTGTGGTTTTTCAAGTAAAGAAATATTAACCAGAGGAGATTCTTACTGAAAGGCGAAAAAAACAACCAAAACCCCAAACAATTAAAAAGGAAAAGAAAGGGGAAAAAGGAATTCCCTGACATCAATAAAAACTTTGCTTAGAGGCAATATGGTCAATGAAGTGAAGCAATGCTGTAAGATTTCAGTGTTTAAAAACTGTTTTTTTGGTCTTATGCATATTAAATATACCTCTAACCTTAAAACAGCAGGGTCATAGTAATTCTGGTTTTGTCACCAAGCTATCAATGGCACAAGCACTCTTCCATAAAAAAGGTTTTTAGAAGCAATCAATTCAACTTTTCGTAAATGAAATGTGAAGAAAATGTGTGTGAAATATCTTTAATGTTTTCAAACATGCTCAGAGTTTTGCCGCCTGCAAACTGTTTATTCATAGTGCACAAGGGGCTGCAAAGTAAATAAAAATTTACAATAAGTACAAGACTGTAGGTAATATTCTGAATTGCTGTCTGTTTTAACAAGAAAATAAACCAGACTTTAGATTTATTTTCAGTAATCAGTTTTGCTAAAATACATATCCTTTTTCCTTTAAATAACATATTTGAATACTATCTTGTTTTCAAAATGAAAAGCGCTCGTTCCTCATCTGAAGACAGGCACATTTTTGGTTCTTATGTACACAAGGGATCACAACATCATCATCGAATACTAACACTGTAGGTCTCCAAACCATTTGAGAGACGATATCTCAGCTGTGTAGCATGAGAGGCTATTTAAGGACTATCTGACTACTTAGTAAACAAAAGAACAAACCAAATGAAACCAAAAGCAAACCAGACTTTCCATTAAGACCTTACACTTACAGGAACTGAAAAAGTAAGTATTGTCTGCAAGAAGAATTTTCTTCCAAATATATTGAAAAATATGTTGATCTAGTCAATTAATTAAAAACAAAACTGTTGATCTTTTTATCAGTATTTGGATTAAAAGAATATTTCTTTCAGTTTTAACTGAAATAAGGTAACTTTTATGAGCAGTTTATTTGGCCAAAAGCACACTCATACCAAGTCAGTACTGGGAGCACATATGCACACTGTAGTAGGGAGTTGATAATGAAAAATGTCTGACAAATGCAGTTTATGCTAAACCCAAACCTGCTATCTTAGATTCAGATTTCTGTCTCTGCAGCCAGCCAGTCACTGCATTGATGCAGAGGATTAATACAACGTAAATACGATGCAGAGGCACAGCAAATGAATCTAAGCTTTCCAAGCCTCTAGGAAACAAAAATGTACCTGTTAGCCAAATGTCACTGCCCCTCCCTGGGGCATCACCTTTAAAAAGAATTAAGGTTCCTGCCCTCACATCTGCCATTGCAAAAATTCTTGCAGAAAATTTACTCCTCAAATACTTATAAAGATCTTCTAACTTCCAATCTACCTTTGCCCAGAGTTAATAAAACTCTCTCGATGTCTTTTCACTGCAATCCCCCTGCATACATCGGTCTTTCCTTCCATTCCCAATAAGGTATCTGTAAAAAGCCCCTATAGTCTTTTTTGACCCCTTCTATCTCTTTGCAGAATATAAATACTTTAGTCTTCTAATCACTCTCAGTTCTTCTCTTCTTTGATTCAAGCTAATCTTTCTCAAACACTAATAACAATCTTTCAGGTAAAATACAGAGCTTGTCATGAAACGATGCGGCCTAATTTTAACAAAACAGATTGCTATGGTTGCTTGCACCGCAGTTTAATTGCACTGTAGACAATCATCTAGACATAAGAGCAGATTTCAGCAGAAGCAGTACTGATGGCCCTTTTATCATCAGGCAGGGATCTTACTACAACTGAGTAAAGGCACAAGCCAAACCACGGAAACAGTTTTGAAGTATCCAGGTTCCAAAGGAGGTGGGAGGTGATCCAGCTAACCATGGGAGGAGGAAGGATGTCTGTTCAGTAGAATGAGATAAAGTTCAGAGGGAAACAACAGCGATAGTATGAGTTATAGGATGAGAAACAAGTAAGCAGAATAAGTCTTTTCAGCCTGCAAAAGAGATCACAGAGGGAACATGACAAAATTCGGTAATGCTGCAAATGGCATGCATAAGGAGAGCAAGGAATGACCGGTCCCTGATTCCAATACAAAAGAAAAACAGGACAAAAAATGAAGGTAGCAGCTGGTAGGTTCAGCGGAACCTTAAGGAATATGTTCTTCTTGAACAAATAGTTAAGCTGTGGGTGTCTTTGCTACACGTATTTGTGAATATTAAAAGTTTTGGGGGTTCAGGCAGTGAGTAGCCAAATTAATGAGGGAAGATCCTGTAAGGCCTATTCAACACAAAGATGCCATCTTTGGCTCAAGAAGTTCCTTAACTTCAAATTCTCAGCATCTGGAAAAATGTAGAGGAAAAATAATAGTTTAAAGTATCTTTATATGTTTCCCAAGCATTCTTTACTGGTCTCTGTGAGTACCAAGATACTGTTGTAGGTGAACCTGTAATGAGACGTGACACTGCTGTTGTTATGCCCTTTGTCCTAAGGCCCTGCAATGTCATGGAGTTTCCAGGATGCAAAACAAGGCCTCTGTTGGCTTGTGTTTTGTGAGCTGCTGAAGAAATACGCACCAAATGAAGCTGAAGGAGGCAATAAAACACAGCAGGTTGTTTCACAAAGTATGCTGAGTCAATCTCCTGAGCCTGATGTTGCTGATCTCATATCCCCGGCTGACCATAGGAATAGCGATGTCAGCATGAAAAAAAGGAAACTATAATTTCCACTGTGGAAGCAGGATTTAGAAACTTCACAGCATGACGAGGAAGAGTAACTATAGTCTTAGATTACACCATTACTGCCTACCAGAACCATGCTAGAACTGGTGCATAAATTCTGCTTGAATTAATCATGTCCAGTAAACTACGGAAAACATACCATTTCAGAAACTTCTTCCACTGATTTGAATTGGGCTTCCCTGTTCCTGGAACCACCACCCAATTTAATATGATTTATCTGATTAACACATGCATTTATTAGTGTTGATTTATCAGTGAATGAGGACTCGGCACTTGATGGCCTGTTGCTTTGTTCTCTGTTCCTGGGAGTCAGTGAGGAGGACTTTCCCCCTGGCAGTTCTGTTGTGCTTGCCGTAGCAGCATCACTGTGATTTCCCCAAGTGATCAAATGGCAATCGCAATAAAAAATTGCTCATCATTATGAATTCCAACATGGGATAGCAGTGCTATATTCAGTCTTCCCTGAGAAGCTTTGCCCATTTTGAATGACTTTCTGCTCAATTTTAACCTCTCACGAAGCATTTTCTTGATCCAGGGTTATAAAAAGCCAATGATAAATAGGAAACATTGTCCGCACCATCTCAGTGCATCTTTTCCATCTGCACATTCTGAGTAATGTCATAATGTTGTCACCGAGCTGAAACCACCAAAAAACAAGGCCAGGTTATGAGGTTATATTGGTGCTAGAATAAATCAGTGTGGTGAATGAAAACAATCAGCCACAGCTCCTCGGACACTTGCTCACACTGGCACTACATGGTGCCAAAATAAAAATGTACATTTTACCACAGTTCCAACGGGACTGTTAAGAGCCTGAAATACAGCGTCATCTGTGTACTGCCACAATGTTGTACAGGGAGGTAGCCGCAGAGTCTGAATTCTGCACTTCTTGTCCTAGCATTCTTTTTCTTGTTCCTAATGCCAAGTTTTCGTAAGACTGGCCACCACCACACTGAACACTGCTGCGGGAATTTGCCAGCGAGTGCATAGCACCAGGCTGAGATCACATTCAGACCCAACCAGCTGACATGTGCTTTGTAAAGCCACATTTAGGATGCTGCTTCCTCATTGGTGTTGCACTCTGCGCCATCTTTGGGTAGCTTGAGGTTTTAACAAGGGTGAGCTGCTGTATGATCCTTTCTCAGTGAATTACAGGAGAAATTGTTCCATGAAAACCAAGAGTAAGTGGTCACCAGAAGACTTCTGCATTCAAAGGCTGTGTGGTCTCTGCAATGGTTGTGAGCTATCTGCGAAGGAAGCAGGTCAGCATTCTGAAATGGATCCAGGAAAGCACCGGTAATTCTGCATTAAAAGCCTTTGCACGAGTCTTGAGATCAAAACCCCAACAAGTTAATTGTAGCCTTCTTACCTCCTACCACAGGCTTCATGTGAGGCCTCTAATTCTAGGGTGCTCTTCTTCCCAGCTACGTGTTACTTCCCAGCTCAGATAATACAGGTTCCACAGAAAGAGCTGGTATGAGGAGCTGAACAGGAGATTAATGAGGAAAACTGATCCCAAGGGGAAAGCAGTTGGACAAGTCCAGACCAAAAGGAAGAGAAAGATGGATAAGGAAACAAAAAGGAAATCTGGAAAATAATGAAATAGTAAAAATTCCTTGGAGGGTGTGGAATCTTCCTGCTCCTGTCTGCACTGGCCTGATTCATTACAGCCTTCATTTTGGCGCTCATAATTATTATCCATGTCACCATATGTCAGAAGGAAATGTGCCATTCTGTTGCCAGATGTAGGAAATTATCTGGGAAATACTGATTCACCGCAAGGAAAATAATGTATCCATAAAAACTCACCTGTTGAGGCTTGTGGCACGCTAAATAAAAATAGCCTGCTTTCAGTATTAAATTAAAATGGTGAATTTGCATGTAATTCTTCAGTCATGTGCACAGTCAAAATCAGAAAAGAGACAGATTTTTTTTAGCTATTTTGATGTTTTGAATACCAGCATTTGGGGTTTGAAATGGCCACATTCATTCTGAGCCAAAAGGGAGCAGATGTCCATTGGCCAGAAAGACAAGATTTCTTGGCAATGATAATATCTTTATTAGAGTTATTGGTAATGATAATAGCTTTATTAGACAAAATACTTTATGTGGGAGAAATAAGTATATGGACCACAAAGCCTTCATCATGACACTTTTATATTTCCTTATATAGTGAAAATATCCAGCATATTTAAGTGTCCAGTGGAGTTTTGTATTTTTTTTGACAGAAAGCTCAGGATGTACTTCAAGAACAATACTCAAATCACTGTGTACTGCAGGCCACATTTCACTCTGTCACATTAGTACAACAATGGAGTTCCTCAAGGAACAAATACTTCAATTTAGAGCCGCCTTCAGTGAGGAACTGAGTCTCTGCTCTACAGGAGGTAATGTCCTATTAACACCCCTGGCTTAACGGTGGGGAAACTGAAGTAATAAATATCCCAGAACTCCCTTATAAAGCCATACAATGCCAAAGGATTATCCTCCCAGCAAAATACTACATTCAGGAATCTTTCCTACAGACACAAAAATATCCTCCAGACACAAATTCTCTTGTCGACAAAACAGAACATCGTGGTAACACAGTTAGAAAATTTTATAGGCAAACATCTGCTCTTTACCAATTCTTTCAGCCTAAATGGAAGACAAAACTCTTCCATTGTATTTTTTCATACTGTCCAGCTGGGAGGAATGGTAAAAACAGTTCTTATTGAAAAATACAATAAAGCACATAACAAGATGTACACTACCAAACATCTGTACTCATTTATTTTAATTCTTACTCTGTTTGACAAGCAAGCTTTTACTAGCAGTAAGACTGCACTATAGCAAAGTCTTGCCCTTTTTGTTTTGTGCCAGAACTGTAGCTTAGCCCTCCTTTCCATACAAAATAGCAATAGGCCTTTGCTGGTTTGAACAGTCTTTTCTACGCTATCAGCCTGTATTCAGACCCTGTGAAGGAAAGCTGGGTAGTTAAAGGGGGGGTGCTAACGAAAAAGGCTTCCCTAGAGCTCTTCTTCAGTAGCTGCGCTATGGCAAGGATTGCAAGTTCAGATTCCTTAAATCTCATGGGGATTTTTTCTGAATTACTTGTCTACTTTGCCAACAACTTTCTGTCCCACCCTACCTGAAATGACGTATCTCAGTCACAAGGTGTGAAAAGTTAAACTGGCATCTTTAGAAAATGGTCTCAAACCTCATATTTACACTGGTATTAAACAGAAAAGTTCAACCTAGAAGTCGCTCCACTGCAGCCAATAGAATTACACTACAGATGAATGTAGCCTGCAGATGCTTTTGCCTCATGAATGCTGTGCATCCAAATACTTGTCCTGTGGATGAACTCATGAGTATTTACTATGAATAGCTTACTGAACCATGGAAAATACCAGTTCTCTCTACTTTTGTGCAACAGCAATTTTTCATTTCAGGGTTTTTCCAAAGGCACACCCTATTTACTAGTCATCATCTCAACTATTAGCAACATTTTCCTTCCATGGCACATGAATAATAGTATATTGCAATGGTAGGAAGGCATTATATACCTTAAACTCCCTACTGGGCAGGAACTGGGTAGCACATTATGATCAAGGTTGACTATAATCTCTCCTTGAATTCTACTTTTCTCTTAGTGCTCTTAGACAAATTATTTTTGAGATGAAATTGTCCCCAGGCTTATTCTGGAAGATTTTTATGTATGGAAAGTTTTAGTCACATCTTTTCAATGACAGATGAGTTGGTTTATCTTAAAAAAAAATAGTACAAATACCACACACACACACATATCCCCCTGGTAATGCTATGGTTAGATGAAAAACAAGAAAGATTGAAATGAACAATATCACAGCAGACACATCTTAAAAACCTACTTAGAAAAAAATACAACCTAGCAAGGAGATGGCTCGGGGAATGAAGATGAGAAATTATTGTGATTTCAGATACGCATTTCCTAGAGTAAATGCCATTTTCAGAAGTGATGTAAACATGCCAATGCCCAAGTCACACTGAAAGCCAGTAGAATCTATGTGGCTAAATGAGCTCATAAATTACGAATTTAAGATATGAGTAGCATTTGGTGGTAAAACTTGCCAAGGGCACTTATTCTTAAATATGAATGACTTTTCCCAGTTTATTCTTACCACTTTGCAAGTAAAAAAAGGCGAGTCTTCACATCTATTGTAATACCAATACAATTACTGTAATTACAGTTACACCATTCTAGTTTGGCTTCACATTTCCCTGTTCAGACAAGCAAAGCGTCACTTTCAGAAAAGTAATGTTTTTACAGCGCTATTAGATGTGGACATTAAAGTTCAGCTTCTTTTGGAACTTAAGGAGATTTACTAATTGCATGAAAATCTTAGGTTGGCTCAGCATTTGAGGGTGCTGGTGTCTGAAGTTTTAGATAATTCTTTTGAAGGGTATAAATTCAAAGAGGGTCAGACTCATCAAAATTCTACATAATGGTTAACAGCTTAGAAAAACAGTTATCATCTACTGCCTGAGCACCTAGAGGGAAATTAAAAACCTGTAAATGTATTTTTAGAACTCAAGTACAAACAATAAATAAAACAAGCTTTTTTTATTCCTTCCCAAAGGGGACTAGGGCACCACATGCACTAAAGACATAGCCAGGAATAAGACAGGGGACACGGCATATGATGTTCAAGCCTGATGTATTGACACGGAATGTATGCTTCAAATTCAGGGAAAAAAATTCATGTTTTAAGTATCTTGTGGTTTCAGAACCTAAGAATGTATTTCCTTTCTGGCTAAGTTCATATAGGGCAGAATAAATCATATCAATACTATTCTGATCTTTATAGCTGTCTAAAACCCTTTGCCTGACATTCAGGTCAGCTGAAGCAGCTGCAATTCAGGTTGATTTTCTTTGTACTGCTAAAACATATATTAAAGAGTGGCATAAAAAATCTTAAGGTTTTTACAGTGTAAGGAAGGGGAAAAGACTTCTTTTCCGTATCAGCAAACATTAAGTTTTATCTATATTCAGAATGGTAAAAAAAATGTTAAGTCATTTAGGAACACAGCTATGTAACTCAAATTATAATGTGAAAACAGATTCTTTTAAAAAGCACTCTTTTTCCCAAGACAGTTTATTTTATACTGGGAACTGTCTAAGATGAGGAACGCTATGTTGTCAGGGCAAGTTGCATCTTTGATGAAGCGGTTCACTGGAGCATGACTTGCATCCCACTAGAAGGCTACCCAGGAAAGCTGCTCTGCGAGAAGCCACAGCGAAGAATGCAGATCCGCAAGGAGCATTTGTTTTTCTGTCAGCACATCTACCTCACTTACTGGAAGCCCTCTAGTTAAAAGCTTGTCTGCATGTTAGGGCTTATGCCCCTACAATTATGCTGCTAGAACTGCCTCGTGCTGCAGCTGTGTCTGCCCTTGCCTTCTCAAGGGGAAACTGAAAGGATCTTGCAATTGACAGCACATTATTCAAAGCCCTGCCACTACGAAAATGTTGGCAAGGCTGAAGAAAGTGATTTAAAATAATACCGCTAGTATAACCTGAAGTAGACTAAAAGAGCTACCATACCTTCTGCTGGCAGAGCTATTGGGAAATGACATTCTCAGCTGTTTCTTGAGATCCAGAAGACTGGCAGAGGTTGGAAGGCTGAGGTAGGAACAAGAACAGGTGCTAATATGCATATGCCAGCTAAGCCCCGCAGGCAATGACACGGCTGGAGCCATCTTCATCAGTTTCTAATTGGAGGTCAACTGTAGTTGATAATTTGCTTAATGAGTGTGACCTGAACATTTTTTTTCTGCAATATGCCAGGAAATTAGAAATGAAATTGAAAGGTGAATTCTTACCTAACTAGCTTATAGGGTAGCTATTCTAAATAAGGCCAAGTTTGCTGTTGTATGTTAATGGCTTAACTGTACCATACACACGCAGTGAACGGAGAACAGATGTTCACGGGCAAAGCCATGGATAATGAAACAAACGAGTTTTCCAATGTCAAGAAAAGTGCACCCAGGTATAGCAGAGCTGGCGGGAGCGGAACATTGTCTAGGTGATCCATACCTGCATTTTTTGGAAATACCTACTGTGGTCAGTCCGTGTAAATTAGGTCAGTAATATTTCAGAACATTTCTAATTCATTCTCAGAAGGGATTTAATATAAATGGCTCATGTTATAAACACTTCTCTCCACAAGTAATATTTTTAAACTACACAGAGAACACACACCCATGTAAATGTGTCTGTTCAGTATTTTTTATGCAAACTTACAGACCTTTATGAATATGAATTCCACTACATTTAGTTAATCTACCCCAGCATACACCCTTGCCCCAAATTTACCATTACAGTTCATATTTCTAAGTGTTGTTTGGTCTCAGTTCTGAAAACTTCAGCACTTCAGGTTTAAGCCCACAAATGGCACCCAATCACATGGTTGACCTTACGAGTACAAATAACTCTTTCCCTGTATGGCAGGAGCAGGCTTTAAGGAGTTCAGCCAGTTTCTACAGCAAATTCCCTGCTGTGTTTAATGGATTATTCCCACCCCCACAAGCCAGTAACCACAAGCAGCAAAATAAAAGATTCACATAACCGCTTACATCCAAATACAGTCAAATAATTTGTCAACATCCCTTGTAATAAAAAAAAAATCCAAAATTCTGTTTTCCACCTCACACCAAGACTCAAACTTAGAAAAAAGAACATGCTAACATGAATTATGTTCCTAACTTGTGCCTCAACAACCATTTTTATCCTTGACATTCATACTTTGTAAGTTTGTAGCAGTGACAAAGTATCCTGACATGTTTTATGCATCATCTCACAAATCTTTCCTCATACACAGGCAGCAGTTAAGTCAATAGCACTGTACAGTTCATATATTTCAACATCAGAAGTGTGAATGTCCTCTTGGTTAATCACAAGAGGGGCAGAAATGCCCAAAATCCAGCTCTTTAGGTTACAGTGACAAATAAGGCTCTCCAGGGAGAGACTGGAGAAGGAAGTACATCCTATTTAGAGCAATTGCTACATGAAGGTATTTATAGTGAGAAGCCATTATACCAAGTGGCCCACATTTAATCTCTTGTGTGTTAATGCCTCAGGATTGCACAGACATAGCTGCCTGACTGCAATGAACAGGCTGGAAACCAAAGGAAGGTGGTTAATCACATAACCTGTAGCTAAGTCATAGTAAAGGATGTTGTAAATATTAGGAACTTACAAGAGTCTCCTACGGATAATGTGCAGCCATATGGCAAAAAATCCAAAGGCTGTTGTCTAGGTCAGGCAGTCCATGAAACACAAATCATTGGCAGTACAGGAGCAATTCTGGGAAACTACTGCCATGTGCCTGGTCTGTTCTTGTCTTCTTTCCTAGAAGTAAGTTTTTGGCTATCGTCTGGGACAGGAAACTAGGCTGGATCTTCAGTCTCACCTGGAGTGGCTGTTCTTATGAAAGTCATGTGTACTTCGCTCTGCAATCTACCATTATAGGGAGAAGTTGGATTTATCCCTTACCCTCCTCACCTCTCTTGTGGAAAACAGCCACATGGATAGGTGGTGTCTTACTGCATTGCAACAACAAAGCACTCTGCATTTTGAGGAACCAGAAGAGAGCAAACTACGGTATATGAAAAACTGAATCCTTCACTGGCACTGGCACTATGGAATTACTGCAGGTAAGCAACCTCTGTCCCTGACCTTGGCAGCACCAAAACACACCTGTGGATAGATAGTATGACACGTGTTCTTCCCTTACCCTCCCAGTCTTTCCCTTCCTGCCCTTTACAGGTGATCTGAAGTTACTGCTCCCTCTCCACAACCTTGAGAAAGTCCCTCCTGCACTGGCCACCACTCAACAGACGTTAGTGCATCTGCACGCGTAATGGATTTCCTCCAGGGGACGGTGTCTATCAGAAACCACTGTCAGCACATTGTCCGGTTGCCACACGTCTTTTTCAGGAATAGTGTGGATTCCAGAGAAAGCTACATCTGGTTTCACTTGTCCAGAGCAGCAGATATTTGCAAAATCCCAAGTCTCCACAGCAGAATTTTCACCTTCACTGCCCGGTGCACACCAAAGACTGGGACTTAAACACTGACAACAAACAGTTTCCCTCAAGAGCTGAAAGACGTGATATACCTCCTGGAATAGACGCCTGTTTTATATGTTGTTTTTGAAAACTGTGGATCAGTGAAGACTGCTACAATTCTTCCCTCCTGCTCTATGTCATGTTTTTCTTCAGATGCAAGCTAATCTACTAAAACAGCAATGGAAATATCTTCTTATGCAACTCTGGAGTTTTGCCTCCCATCCAATTTTCAGCATGGAAGTATATTGCCCAACAAGCAACGCTAGTAAAACAAGACACATCAAAAGCCTCTCGGTTTTTTAATATTCTCATGGAACTTAGGACTTTTTGTCATCAGTTCTTTGAAGTTTTTAAAACACTAAGCATGAAAAAGTTAGGCTTGACAGTACCCTACAAGCTTCAGATAAATGCCTATTTATCTGAATGCCTATAGATAGTCAAATGTACACAGTCGCATCAAGCCTATCGTTGGAATTTAAAACTGAATTTAACCCGTGCAACTATTTTTCTTGGCATAAAAAATGGAACTGGAAAGAGTCTCCATGTAAAGTTTCAGCTTTGAATGATTAGCATAATAGCCTTTGTGCTGTATTGTAATAAACTTGATGAACTGGAAACATTTATCAGATATTTAGAGGAATGGCTAGGAAATGGCTTTGTATCTCTATAGCTGCAGAATGTGGAAGCAGAATGCTTTCATGGAGAAATTAGAAATTGCTTAGTCTACAAGGGTACTCAAAGATGATGACCATTACTATCTGCAGAGCATGTCAGTTGTTTGCAATGACCTCTGTGGGAAGCCAGGAAAAATTCTTGAAAAGTATGCTTC
Organism: Numenius arquata; assembly: GCF_964106895.1. Classification (NCBI taxonomy): domain Eukaryota; kingdom Metazoa; phylum Chordata; class Aves; order Charadriiformes; family Scolopacidae; genus Numenius; species Numenius arquata. Next base: position 70,551,827 of record NC_133580.1, read on the forward strand.
ATTTAGCATTGAAAATAGAGGCACACCTACTTCAGCAAAGACACAGCCAAGCATCTTGCTGCATGGGTACAAGTTCACTATCCTCTTCCACACAGGAGCGCACTCAGAAACTCACTTGTCGAGCTAGAAACAATTATTGTAGGGTTTGGGTTTTATTTTTTCAGTACTATTTGAATAAAGTAGGTGAACACAATGTCAGTGAAGGTGCTGTATTTCAAGGAGTTTCCACAGACAGGATAAATAAAAGGCAGGTTCTTATGCCCTGCACAGAAACGGCTCTGCACAAAAAAGAAACAGCATGCAGGTTTTCTGTGTGAAACATCTGGCATCATAAGTAAAGTTCATGTACTGACTTAGATTTATCCAGAGAAATGTGTTGAACATGGGCTTGCTGTGTTCATGTAACATAGCAGATTTTTCTAACGTCTACTTGCACTTTCATTTTGACCAGCATCTTCTCCTTTCCAACAACACCGCACTCCTCATTACAAGGGTATTAAACTAGATTTTTACTACTACACCATCATGCAAAACGGACTCTTTTTCTTTCTACAGCTAAAACAAATTAGATCATTTAGAGACATTTCTCTGTAAGTTTTCTCCCATGCTCTTCTCTCCAAGAGGCTAGACCCAAGATCAACTACACATTTTCATAGATTCATTTAAGCATTTTTTCTGTAATTCTCCTGCTGATCCTAGACAGCACACTGGCTCTCCAACAGTGACACACCCAAATCCCTTAAGACCCTGAATACCAATTTACCAACCTACGTCAGAAAAGCGTCTTCCAAAACGAAGAGTGCTCAGAGCAAACTAACACAAATCTACCCGTCTTTCCCCAGCCCACCAAGGTATTTGTAGCTTTTCCTACGGACTATCAGCCCTTTACAGCTCTGCTCATAATGTTCAATCAGCTGCTCACCTCAGCCATAAACGTCAGTATTCCACCACTGGCTCAGAATGAAACACGTCTTCAGCCCCCAGAAGCAAAACTTGGGTAGGAACCATCTGTCCTTGCCTGAAAGAAAAAACACAGAACAAAAAGTCAGTGATGGAAAGGTAGGGAATTTCAACTGTCTATTGTACAGAAACTTTGTACTGTAAAAAACACCGGATATCAGATATGAAGAGATGGGAACATTGCACCAGGGGCACATGACTGCTGCTATGTCTCTAATTCCCCACAAAGAAGTATGGTGAAATTGTGACAATATAGAAGGGAATAGCAACTGTAATAATAGATGACAGCTATTTCGGAGTCTACATAATTTTCAGGAAGATGTGGGACAATACACATTTTCAATAAAATGTAATGAGCTTAGAGAATCTCACATAGAGAACACTGGCAATACAACATCTTTTCTGAATTTTTAACATGAAAACGATACTGAAAATCACAGCCTGACCTTATATAATTTCCAGGTTCTTTTTAGTTATACGAATTAACTGGAGTTAAGTTACTTTCTGGGACTGTCTACAAATGAGTGTTTTACCAAAAAAGTAGTCATCTAGTGAGTAGATCTGTCAAAACCAAAGACAGCTGAAGAATGGTTTGGCAAGTGACAGGACCGAAGGTAACTAGTATGGGTTTGCTGGGAACTTCAGTGTGGATTTACTTTGTTTTAAACTCATAAAGACATCTTCTGTTGACTTCAGTAGCAGTGCTAATTGTATCTGCATACCAAAGTAAAAGCAACATAAAATACTGGGTTTATGTTTTGCTGATATATGCTATCAGAAAAATAATTTTCATTTGTGGTTTTCTTTTTTAATGGAATAAGCTTTAACACAAGATCCACGGGAAGATTCCTTTATCAGACATAATTTGTAATGTGTGGTTAAATTACATGCCAAAAGTCTTGGCAATGTTTATAATTCTTAATAATTACTTTAGAATAAGCTAAAAGAGAATATAAATGCAATTAAGATATGTCAATCAGGCTCAAGAGAAGCTCCCCAAGGCTGAAAATCCATGTTCCCTGCTGTTGTACTCCTAGCAAAGAGCTCAAGCACCAAATAGTTACCTCATTTCCACTTGTGCAGAATTCTGTAATGAGTTACGGTCTATTATAAATTTAACGAATCTTAACTTGACTGGGAAATGACACAGTTTGAGTAGAATCTGCTGAAACTTAGAGCACATTTTACATTCCTTGCAATTCAAACAGACTACTTGGTTTGTTTGACTAATAATGAAAAACAATGAAAAAGTCAAAATATTACATACTTATGCAAATATATTACAGAGTTTGGAGCTTGTTACTATTAATAATAGTAACAGTCATTACTGTCTACCAATGATTTTGTAATAACACAAAATGTTGTTTCATTTAAAACCAAATCAAATTAATTTCCTTGTTTCTCCATGAAAACACATATTTAAAGGATCCAATAATATTTCTGAAAGGCATTATAAATGTTTATTGTTGCGGTTAATGATTCTTATTTTGTTTACTTTTTAAAAATAATACCAGCCCCTTTGCTCCAAATTCAATCCAACACCAAATGCTAGAATTTTCCTTTTTCACATAAAAAGGTACTTTTTATTGTTTCCACTGTAAGGTTTTTAGACAGGGTGCAGAGAAAAGGAAAAACCTAATTTATTTTAATCATTCTAGAGAAAGCTGAGAAAAAAACACATTCAGTATTTAGGAGCTCTGTAGGAATAGGATGTGCTGTTACTGAATGACATCATCTACCTAACTCACATCAGTGCTTCCAATACTATGCTCGCTTAAGAAGACATTTCAGAGTCAGACCATGCCAGACAATAAATGCTAGTTATTAATCAAACATGGATCTATCCATAAACTTCAGCACTCTGAGACCAATGATTTACTGCCTTGACATCTGTAGAGAGGGATGCCAAAAAAACTGAGATTAAAAACTCTCATTAAAACAGACTCAGCTGGGTATTTATTTCTTCAGTTCATGCCTTAAAATGGTGTATTTGAGCCAGGATTTTTCTAAACAAACAGTGTTGACTGGTAGCCTGAGGACTCCCAATAGTTCTATGAAAAACATAGGAAAAGCGTTTTTAAAAGTTTGCCTGTGCTTCGATGTCTATATTTCTCTTCAAGATCCTAAATATGAATTTCCACCTTGAATCTAGTTCTCTCTCATTTCCTACAGAACAATTTAATATGTGTTCTCTATTATTTCAACTGACAGCCATGGTGCAGAGAACTCGTGCTCCCGTTTGCTGCCACCATCATCCGGGGAAAATAAGATATTAAAACAAGTGAAGTGACTGGAGGCTCTTATTTTACGTTCCAGAATATTGACTACATCGCGATAGATGTAGTTAAGGCCATCGCTAATGATCGTCGTGACATTCAAACCGAACTGCGGCTTCCCAATTAGCGCAAGACGGCAGCAGCGGGGGAATCAGTGGGAGGCCAGCCCAAGGTGTGGGATGAGTGCCTCCTGGTGGCTAGCTTCCCATATGGCAGGGCAAACCCGGGAGGGCAAACACTTGCCTTTGTCAAAGTTGAAGGCACAGCCCGGATTATTGATGCGCGCTTTAAGACAGTGACGGCACATAATAACAGACGTGCACACACAGACACAATCCGGAGCGTTCTGATGAAGGGAAACCCTTCCGTCTCCCAGTGATGTTCGGTGCTGCCTTCTTTTCTCCCTTGTGAACCAGCACTTCTGAACAGAAGGTGAAGGATGTTGGACCAAAATGCAAAATATTTATCTGTTAAGTAAATCGGTAACACATCTTAGTATCTCTTCCAGCTCCAGCAATAGCCATGACTCTCAGTTTTTCTCACGTTCCAAAAATGCCGAGTGTTCTGCTGTCAGGGCCCAGGTCTTATACACAGTTCGTTGCTGTAGAAACAGAAAGCTGGAAGTGCCAGATCATGGGATCTTGAGCGCGGTTTCTTAAAATACAGTAACCTGTTCCTCCCAAATACTATGCTCATCCCCAATACTGCTGTCCAAAAATAGAAGTGGGGTGAGGGTAGGACTGCTAGGAAGTAAAAAAAGGCCAGCAAATAAATTTGTTTAAAATACAAACCTTCCCAAGGGTAACAACTTTTTTTTCTTAAACTAATTTTTTCATGAACTATTTCCCCCCCCTAAACTAAGATTCATTTTTCCCTTAAACTATGAATGCAAAATACAGGGTGGTTCACCTCTCTTCTCAACCTCTTTGTCTCATACAAATGTACACCCTCCAGCAGCTGGGAAGGCAAAATAGAGAAGAAAAAAGTGGAGAAGTGGACAAAAAGATGTAATATTCTCCCAGGAGATATACATATATATATATAAAATATTACCCACAAAATCTTTTGTAAAGCAACATTTCCTGATACAGGTTTTCACAAGATGAGAGAACAACACTTCTTACTGAACCATGTTTGACTTCCTTTTCACACACAAATAAATAGTGAGAGGTAATGTTAAGTTGATGGGATTGTTAATGCCCAAGATAGTATTTATCAGGAATGATATGAAAAGGCAGTATATTATTTTGGTATGAATGAATAATACCAATAGCAAGTTTTTAAATATGCTTTACTACACGTAGCTTCAAGGTCAAACGTGAGGTTGCCAGGATGGTGCAAACTGATTGGTGTGAAAGTTAATTTAAAATGTTGTGGTGTTGTGGTTTTTTTTGTTAAGGTTGTGATATTTAAGTTCCAAACTCAAATGGGATCTAAAACCGAAGCAGTTAACTCAGGACAAGAAAAGAGGATTCATCCTCCTATTACTGAAAACATATTTTTATTTGTCTGTAGGGGTCAGAATGAATAGCAGCAATCTAATTGGTACAAAAGGGGAATTTGCATAAAAGATATAAAAGATAACAGGCAACTTTTTTTGTTGTTGTGTTCAGCATCACTAACTGAAAGAATATGCTTGCCTACATTTGCCAAACATTTTGTAACTGATGTATTGAGGTAAAGCAATTCTTCAGTCACAACTGCATAGCGAAATTTATCAAAAGCATTTATAATACAACTTCTTTTTTCTAGTGTACTAATTTGGTAGATAAATATGTGGTGGATGTTCTGTTTGTGGAATATTTTAACAACAGCAATTCAAAGTTTTGTAGTCAAGTATACAAACCTTGCATAAAAAAAATGAGCAGACAACATTTTTCACCCTAGACAAAAAGAAACTTTTGACAGAATTCCCTTCTCTGTAATACCAATTTTAGGACTAATATTTTTTTTTCATTTCCCCATCCTGCTTTCTATTATCCTCTTCACTTTTTCTTTCTTTTAATATCTTGCCTATTCTTTGTGATCTATATATACTTCCTTCAAGTAACTGACTCCCTTTTTTAGAATTTCTTGCAATACTTTTTCCCACCACCACATAAAGTGTTAGTCTATCTGTATTTGAACATCTCTGTTTTTATGGAACCATATAATGGTTCCATATGACAGTCCTAAAAAAAAAAAAAAAAAAAAGGCATTCCAAAAATGACTAGATTTTATATAAATGAGCTTAAATATTCAATTTACATTCATAATCTTTGGTTCTTTAGAAGCTGCATAGGATAGATTAGCATCTAGATTTTTGTTCTATCTTAAAGATCTACTATCTGTTGGGGACTGTAAATTTTGACAGGACTTCCTATATCCTCACATGCTCATTTTTCTCCAAGCAGGATAGTAACAAGAAATAATCATAGGAGTAAGGAACAACATCTATAACTGTGTCAATTAATCTTTTCCTTTTTAAAAAAAGCTTTATTAATAATGCAGTACGGATGTGGTAGAAGGTATGTAAAGTTTAGTGTTGCTACTTTATTATAAAATAAGACATGGCAACCTAAAGGGGAAGATTTACATAATATCTACAATACTGGAAGATAATAAGATTCTAGGAGGACAGGTCATTAAAAAACAATACGCACACTGTCCGTGGAAGCACCTGAGCCACATTCCTTACACAAACACCTAACCGATCAAAAGATTTGCCAGTACCATAGCAGAAACTGCAGCCTCAGTGACTCGACGCATCTTTTCACAGCTTTCGCCAGCTTCATAAAGGAACTTTCCAACTGTCAGGAGGCGCAGCGTTGCAGGTAAGGTTGCCGTTATTATTTTGGCATGCTTTGTCTATGCTATTTCAGACCTCCGTTTGTTTTCTTCATCCCCTCTGCAGAGAGGCATTTTCCCATGCTTTTAAGTGAAAAAATCTGCCGTGACAGAAAACACTAATAATATGCGAGTAGCAAGACAGTCCAAGAGACTTCCTCAGGGAAAACAGGAGGCTGCAGCTGAGAATTACCACAGGCCTCGCTGGTGCCCGTGTAGCTCTGACTCGGTGCCAGCTTCGCCCACACGGGATTTTGGCGGGAACGGCCCTTCGTAAGAGCCAAAGGACGCAAAAAAAGACGGGTTTCTGCACCATCATCTGCAGCGGTTCCAGCCCCAAGCCCTCGAGGCCCTGAGGGGTGGCACGGCCTAAGGAGATCGGGGGGGGGGGCTGTGCCGCTCGTCCTCTCAGCACACAGACCCGCAGGAGCTGCTAGCCCCGGGCCCGGTTTGCCAGCTCCTTGTGATGGCTTGCCCACAGGCGTGCCCTCTCTGGCGGCGCTGCCGCTGGGCTGCCGGGCGGCGAGCTCCTCTCTCCCTTCAGGCCCGCCGGCCCTGTCACAGCGCCCGGCCGCCCCGCCCCGCCCTGCCCTCCCTCAGCACCGCGCCCGGCCCCGGGCCCGCTACTTGCCCTGGCTCCTCCCCTCGTCGCTCGGTTGCGGCGGCGCTTCCGTCCGTCGGGACCGACATGGCGGCGGCGGCGGCCGCCTTCTCCTCTTCAGTGCTGCGCCCGGGCTTGGCGCCGCTGAGGCGATGGCGAGCCCTCTCGCACCCGGCGCCCCGGCCCGGCTACAGCACCAGCAGCTCCCCTCGTAGCGCCGCCAGGTAGGCCGCGCCCTTCGGGGCATCTTCATCCCTCATCCTCCCTCCCCCTCCTCCTGTGGAGCGGCGGGCCAGCCGCGCGCTGCCGCTTAACGGTGGCGCTGGGCGCGCGGCGCGCTGAGGGGAGCCCTGAGGGAAGGGAAGGGCGGGCTGGGCGCCCTCGGCCCTCGCCTGAGGGGCGGCTGCCCCGTCCGGGCGGCGGTTCTCCCCCCGGGAAGAGGGGGCTCCGCGGGGTCCGAGCCAGCGGGCAGAGGTACCGGGAGGGAGGGAGGAGGGCTGCGGCACGGGGGGTGCTCGTCCCGTGGGGATTTAAGGGGTGCAGTGGAATGGGGGGGGGCCCTGGTGTCCTTCCTGCCTTCTCCCCCAGAGGGGTCTGGTGGTTAAACGTTTAGTGGCTCCTGGTACCTTAATGAGCCTCTCAGTTGTTTTACACAGAACTAACATATATATTATTTTTTTGGCATCTGTGATTACTTTCGCTGATGGGTTGTAGGCGGGTATTTTAGTCTTGCTGAAGAATATTACTGCCTGCATGAAGGGACCTGTGATGGTGACAGCCCATCCCATTGCCCCTCGCCGCACCCGGCAAAGCGGGTGGTGTGATACTGCCGCACTCCATTGTTCCTGAAAAAAAGAAATAAATTTTAAAAATACAAATTTTAAAATAAAAATAATATAGATAAATAAAGCCCATGTGGTCACGCTCAGGTGGCAATGCAGCACTGCCAGCGTTAGCTGGAAGCCCAGGTCCCTGGGCCAGCAGGACACACTCTGACGCAGCGAGGACCAGTCTCCTGGCATTGTCACTCCCTGTATTTCATTTAATGTGCTGGCTGGACCGAGCCTCTCGTGCCGGTGTTGAGCCATGGCCACCACAGGTCCTGGGTGTGAGTGGGAGGGTTTCAGCCAGGCTCTTTTTTAATTTATGCTGGAGTTGTCTTAAATACGAACCTGAAAGTCTGCTCGGTTTCGCAGGTCATGAGTAGCCTACACTGGAAGAATTGTCTTTGCTTTGTGTTTTCAAGCGTGAACGGATTAGTACGCCGGCCTGTGATAATTGAAATAAGTGTCTGACCTTCTAGGTATCTGGCACATCCTGTATAACAGAGGATTTGATTCTGTTGGGTTTGGCACAAATAGCTGTATTTCTAGAATCGTGCATGCCCACTTCTCTTCTTCACCGCTAGTAACTGGTTTTTTTCCAGTTCTGTGAAAAGTAGATGCTTCTGTAGTAATGATTTTACAGAGGCTTTCATGTGGGATGTATGGGACTGAGAAGGTTCCATTGCGATGCCTCGTATGATTTTGGGCTTTTAGTGGAGAGGTTGATCCAAAATAGCAGCTGACATCTTTGTTTCTGTAATGACCTGCAAGTCACTGGATGCACTAACAAGAAAGATTAAGTACATGAATTGTTCTCACACAGGGTTCAGAATAAGAGCATCCATGAGTGGGTAGGATGAGAGTGGGACAGGGTGGCATAGGAACAAGTATTAAATCTCTCATTACGCCTGATCAAGTTTTTCATGTGGATAAAATTTAAAATAATAATTCACTTCTTAATATCAGTCTTGAATAGCTTGCTGCAGTGCAACCCTCCTCTGCAGCTGATGCTTTACTTTTTTCATGTAGTTCTTGTATAATACGTCCATTGAAGGACTTAAACTATCGAGATTCTAAACCTAAGAAGCATTGATATACTATAACATTTGCTATTTTTATATTTGACAGTTACGAAAAATTTTCTTTACTTGAGAAAGTTTTATATGCAGTATTTTTAAAAAATAAATGAAAGACTTTGAAGAGCATTATAGTGCAGCTAAGGAGAATGGCAAGATATTGGAACTTTCTCTTTAGCTATATATTTAAAGCTTAGGCTTTTTTTGTTTTCTCTGTGAGAGTTAATTTTATAACTGGGAGGTTTGTCTGAGTTAGAGTTCTGAAGGTCCAAATAACAAATGTTATAGTATTCACTGAGCTGTAGTAAAGTATTCTTCTTGATGTTTATTTCACATATGAAAATACTAGTTGATGCATAGAAGACAAATGACAGTTGTATTCAGGAAGTCACAGATGTTTTCAAGGTGACCTTTGTTTTACTAAAACTGGTTGCTCAGAAGGTTGTTAGAATTGGCAGGCAAGCTGAATTTAAGTGTATTTGTGCAGCAGGTTGTAGGTGTATGCTGCTACTTCATCTTTCTCTGATAAACTCTCAGCACCTTACGTATTGCATCTGGAGAAACGCTCAAAGCTTTAATGCTTGTTGAGTAAATTCAGAGACTTTAAAAATGGGGTATGAGTAGATGGTGACTATTTAGCAGAATGTAGATTCTTGATGAAATATGCTTCACAAAAATAAATCATCTATGTTACATAAAAAGTGATGTTAGCGCAACTGTTTTCTTACTTTTGGGAAGGTAATTCCTGGATATAAAGGATATAAAGGACAGGAAAGGATATAAAGGACAGAATAATCTTGGAAGGAGGAGAAACTTCTCCATTTGGAATGGTGAATGACAATGCATTGCCACCTGATTTGTTTCCTTTTTAGTATTTTCATCTAAACCCAGGAATGGTTTCTGCTTTTTAGTCCCTGGCATTTAAACAAGTTCCTTTAAGTAACTTGGTAGGTAGTGGCAAGAAGACTGTGGTGGGGTTTTGGGTGCAGTTAGAATGTGGAGACAGTTGGTTTCTTTTCCAGAAGTGCTGGCAGCAGCTGTCTGTTTCCAAATATGATCTTTCTTAAGCAAAGAGTTCTTTCCAAGAAATGGATGAAGTATGTTAGGAGTGGGATGATGCTCCTGGCAGTTTGCTTGTGCTTCTAGGATTATTATTTTTATTCCATCTTAAAGACTAGAAGAGGAAAGAAGTTGTTTCAGAACTCACCGCTATGTATTTCTTCCATATGCTGTTAGGGTAATATTTTAAAATCCTTCATGTTGTACCATCCATATGTCTATAAAGTTTAAACAAATGTCTCTGAATAAATATGGTGTTGATATTTTCCTGTGTGTTGAATTGTTAAACAATTCTCATGTTTGAGTATGCTGATAAACAGACAAATATGCATCTTATTAATATAACAAAACATTAATCATATGTTATTTTACTCCAACTGTGTAGTTTTGTATAGTAGAGACAGAGTGCAAAGCTGGCATTAGACCATCTCAGAAGCGTGGTGGTTTGGTTTTTTTCCTGAATGTTGTTCTAGGTGTGGACATATTCATCCCCCAGAATAATGTACAGAAAAAACCCCAACTGATCAGACTTGCAGCGCTTTGAAAACCAGTCCAATGTTAACATAAGCCCAGAAAGATTTATTGTTTTTGCAGATGACTTTGAACTACTTTCATCATGGTAAATTAACTCAAAACACATTAAACATCAATGTTATTTACGTGTTTGTGTACAGATAGACATTAAGCTTCAAGCATATGTGTTTGCAGAGTGTTGAAATGATTTAGTTCTGGAGGTTCGGGGTAGTCAGGCTAAAAGAAATATTACTGTGGAAGGTTGTCAAGCTTTTATTCGTTTACTATCTAAACAAACATCTTTCTAATCTACTGGGTCGTTTTGTTGTTTTGTGTATTTTTTTTTTTTCTTCCAGGGAGGTTTTTCTTTGGAACTAAAATCACACTTCTGTTCCATAATAGGTAATGCATGTTTATATATACTGAATTTGTACCCTTGCCTTAAAATTCTAGATGAAATTGTAAAGCCACTAGAACTAGTAATGATCAAGAGAAATAATAAACACTTCTATCTTCCTAGAAAATAGGGGTAAAATACCATCACGTACTTTGTTTATTTTATGTGTCAAGCAAAGTTCAAGCAACGAAAATTGAAGTAGCCAAACACTAGGGATAGGAATGAAGTAATTAATTATGGTGATTAAATGTAATTTATTAAAATCAGTATCTTGTCTTGCTGTAATAATGACCAGCTGAGATAAATCATTATCAAGACTGAAGTTATTTGTTTTAGGATATTTCTAGTCTTCACCTGTGCCAACTATCGAGGTGTTGAGATTTCAATTTGAGTAACTGAAATGTGTATGGTTAAGTGTAAACACTGATTATTCGTGTTCTTATTTATTTATTTATTTAATAAAGTAGACCGGCAGAATGGTAATGCATTAATAGCTGCTAATTGTGGAATATATAACTGTGTAAAAGAAGAACACAATAATCTTTATGTTCTCAGAAATGTAATGTGTGTTTTACCCATGGTTTTGACGTTGGACTTGTAAAAATTTGGGTGCTCGCTAATTTAGGGTGAAACTATTTGCTGTATATGAAGGTGTCATAAGCTTTAAAATCTATGTGAAAACTTCTGCTAGGAAGTGTATAAGGAAATGATGAACATTTCAACCTAAGTGGTGGTTCTTGCAGTTGCAATATTTACAGCTTGGTTACAGTGATAGTGTTTTTCAATGCAGAGTTAACCTAGTGGATATTTGGAGTGCTTTTAGTAGCTTGGGACTCGTGACAACTGGGACACTTAGTTTCTGAATCACTATAAAAATTGTTAGCTACATTCCAAAAAAAGATTTGCATTAGTGACATTGTACTGATATTGGTAAACTGTGGGTGGTTGAGCGTGGTCATCAACTATGAGCAGGTGATGGGGGGGAAGCAAAGTAAAATTTAAAGGAAGTAAAATTTAGAGGTGGGGGCAGAAATCCCAAGAGTCACAAGATTTGCTGTTATGTCCTTCCTTAAAAGAGGGAATGGTGCATCTGTAACTTGGCAGGTTTGTCATCTGTAACTCTAAGATACAAAGCTAACCTTTCATGCTCCATTTTCCAATTATTTGGTGATTTCAGTTGCTCTGTCATTTGTAGTCAATCTCCAAAGCAAAGGCTGAAAGTTTTATCTGAAGATTTCTTTTCCTTGTACTTTGTCTTCATTGAGGTTCTCCTGTCCTGTGTGGTGGTGGTGTCACCACTGCTGTTACCCTCCTACCTTCCTCACCCTTGTGCATTTAGATTCTTTGGTCGTGACGATTTACTAAGAATTATTGAAACTGCACAGATTTCCAGAATAAATAAAATGCAGCTTATTCTTTTTGGCTGCTTAAAGTTATGATTTTGAATCTTACAGAGTACCAGGTTTTAAACCAGCTCAGTGATACAATTCCTTGCTCTCTAGCTTTCTGTCTCTTTCTGCTTTCTCCCCTCTAAGCACCACCAGCACCAAGCAATGAAGTTAGTATAAAGGCTGCTTGTCTGATACAAAAGGAATTGACATCTTAGCTTCTGAAAGTTATACATGCTGGAGGTTTTTTATTTGTTGTGGGTTGGTGGAATATGTGTGTGGTTCCACATGCTTGGCTGGGGTGATGATCACAGCAATGATAGAGGGAAAGAGGGGGACTGAGGACTTCTGGGACAAGTTCAAGGCATAAGACTTTTTCAGTTTTCCAGTGCTTTTCTACATGGGTAGGGCAATGGTTGTGGGCCCTTCACCCAAGCAGGATGTCTGTCTGCTGTAGTGCTTGTTGAGGACAGAGTGAGGTTACTGGAAGGACAGGGAATTGAAAGGACAAAAGTGGGAGTGCTTGACAGAAGCTGATGAGTTAGTCACCGCTGCCTTATATGAGAAATATTATCATCTAGGCATGTACAAAAGAATAGCATGAATAATCCCATGTCAAATAGATTTTTGAAGGAAATTTGGGGAGGCAGGTAGGTAAAAATTCCTTAAAAGTGAAAAACTTAAGGGCATAAGAATGTTCTCATGTTCTGTTCCCAAATGCAGGAGTTCATAGATATGTTTAGCCTGGCTGGCTATGTGTGTTGGGAAGGTGGGACAAGGCAGGTGAGCTCCTCTTCCGTATGCACTGATGGCACACTCCTGCTCTTCTAGTAAGGGAGTGGGGAAACACTTCGTTCCCGGGTGGATTTGTAGCGCGTTAGTGTCTTTCAAATAATACTTGAAATAATAGCAAATTCACTAATCAAAGCATTTGCAAGTATTTAACGCAGTAGATCAAACACTTAAAAGTGTCTTGTTTATGAAATTTTAGACCTAAATATCGTGTATCTTTTTGTCTTTATAGTGATGAAGCAACCATTATCTCAGGGACAAAGCTTGCTAAACAAGTTTTGAAAGAAGTTCAAAGGGATGTAGAATCTTGGATATCCTGTGGAAACAAGAGACCTCATCTCACTGTCATATTAGTAGGAGACAATCCAGCTAGTCATATCTATGTCAGAAACAAGATAAAAGCAGCTGCAGCTGTAGGTATGTGTTATAAATGTGATATACATGTGATATAAATGATCCTTTGGTAAGCACAGGATGTGGTTATTTAAAAATTAAAAAAGGGGGGGGGCTTTGTATATTAATTTAATTTTGCACTGTTTTCTTCCTCATCTTCTCTGATGAACCTAAAGAAAAGAAGTTGTATTGACATGTGAATAAACTAGTTTTAATGGCACGGGAATGGTAGCCATAAGTTCAATTCTGTATCTTAAAATGTTGTTAGGAAACAGTTTGCACCCTTACTGTTAGAAACTGGAAACTGAAGAACACTTGGGAAGTTTTTTGACAGTTAAATGTCTTAACTGGTTTGAGAGCCTTGATGAATAAACATAATCAGAGAGAAATTAAGTCAGTTTTCAGTTGTTTCTGCAAGACACTTCGATTATTTTTTGAATGTGAAATATTTGCTTAAGAGCTTGCCTCATCAGTACATGTTACATTCCTTCTTTTATATGTGGATTTTTCAACTTGCCTCCAACTATGGTGGCAAAACCTACTACCCTGGCATTGATGGGAATAGTGTTTAAGTAACCAGTTTCACAGGAAGATAGTGAGAAGAGCCTTTTTCTTCATAATGTCCATCTTCATGCTTTAGGTCCACAGTAGAGCCAGGCAAGCCAGTCCAAAACCAAGGCTTCACAGCTCTGAAGGGCAAAATTTCAGACATAATGAAATCAAACAGTAAAGCAAAGTGACTGATTACCTGGGATAAAGCCCAGTCACTACAACATCTCATCTCCAACTGAAAGAGTATCATAGCCTAAACAGTGAACTTCAGTGTTGTTGCTATCAGTGAAACTGCAATCTTGTGAAGAAAAGTTGCATGGTTTATTTTCCAAATATTTCTAAACTGTTGTTTAGTTTTGGAGCTACTGTGTCCAACTATAGATTTATTTAATTTTTTCTGTGTGTTTCACTGTAAGATTTTACTTGACATCTAGAAATACGGCATTAAAGACCAGATCACAAAAGCAGAATTTTTAGCAAGTCATTCATGTTTATTTAAGACAGTTGTTAAGCATCAGACAGATGTTTAGATGAAATGACTGAGCTGTCCATAGATAAATTTCCTGATACTAATACGTGTCTTCTGTTTTTGGTTTTCGTCAGGCATTTCTAGTGAGATCATACTGAGGCCTAAAGACATTTCTCAGGAAGAACTCTTAGATATGACGGTAAAACTCAACAAGGATTCAACAGTTAGTGGTTTATTAGTTCAGCTACCTCTCCCAGGTAGGTGACATCTTTTGTCCCACTCCTCATATGCAGTCAATGTAAGAGAAAAGAGTTTGAAATGGTATTTCAGCAGTGATAAAACCTGCGGTTTTCATCTAAATCTACATAAGTCAATTTAGTTAAACCATTGTATGCTTTCTAATGGAGAGGTACCTAAATTACTGGAGTTGTCGTAATAAGTTGATTGGCGTGTTGGGTTTCCCCTAGCTCTGTGTCTCCAAGTGTTGTCTTTTATCATACATTTATACTGTATGCTCTGAAGGGGAGGAGCTCTCTTTTTGGCATGTACAGGCGTGAATTCTAGCACTAGCTGGGACTCCAGGGGTTACTGCTTATAAGTGTCTCTGATGATGGTGAAGTTGAAGCTTTGTTGAAGCTTTGTAAGCTCTTTATTTCCACTTTTATTCCTGGTCTTGGTCTTCACTTTCAGACAGTTCTTGCTGCCTTTACTTTATATCTATGAAATAGCAAAAATTGGGGCAGGTGCTGAGTGTTATAGAGGAAGAGGTGCTTTGTTTGTGTTTGTAATAAACATCTGATGATGTTTATAATGTGTTTGTAGTAAACACCTGACATTCATGATTAGGAAGTTTTGCGCTTCGTATGATATGAAAGCTAACTGAAATCAGCCACTTGTTGAAATAAGTTGGCCACAAGGTGGAAGTATATCACAAGTCAGGAGACTGATCTTGGACACCAAGTAGGGAACTCTGGGAGCTGATGGAATGTGGTTGGTTTGCTTTGAACAAACAGCTCTCCCACTATGAAGAGATTACGGGAAACAGCTCTCCCACTATGAAGAGATTACGGGAAACAGGTAATGTAACAAACTTTCATTTCAGTAGTGAGAACTCATGCAAAAAATGGAGCACTGACAGCTTAGGGATGGAAGTCTTTCTGTCTGAAGCGTGTAGCAAAGGAAACAGACTCATCAATTGGACTCCCAATCCGCTGTTGTGCTCCCCAGAACTGGGAGGTGACATGTGACACTGTCTTACTTGTGTGAGTACTTGGTAAAATTGTTAGGTACCTCTTGCAGAAAAGAAATTTTTTTTATGAGAAGGAAATCAGGTCATTACAGTCTACCGTTGAGCTGTCTTCCTTCGTCAATACATAGTTCGTGAATAGTTAGTGAATTTAAACCTGTTCAACATTTGAAAAGATAAAACCCATGAGGGTAATTCTAGTTGTGTGGATTCAAATGTCTGATGCTAGTACACTGAAATGTTTAAGCCCTAAAGTAGTTGGCTGAAGATCCTTCTCAAGAACTATGGTTACAGTAACCACATGAAGACTAACTAGCCTTCCTCTGCCCTGTAAAACTTGGTGGATTGAGGCCTGGCTGTTGCCTGCCTTAGTGAAAACCTTAAAGTAATTTAATCAATAGCAGAACTTTTTTAATATTGCATTGTCTGTGTAGTGAAGTTAAATATGCAAGTTATCATGAACTGAAAATGTTCAGGAAGTTCTTTCCATAATTGCTGTCAGATATAACTCTGATTACTGAATTATTTTTTTTTTCCCAAAGGAATTTCAGAAACAGAAGGGCAGAAAGCTAAGTTAGCTCACTTTCCAAAATTCTTTTGCTTCACATTCTAATGGAAGGAGACAAAGCCTAGAAGTTGTGAAAAATTTATCAGTGAATGCTGCTGATTCCAGAGTTGAGGTTGTTGTGGGGGGTTTTGGGTTTTTTTGCAGTAAACCACACACAGGTGTGGCTTTTGATCAACACAGGGATAAAAATAGAAGCAGAAAACAGCTTTGTTCTCTTTCACTTCTGTGCTGGAGCAACTTAACTTTGAGGATTGTCATCTTTGCCTGAGGAAAACTTCCTTTCTGTGCGCCTTTTGAGTTCATTACCTCTGATGTGGTAATGGTTTTGCAGACAGTTTCCTGTATCTTTTTTTAAATTGCCTGGAAGATGGCTATGAAATGGTAGATGTCTATTTGAGATAGAATACGAAAACCTCAAAATTTTCTTAGTGGTAAACAGCAAAGAAGCATGAGATGAATGAGTAGAAACATGATGTCCTTCTGTTGTGAAAGACTGTGCCAGCCAAAGTGTGGCCTGCTTTGGAGCTGTGTTAAAATCATAGTGGTGTCCCAATAGAGCTTCTCAGAATTATTTCCAGGGAGCTCATTGCTGCTGCTCAACAGCTTTCTCCTTGCTCTGTGTCTGTATTTTTTGATTGTATGGTATGTTTTCAAATCCCTTTTGTGCTGTGTTTTTGTTTTCACCAGTCTTCCCTTTTGAAAACCAGTCTTTGTTTTTCATACGTCAACATTAGAGGCACATGTTGGTTGTCGTGTAAATAAGAGTTTCTCTGTGCATGGCAGAGTAGCTGGGCAAGAGATGCCCACTGTCGCCTGGCAAGCTTGGTTAAGAAGTGAAAGGGTGAGTGCAGCATGGAACTTGGCACGGGGAGTAGCTTGGAATGACAGCAAGTAAGTTTGTGTGAATATCAGTTGAGAGGAGACGAAGCGTGTTCTGTGAGACTGACAGTAGACTGCTTCAGCAATTATTTTGCTCCTCTGGAAATAAATGAGGCTACCTGCAGTCAAGTGGAAACAAACCAGGAAAATACATTTCTTGAGGCAAATAAGATCCACTCATTAAGTAACAGTAACTGTCTATACAGTTTGAATTGGTTTTGTTTGTTGGTTTGGGGATGACCCAGCCACGATAGTGCTTTAGAAGTGTCTCTGGTGAGGGAGGGAAGGTGTCCACATCCTCTCTTCTCAGGCCTCCGTCAGCCTGTGTGTCCCCAGCTATGCAGCTGCGGTTCTTCCTGGTAATATGTACCCTTCTCTGAAATTCTGCAAACCAGTTTTGGGTGGGGAAAAACAATATCCATGTAAAGCATGATCTCTTTCTCTTTTACATGAAGGGATCTATTTTCTGTCTATTTCTGGAAAGCTGCAGCCAGCCAGCAATGAGGAGGTGTTTGTCAGAGCAGTGTTCTGTCCTATCCCAGGCACAAGGAAAAGCACAGCTGCCAGGTTTTTGTTTGATGAACAACTAACTTGCCTAAGGTTAACAAGTTTTCTTTTGCAAAAACTGTTGAATAGGTTACTTCAAATTTCTTCTTTTTTTTTTTTAATTTTTTTTTTTTATTCCCCAAGTTAATGTTTAATAAGAACAAGATGATGGTTGCCTTCAATCTGGACTAGGCTAGTTTGACTTGACGTGAGACCCCACCTGGAGTACTGTGTCCAGCTTTGGAGTCCTCAACACAGGAAGGACATGGACCTGTTGGAAGGGGCCCAGCGGAGGGCCACGAAGATGATCAGAGGGATGGAGCACCTCCCCTATGAAGACAGGCTGAGAGAGCTGGGGTTGTTCAGCCTGGAGAAGAGAAGGCTCCGGGGAGACCTCACAGCAGCCTTCCAGTATCTGAAGGGAGCCTCCAGGAGAGCCGGAGAGGGACTCTTTGTCAGGAAGTGTAGCGACAGGACAAGGCGTAATGGTTTTAAATTGGAAGAAGGGAGATTTAGATTAGATATTAGGAGGAAATTCTTTCCTGTGAGGGTGGTGAAGCACTGGAACAGGTTGCCCGGGGAAGCTGTGGATGCCCCATCCCTGGAAGTGTTTAAGGCCAGGCTGGATGGGGCTTTGAGCAACCTGGTCTGGTGGGAGGTGTCCCTGCCCATGGCAGGGGGGTTGGAACTCGATGATCTTCAAGGTCCCTTCCAACTCTAACCATTCTATGACTTCTAAGAGACTCTTCCATCAATGTACTTAACATCTTAATTTCCACAGACCTTTCTCATTAGCATTCAGAAGGAAACTTCCTCCCGTCAGAATATGGAGAATTAAATTGTAAATCATAACAGTCTGGTTTAACTCTATGGGTTTTTTTAATTGGAAATCTTTTAACAAGAGATCATCCTGTTTTAAGTTTTATAATGTGTGTGATATCTTTTAATTAGTTTGCTCCTTCTACAGCAAAATCACAAAATACCTAGAGTAGAGCAAGTTGACTACTAAATTCAAACACCCTATATATCCTATACATGTCTATGAATTATTTTTACTGGGAATGTCTGAATTTTGTAATCAACATTCATTTGCCTTTATTTGGCTTTTTTAAACATCCTGTTACGCTCATGGAAATGAACATTAAGATATGTCTTCTCACAGTCACAGAGTTCAGACAGGGATCTAGCCTAGAATGAGTGTTGTAGTGTTATATAAAAGGTGCAAAAATAACCATTCTGTGATGGAAAAGCTGGAAGTGTAATCCTGGAAGCAGTTTGAGTCCTTATTAAACAGTGAAGACTAAGATGTCCCTGCCTATGGCAGGGGGGTTGGATGAGATGACCTTTTAAAGGTCCCTTCTAACCCGAACTATTCTGTGATTCTAAAATTATGACTGAGGTATCACTGGGTAAATACATTTATTAAACCAAGTTTGCTTTCTGGGACAGCATGGGGGTGTTTTGTAGAGCTGTTCCTCTGGAGCGTATAAACATGCAAGCGTTAACCTTGGGTTTGTAACTCTGAGGTAGGAGGAGGTAGGACTGGCTAACACATTTTTTTTTCCTAATCAGTACCAATGTTTATGCAGTATAAGTTTTAAGCAGTTGCAGACCTATCTGATATCAATAGTGCATATGAAAAATGTTCTATACAAAGAGAGATTAATAATAAATTATGTGCAGGTATCGTCATTTAAGGCATACTTGGTGTTTTGAGCTCATCAATATCGAACAATTTTGTGCATTCTCACAGTTTTCCAATGAAGTGGGATATGTTTTAGTCCTGCTGATTAGCAAATTACTAAAAACAGTTGTATTGTTGTAAAAAGGAAAATGAAAGCTAGACCTGCAAAGTTATTTCATCTTAGGGTTTCCATACATTTGTTTAAAACTTAGGTTGTGTATCCTTTGTGATCTTACAGACAGGTAACATGCACAATAACTTTTTTCCTACTTTTTTTTTTAGCCACTTGATAATTAACACTCCCAGAATACGGAAGAGACTCTGAAATGTCTTGCTCAAATGTTTATCTTTTATAGTTACTAAGTCGTCATTCTCAGCTGAGTATCATCCTCTTGTATTTTGCTTTTAGTCTGTTGTATCAGCAGTGTCACAAACTTGAATCATTTAATTTTCAGTAGATGACTTCAAAAGGTGAAGTTGTGACTGCTGCCGTTAGGGGGAGAGTGTAGTTTATTCATAATGCATAATAATAATTACCCCAGCTAGACCAAACTCCTGTGTTTTTCTGTGTAATGATTCAGATAGAATTGATGACACCTGACAAAGGAAAGAGCTGTAATTTGAAAGCAATGTGTTTCCTAGATCACATAGATGAACGAACAGTTTGTAATGCTATCGCACCTGAAAAGGATGTGGATGGATTTCACATTCTGAATATTGGACGTCTGTGTCTCGATCAGCCTTCTGTCATACCTGCCACTGCTGCTGCCGTGTGGGAAATCATAAAGCGGACAGGTAAGAAGCTGAACTGTATTGAAACTTTTTATTTCAGAAAATGAATGAAGAATTAAGTCAGGTGTGAGTTAAAAGGCGTAGGTTATCTAAATGGATTGGGCTGATTGAAGAACAAACGTTTAGAGGAGTAATCTAAGTAATGAGGAGGTGCCAAATAGATGAGATCTTTTGCCAGTAGCAGAACTATTAATTAAGTGTAGACAGTAGTCCGCGTAGAATACTTGGTGAAACACTTTGGTAACTTATTTTCTGCATTTGATAATGTTGTGAGGAATTTTCTGTAATATTGCTGAACGCCTGATTATTTATCAAATACAAAATTTGAACACGTAAGCTCTTCTGGTGGAAGGGGAAGAAAAAAGAACAAAACCGGGACATTTAATTCAGTACTAGAAGGGGAAAAGAAAGCATATGTATTCAATAGTTGTCATTTTATAAGTGTAACATACATGTTCTTATTGGTAGATACAAGAGCTTCCATTTCCCTTGGTGGTCAGAGAAAAGAAATTAAGTCTCTCCAAAGGGTGATTCAGACAACCTGAAGGAGTTGCCAGTTTTGTTTCTCTAAGGTGAAAGCTAAAAATTGTTTTGTGGATTCATTCCTCAAGTTCAGCCTTGTGCGTTTTTCAAGTCAAGTTGATGTCATCAGTCCGCAACAGCAAATAATTATATCTTGGGGCTTAAGAGGAAGGGTTTAGGTATATCAAAATAGTGGAATACAATTTTTTTGAAAAAAATTTTTTTCTCTTTTTTTTTTCTCTATAAGGAATACAAACATTTGGAAAAAATGTTGTTGTAGCTGGAAGATCTAAGAATGTTGGAATGCCTATTTCAATGCTTTTACATACTGATGGAGAGCATGAAAGGCCTGGAGGTAAGTCCATGAATGTTATACTAAAGTACCCAATTGTGAAATCATCAAAATAAAGCTGACCAGAGGATTCAGATAGAAAGAGAAAGCTTTTGTCTCTTGTACAGTATTTGCAACCAGAGAAGGGAAATACATTAGCAAATTTATTTCCTGACATATTCTCTCTAGAGCAGTTTCTGGACTTGACTTTCTCTGGTGTTATGTCATTATTTTGTCTTCTATTTGAGACAGCTACTGTTTAAACGTGCTTAGCACTGAACGTTGAGGGTATTACCTGATGGTGTGGCCTTAAAGAACTACAGAGGTTCATGTGATGCTTATACAAAGTAATAAGTAATATAGCTTTATGCCTTATGCTCATGCTTAGTTAATATTAATTTCAAGTTTTTCATACACATGCATGTGCACACATATATACATATGCATACACACATACACATGTATATATTAAAAAAAGTATGTGACATGTTTCCTTTGTTGTGCTATGTTAGTTAGGTGGTTATTATGAAAATATCTAAATGACCAGCAACTTTTCTGTGTGACCTCTGTGATATTACATGTTGACCTGGGGGATTTTTCTGCAGTGCAGTTTATATGCCCCTGGAAATTGGGGGTTGTAATGGAAATATTTTTAAATAATTCTGATTACAGAAGCATGCATGTGCTCCTATAACTGTGCTGTAGAAAGAAAAACAAATATAAATAGAATACTGTCCTTCTGCAACTTCATTTTGATGTTAGAAACTGCCAAGGTGGTGTGTGCAAACAAGGTAAACATTCATGTTTAATCCCAGGCATATTTAATAGGAGTGGAGTGAAATCTGTTATTAATATAATAAAACAGTAAAAGTTTCTTACTAATCATAAAGTTGGTTTTTCCATTCAGCCTCTGTGGGAAAGTTGCTATTTGAAACTTCTCTCAGTGTTTAAATTGTAATTACCATCAGTGTATAGTTCTGGTCTCATCCCATTCCCATGAAAATTAGTAGCATTTCTGCCATTTGCTGCAAATATTGCATTATTTATACTACTGGCAGTGCAGCTCAGTTGTTGAAACAGAGTTCTGTTGCAAACTACTTGCATGCTTCTCAGTTGGAAATGGGGAAACTTGGTGACCTGTGATTCTTTCAGTGACTTGCTACGAAACCCAGAGTAGTTGAATGGAAGTTTTTTAGGGGTAACCAAGCACTGTTTTATAGCTTTCAGCTTTTTAGTTAATTAGATCCATGGCTCAGCTTTTTGTTCACTTGGTTCTTGGGCTTCTAGCTGTTATTTGACTGTCTGGTAGTGTGACTTGGGGTGGTTTTTTTGGGGGGGATGTCATTTTGGGGGTTGGCCATGAGTTTTTTGGCCTAGGAAAGAACTTTGTTGTGCTTAATGGTCATCTGCCTACCTGACCGTGTTCTGATTCCTGACATAATACACATTACTTCACTGGCAGCCCTATTTACTGGTGGTGTCATTGATGCTATGTACGTCAAGTATTCTATGTGGGGACACAAAAACATTCAAATATTCCCTTACTGACAGTGACACTGAATTAACTCATTGAAGAAATGGATTTTATTTTAAGGTAGTTATTCTTTTTTTTTTCCAATTTGCCAAGTGGAATAAAGCACCTGTCAATGAGAAAACAAAGGAACATTTGTACTTCTTTCACAATAAATTAGCATTAAGTATGTATTTGTCATGTACATGGTGGTAAATACTTTTGCAGTCAGGTAGTCTAGTATAGTTTTCATTCCTGACTCACAGATTGGGCTGTCCTTGAACTTCTGGTTGGTTTTCTGCAGTTAGCTCTTTTCTGGTTCTGCTCTGAGCAGCAAGAGGCTAGCCTGGATGGTGTTGGGGGGGAGCGTGGGGAAGGCAGGCTAGGTGGTACTTTCAGCTTATTATATATATTCTGGATATATATATATATATTCTGGATATATTATGACAGAGAAGAAGCTGAAGGCAGTTGAGATAAAGGTGAGTTAGACAGTGAAAGCTAAAGTACAATGATATCGAGGAGGTGGAGCTGAAGAAAAGATTGGAAATGTGAACATAATAAAAATTATAGCTTAGATGGACTAATCCTTTCCACCTGTTTTCGTATTGGCTAATAGCAGGGCAAAATTTGTTCATTGTGATCAGAGACATCTGCCAGGATACAAGATGAGGTAGCTTTAGCAAGTCTGCTAAGTTTCTAGATGAAGTAGGTTTTGGGGTTGAAAATTACATGTCAAGAGTTGCTAATTTTATTTCTTACCAAACAAAGGCAGGCTTTTTTCTTAAGAACATATTTTGAATGATTTAAACCTGTTAATAGAAATTAAATGGAAGCTTTTTCTTTTTTCTTTTTTTTTTTTTTTTTATTCGGGGGCATGGGGACCAGACAAGACCTACAGTTGAGTGGTGAAAAAGAACTTTCTCAGGTTATCAGTCAGGATAGGGTTTTATCAGCAATTGGGCTGATTTGATTAAGTAAGTTTTATTGAGAAGTGATGCAAGGGGAGAGGTGTGATACTATTATTATTTTTTTTTTTTATTCTAGGTTCTAGTTGTTGCTTTTTTTACAGATTATGAAGAAAACTGAAAAGCTGGGATCTGTCTTCATCTGTGATGTTTTGTATGTAGAAACAGTCATGTCCTGCAGGTGGCAATATCTGATCAGATCGGAAAACCATCTGAACCTTTACAAAACATTAAATGTGTTTTGTGTAGGCAGGTCAAGAGACTTGTTTTATAAGCTAGTGAATTCTCTCAGTGGTATCATACACTGTAATTGCTAGGTGTATTCCTTTTCTTTCAGCAGAAAAAGCAGTGTAAAAATAGTTGTTTGTTTTCTGTTTTGGCGTGTTCACAAGTAAATGGAAAACCTACCCTTTCATCGGTGTCTGTAAGCTTCTGGACCGCTATTCTGAAGGTAGGGGGTTTCGGGTTGGGGCTTTTCCCCTTTTTTCTCCTTTTCTTTTTGATAGTGAAAGCAGTTACTTGGTTTCAGGAGCTGACTACAGACACATTCTTCGCTAAAATCTCGATAGGAAAGTGGCACAGATTTTATTTCTCAGAAGGTGTGAATATTTGTATCTTTGAATTTTATCCATTGTTTTTTCTCAGCCTGTCTGCTGGGCACAGGGTAAGAGGTCAAAAGAATCTCATTATGTATATATTTTTTGAAGTAATGATTGTGATTTTGGGCAAGACAAGTTTTGCACTTAAATTCATAGGAAGTTGTAGAAAGTTGGTGAGAGACAGCAATTCCCCTTTCATGGAATTGCTTACGCACATCTGTACTTTTCTGTTCTCATTACCTGAAACTGTCTTGATCTGCTTCTCTTTGAGGAGAGATATGCGCTGTAGAGACTGAAGGAGAAGAGGGATCAAAGGTGAGTGGAAAGAGCACAGAAGTCAGAGCACAGACGTGTTGAAGATGAGATGCTTGAGGAAGAGAGTTAATGAGATTGGAGGCACAGATTAGATCGGTCAGACACATTCCAGAGGAAGCAGATGTGGTGTTAACATCTGAGATGGCAAAAACTTTTAGTTTAATGGTTCATAATGTGGCTTAGGAGTCTCTGATGAGTGGAAGGTGGAGATGAAGGGATGTAACACCTGAATGCTTGTCCAGTACAAATAGTTCACAGGGGAAGTGTTGGGAGGAGTCTCTTTTGATAGCTATTGTCTTTGCCGTTTTCTTGATGGATCACTGCATTTGCTGTTGGATGCAGTACGAGACTTCAGTCCCTATCCCCATGACAATTCACTTTGTGTGTAGTGGCTGCTCCTCAGCATCTCCATCAAACAGCACAAGGTTTTTCATGTCTTGGAAGGTTTATTTGTAGCCTCTTGCCAAGCAACATGGATACAGGCAGGAGCAGGCCCCATAGCTTTTGAATTTGCCCATAAGGATGTGTGCTTCTGTTTGTGAGAACTTCAGACACTTCCTACTCTGGTATCATGTAAGAGTTCAGCTGTTTTTCTTTTACTGGGAGATACAAGAGGTGGTAGGACACCTGCAAAACTTTGAGCACCTGTTTGTCCAGTCTTTTCAATTTCTGTTGTTGTGCTTGAGCTACTTAAAATGATAACTTGGAATGCTTTGAGTGTGTGGGGAAAAATACATGCATTGGATGTATTGATCCCTTAAGTGGTTATGGTGATAAACCTTCTCAGATCCATTCAATTGGAATTTTGTAAATACTGGTGCTGCTGTTAATTGTGTTCAAGAATGCCTCTCCTTGATGAAATCTGATACCGTTCCAGTCAAGAGAGGGATTTGCTCTCTGACCCTTGCATGCTGTTTTTGATCAGCAGGGTTTCTAAGCAAAGACCCTTGGCATCCTTGTCATAGGTATGAGTCTCATTCCCTACGCAATCAGGCCCTGCAAAGAGAAGAGCTGCAGTTGTCATCTCCAGTTGTTGGCCAGGTTATCAATCGTGTTAATTCTTGAGAGGGGGAGTATCAGTAAGAAAACTGCCCCCTCGCTGAACTTGAATTACCAGTTATTCGTCAAGCACTCAAAATCTGTCAAAAACGTGGGCCAAAGACTAAACTTTGATTCAAAGGAAATGCTGTTATGAAGTTAGGTCACAGGTACAAGGAAGACTGTCGTCTTCCTGTCTATACAACAGAATGTCAAGGGAGGCATCTGGGGAGCTTCAGGACAGATGAACAATAAACATGATTGAGGACAGAGATCTGAACATGATGATCTTGTACTTAATGCTTTAGTTTGTGACAAGCAACTGAGTCCTGTGGCACACTGTACAAATTGTGCTTAATAAGGTAGCCACAGGATTCCATGCTGGGTTTGCTCCGTGTAATTCCATTAAACGTAATGAAGCTGATTCAGGAATAAGTTAGTCCACAGTGTAGAAATGAATTCATCCTGTGAGAATTTTTAAGAGTAAGCTTTTTTCATATGTGTGAGCAGCAGGTGTTGTGAGAGTTCTGCTTATGCTGAAATAAATGATGCATTGCGTGACAAATCTGCTCGTGATCTGTACTGCTGTTAACGTACCAAAGTAAGTCCTCTTCACCTCAAAGTAAATGCTATACAAGCATTTTATATGTGACAATTAATTGATAATCTCATTTCAGGTGATGCTACAGTGACCATTACTCACAGATACACACCGAAAGAGCAGCTCAAGATCCATACACAACTCGCTGACATTGTAATAGTAGCTGCAGGTAATACTAGTTGTTGTTAGTACTCCAATCACGGTGTTTAAAACTTAAAAAATAAACTTTGTTGTCTGTGTTGGTGGCACTACTAGCTCTTTCACGTTTCACCCAATAATTGGTGCTCGTGCTTGCTGAGAGTGTTGCAGTCAGTAGGATTTCTTGTTGTAAGAAGGGCAAGTGATTTGGCTCTTTGTTCTTGCCCTTCACATTTGCAGACTCATAAACTGTTTGTCACATGTGACACCTTTCCCTTAGGGAGACTTTAGAGTGAACTCAAGATTGGGAACCAGTCAGTGCATAGTTTATACAGGTATAATTATGTAAATTAAAACATTCTCTCTGCAGTGCAAAAATAATGAGTCATTTAAATTTTGACAGAAAGGTTTCTGTAAATCAGCTGGAGGCTGCATTCATAAAACAAAGGTATCATTCCCTTGCTGTTAGAATTAAGGGCAACCTTGCCATATTAACTGGTAGTTTTGATAACATACATTATTAATGGCTGAATTTTTATTTTATTTTTTTCTTTTAAAATTATCGAGTAGAGAGGAAGAGAATGGTAATTGCCTAGAGGAAGGGTCTTGAAAGATCAGTGTCTGTATTCTTAAAGCAATGTAGAGTGAAATACTTGCAGTTTGACTAGCCTAGAACAAAGAAAGAAGCAGAACCGCTTCTGAGCGACTTCTGGTTTTTGTTTACGGGTATTATAAATAGAAATATAAATTAATTTAAAAAAACAAAACCAAACAATCCAACTTACTAAAAAACTTGGTGAAATTCTGTGTCTTCTCACAGCTCAGAATATCCTCCTTCTCTCATATCGTTTTGGAGGACAACAAGAGAATTGTGTCTCTTTTCTGCTCACTTCCTCCCTCTTCCTCATCCTCAAGAGCAAAGTCTTGCTAACTTATTTTCTAGATGAAGACAGATAGGTACCTGTCTAAAGCTCATCACTTCCTGTTGAAGCGAGATGTCCTTTGCTTCAGGGCTTAACTGCACTATCTCTTTCTCATGCCAGGTCAGCAACAAGAAACAGCTCAGTTGTCCCACATGTGGTTACTCAACTGTGGGCCTGACCAGAATTCGCGTGCTGTGAATGAAAAGTAATAATATATACGCTAATTGGAAATAAACTAGTAACTTTTCATCCAAATTCACTGCTTCCAATTTAATCATCACTTCCGATTTTTATGCTGAACACAGTTTGTCATCACTTGTAGTTAAATGGTTCAGTAGCAATTCAGCTGTGTTTGCTCTTCACATTATTTTCCGTGTGTCATTTATAACAGGAGCATGATACAACACTCATTACACAACATGACATATACATGGAATGATGAAAAAACCTAGGGCTAGATTGTGCAAACAGTGTGCGGCCCTGCCCCAGTGGATGCTCTGGGGAAGATTACGCTTCAGAAAGGTGGAATCCCTCTGAGGTTCCCCTTGTTACTTGAGAACCGTGCACATTGTACCTTTGGGATCACGCAGTCCCCAGAAATGTGCGACCTGTTCAGTGAGTGTTGCAAAAAAGCTAACTTCTACCCTGCCAGGTAGAAACAGCTGCTGGCGTAAGATGTGCAAATGGAAAACAGCTTTTTGTGTGTGTCTTCAGGTATGAGCAAGATCCCTATTCTCATTCTCCTCTTACCATGTACTACTTTTAGAAGAGCATCTGCGTTCTGGCTCCTGGTTTGGTGGCTTGTTGCAGTGAGTCTGTTCATTCTGATGTGGTACCCTGTCTCTGAGGAGTCTCCTGTTTACTTGCATTCATGGCGCTTTTAATGCTTCAAATCAGGTGCTTCTGGGTTTACTCTTAAGTTTGAGAATACCCTTCTTCTTAAGTTTTTTCTCATTCGCCCCCAGCCTTGGGACCCCAGTTTTCCTGCTTACTTTGATTGTAACTATCCATGCAGCTTATTCCTTCCCTCTTGTTCCCTCCCAACTCCTTGGATCACAATGCTGCTCTTGTCCAGCCTACCCCTCCCTGAAATCTGTGTCTCTGCTTCCAGGTGGAGCTTCCTAAACTTTCCATACCACACAGCTTTTGCATTTCTAGCCAAAGCATAATATTTTCTCCTAAGCACATGCAACACTTCGCAT
The DNA here is from genome assembly GCF_964106895.1 of Numenius arquata. Taxonomy (NCBI): domain Eukaryota; kingdom Metazoa; phylum Chordata; class Aves; order Charadriiformes; family Scolopacidae; genus Numenius; species Numenius arquata. The sequence goes on from NC_133580.1 coordinate 70,579,815, forward strand.
CCCACCATAGCTTTTCCTTACTTTGCCTGCTATCCCTGCCTATACAGGCATCCCACCGAGTCTGTTCTTTTTGCCATCAGCCCAGTCCTGTAGTAGAAGAATAAGTGCAGCTTTAGGTGTGGTGCATGTATGGCCACACAGTACTCCCAGGGCAGTGAGGGAGGCTTCTGCTGTCTTGGCTTTCCAGTCTGCCTGGAGAGAAAAGACTCATCTGCCTGCTGGGTTTGGAGAGGGGTAAAGAGGAGAAGGAACAGGGGTGCCAAATGCCAGGTGAAATTCTTCTGGGACTACTTGTGCTGCCCCTCAAGGCATGATCTGTGGTCCTCTTGTATAGGAACTGCTGATTTGTCAGACCCTTTTATTCAGATAGTGGCTGGTTAGCTTTCTCAGGAGTTGGCTGCTTTACAGTCCTTGTACCTAAGCTGGGATTAGGTAGGGCTTTGTTTCTCTCTTATTTAAAATGTGATTCATCATTTTCTACAAAAATTACCAATGAAAGATTTTCCCACATTCTTCAATCAGTGCATTTTAGGAATAGCTGCTCGAACGCTTATCTCTTCCTACTCGGTATGTAAAGTAGGCTTAAGTAAATAGATCTGCTCATTTGGTTTGGGGGTTAGTTTATTTGTTGTTATTAAGTATTTGGCCTATTATCAAACCATTTTACAAAGGGTGTAACTGTGCAGCTTCCGTTAATATGCTTCCATTCCTATCGCACACAGATCATTTACCCCCATAAGGCTGAGGCATTATCCAATTACCAGTCAGCTTGCAGCTGATTGCATAAGGGTGCAATGAAGTAGACGCAGCCAGATGTTATCAAATGGCATAGGAAAGAATTTGAGGTTTTGGCTTGCTCAACATTAGAAGCAGAGTTTCAAGCTTGTGTCCTATGGGGGAGTGAGAAATAGAGAGCAAAGAACGTCCTTGTATTGCCTGTATCTAAATGATTAACTGGCTGTGATCCAGCGCTTTAAATGAATCCAAAGCCCTTGTATACCAGGGCTCGCCTCCAATAAAACTACAGTCTCAAACCATAGGGATTTGCTTTCTTTGCCATTTTTTTTCTCCTCTCCACCTGAGAAAAAGCTGCTTTGGTGGGGAGAGGGGAGTTTAGAACTCCCCCTTTGGAGATACTCTATTACTAGGATGAACATTGCTCACAGAATGTAGAACTGGGGGAATTGCTCAAGAAGCAAGGTGAACTGTAATTCTGAAGTTGGAATTTCCTGTCACTCAAAGTTGCAGGTTGCACGGTAGGAAAGAAATTTAGAAAGTCATTTAAAGTGAATACAGAGAAGAGATTGCTGCTGTTGCAATTAAGGTATGATACACTAATGCAGACGATATGTATCACGGTGAGGGTGCCAGAGCCCTGGAACAGGCTGCCCAGGGAGGTTGTGGAGTCCCCTTCTTTGGAGATTTTCAAGACCCGCCTGGATGCAGTCCTGAGTAGCATTCTCTAAGCAATCCTGCTTCAGCAGGGGAGTTGGATTAGATGATCTATATGGTCCCTTCCAACTCTAAAAAAAAAAATTCAGTGAAATTCAGTAAGGACTTGATATTCTTGGCTCTCTGATAGCACACAGTGACTTTGGTCTCAGATACTGCTTTGCCTTAACATTCCAGGAGATGCTTCATTTGTTGTGACTCTCCAGGCATAAACTTTCAGATGTCTGGTCATACACGATGCTGCTCTTTGTGAAGCAGTGCTAGTATGTTTGTTCTAAGATAGCCTTTCCTGTAATTAAAACTGCTCTCTGCAAAGTGGGATCCTACTGAGCTGCTGTTCTTGAAAGGGAGGTCTTTTCTGTGCGCCGAGTGGAGCTGAATTCTGTGATTCTGTTGGCATCCCATAGAAGTCTTACCTCTAGCTTCAGCACACTGGGGAAGCTGGGTGAGATTGAGCTCCTCAAAGTACACGTGTGGTGCTACCTGCAGTTTGAAATCCCATGCAGCAGTGATCTTTACAAAGAGGAAGACATTAACTGTCCAGGACTACTGCCTTAGAAAGTAGTGTTTTGCCCCCCTCCCCTTCAGTAGGACCCAGGTCAGATTTTGTGTGTAATTCAGTTGTCATTTTTGTACTTCAGTTGTTTCAATACCTAAATAACTGTTTTGGTATCTCTTGCTATGTATATAGATAGCTCGGCTCTGCTGACTGGAAACATGGAGCCACTGACTCAGCTCTTAGTCTGGAACCTGAAGTGACCTTTTAGGTTTTCTCCGTACTGACTGTTGAACATCTTCCTGATGAATATCAAGATGCCTTACATTTAAATGCGCTGAAGAAATATGGTACCTATGATAGAGCTGAGATGGCTTGTCACATCACTGTGTTAGCTGGGGTTTCTTAACAGCAAAAAAATCAAACCTGGGGACACTGAGGCCAGGCCCTCCTTGATCAAGTGGTGGGGTCTCCCAGTTTGCTATAAATAGCAGGAGATGGTGTTTTGTAGAAGCTCCCCTGTGAAAGGTCAGTGTCAGACACTGTGTGTGTCTTGCAGTAGCACGATTGTGTCAGTTTGTGTTCAGTGGATCTAGTCTCAAATTCTCTTTCTAAAAAATTACTGCCTTACCAGTTGTTTGCTGTCTTGCCTATGTGAGGGGTAATTAATTGTACGTAAATGTGGTGTCTTTCCTTCCTCTGTTCAACGTCAAATGATTTTTGATCCTTTGTTCCTTTTTTCCGATGGCACTTGAAATCTAAGCTAGTCTCTTTAAAGTTCCTTCCAGCTTTGTGTCATCTGAGCCTTATGCCACTAGTAGATAATAAGTGATCCCTGCCATCGTGCCATTAACATTATAAACAAACACCTGGCCCTTGTGGTGCTCCCTCTGCCCACACTTTCGTTTTCATAAAGTACCAGTGGAGCCTCTTACTTGGGTACAATTACCCAGCTGGATTTCTATGTAGTACGTTTTTCTTGCTCGCTCATGAGAAGATCAGGTGGAGAAAGTTTTACTTGAAAGGCAGTTGCTTCTATTCCACAGATTGAGCTGATGCTGTTTATTATGGCTAAATCCGAGCTGGCCATTTTATTTTTTCTTGTTGTCTATCTATTGCTTATGAATGACAGGAATCTAAAATAAGAAGGCAGGATAAATCAGATTCGCTCACCATGCTAGCGTATGTATTTTGTATCTTTTTTTTGTAGCAGTGGTATTTCATGTAGTTCATGTTCATTATTTAAGTGACTACTTGAAATGTCATGCAGCTAACAAGTACAGTATATGAGAAATCAGAGAAGTCAAGAGTAACATGTGTCCAATACAGGTATTACAAAAATAAAGATTAAAGAAAATGCTGTGGAGGTAACATACACAGCTTGCTTCAGCAGTTGACAATGCTTCTGGATCAGCAGACCCCTGTCAATACAAGTGGTTTCTTGTGGCTCGCAGAGCATCTTTACCATCCAGCCTTTCTTTGGAAATGCTATGAAAAGGACTTACTGCCACAAATCAGCAAGTACTTCCTTCGCTGAGGTCATTGACTATGTGACCGCCGATTTAGCTAAGAATATTTAACCAAAATGAACAAATATCACCTTTTCTTCTTATAATTACAGACACTGTGAAACTGAGGAGTAATTGTTTTCTGAGTGTGATGTGTCAAGACAAATTCAAGTGAAAGAATTACCTTTGGTTTTGTGCATACGTACACGTGCATGCACACTCCTTGATATAATTTGAAGCTGATGACCTGAGACTACCTGGCCATATTAATCAAATATATCTTGATGATTCCAGGTATCCCAAAGTTGATTACAACTGATATGGTAAAAGAAGGTGCAGCTGTGATTGACGTAGGCATCAACCATATCCATGATCCTCTTACAGGAAAGACCAAATTAGTTGGGGATGTGGACTTTGAAGGTCAGTGAAACATTCTTTATACAAACCTGCTGGATAAATATGTTAAGTTTGTGGGATTCATTCATGATAAATACTTGGAATAGCCAGTGTCTCAAATGAGATAACACTTGCAGGATTTTTTTCTAATTTATTTAAATGAGAAAACAAACTTTATGTTCGTATATCTGCCCTTAAGAAATGGTATGTTAAGAGAGGAAGTGTTACTTTTGATTACACATCCCAGCAACCTTTAAGAGATGCAGACGAGCTGTTACAGCAGTGAGGTTGCAGAAGACACTTGTCCCCAGGTTTCTTTAATCCTTTGTGAGTCTGTGAAGTGTTTCAAGAGTAAGCAATGAAAAGAGTTTCTGCTCTTGTGCAAGCATAGGGTCTCCCACTGTTCCTAGCAAAAATTATTATACCACACCTTCTCAAGCTTCCTTTTGCACTCTCACTCTACACTTGTATGTGAAAATCTTCATTCTGCTTTAGAAGTATCCTTTATGCTAAGGTTTAACGTGGATTCGTCTTAAGCTGTTGAAAAATCTTGGTCCAGGCAAGTTTAACAGATAAAAATTCATGTTACATATTGATCTTTTTATGTTTAATGTGTTGCAGAGCAAGTTCACAATGTAACTTGATTAAATATCTCTGCTCTGGAGGAGCTCCAGACTGGAATAGCAGGATTGTTGCAGTTGAAAATTAAAGCTTATTGGCAGAGTTGAGTGTGGGAAGCTTAGACAGCATTCCCCCACATTATTAATGGTTCTCTACAGTTCCTTATTTTGATAAGTATGAAAATCACCCACAGGTTTTTTTTTCATGGTTATTAACATCTTGGCTGGCATAATGTCTCAAAGCTTAATTATATTGAAAATGTTTCTAGCCAGCTGTATGTATTTGTAATTACATCACCCCCTTAGTTCCTGCTTCTTTTACTTATCGTACATGATACCTGTCTGTTAAAGTCAATGAAATTACCCGCACGAGTGTAGCCAAGCGATTGTCTTGGCAGGCATTCGGAATGTATAACTGTACATGTACAGTAGAGCTCCAGTAGAAAAATACTTTGAGTACAACTGTTGGGGTTTTTTTTGTTTATTTTGTTATCCTTCTTATACTCTCACAAGTAAAAGCTTATATTTTCTGTTTTCAGAACTGAAGTTGAGAGAGTTTTCAGGATTTTTTTGTTTGCTTTAGCAGCTATGGGAGGAAAAAAGCTATAACTTTGAGAAACACGAAATTGTATCCTCTTTGTTTGTTTTTCTTTAAATGCAAGACCTTCTGAATGTAATATAGGTGTAGATTCAATGGCAAGGCCATGATTCAGAGTTTCAGCAATGCGCTGTATATGTCTCATCATGTCTGCTGTGGGTTGTTCTCAGGATTTTACCTGGGGGGAGGGAAGATCCAAAAAAGAGGGAGGAACTTCAACTTGGATTATGCCACTACAGTTGCAAGTAGCATTTCACTGTACATTGCCAAAGGGAAATTGTTGTTGGTTCATTGGTATCGGTGAAGGTTTCACTAAATCTCTAACAACAAAAAAACCCATCCCAGTGTATACAGTTCTAAATACTAAAAAGTAAATCACCCTTGTGCAGTATTTGATTTGGCAGTTAGGAAATGGAACGAGCTAGTGTATTCAGGTAGCAAATAATGTTATCTTTTTCCTTCCTTTGATCACTTGACTGAATTTATATTTAAGCTTAAGCAAAAATGATTTTTTCAGGTTAAGGCTAGGTACGTAAATGGTTGGCATGACAGGCAGCACCTCTTGAACATCATATAGCCCACCAATGTCTATTGTCTCATCATGCACTTCTTTAATTAGAAAAATGTGGCCATGGGAGAGCAGAGATTTAGCTGGGCAATCAGAGGTTAAATTTGATATATAAGGAATAGATGGGAATGGCTTACTTCACCAGGTCATCTGACTGAAAATCTCCCATAGTGGAAATTAAGTTTATGAGATGGGTGGAAACTGTTTTGATTCAGTTGTCATATCCTAGCAATACTTGGATGCCATACTCTAATCTCTAGGGGCTAGGCTAGACACTAAAGTTTATTTTTATCTGTTGAACAACAAAAGGATGCCATTTCAAAACTTTTTTTAATGTCTTTCATTGTTGAATTCAATGTCAAAAATGCCTGGAGGAAAAAATTCCTACCACAGGCCAAGAGAATTTGATAGCTGCTCAAAAAATGAGTTTTGAAGGTTTGAAATCCATTCTAAAAATCTGCATTTGTTTGAGTCCTGTCCATTTTTGCTGCAGGCAGCAGAGTTGTGTGCAGTCCCCCGCAGCCAGACACCTTGCCCTTGACAGTGCTTCCTGCAGCGGGCTGAGCACCGGCACAGGCGTGTGTACACACTTTCAAGCCACGGAACACACTTTGGCTGTCTTTTAAGCTCAGTAAATGAGGAGGAACAATAAAAATGCTTAGTTTACTTACAGAAATTTAACAGTGTCAGACCTGTGCGTATCACTTTTATGGCTGCTATAATGGCTGGCTTGGTAGCAGTGGCATTGGGGTTCCTCTGGGCTTGTCAGGCTTAACTGTTTATTTTGGGCAAAAATCCCAGGCTGTATTATGGAATGTCTTTAACCAGTATTTGTGATTTCCCCCATTCCCATACATCCTCTTTATTTTGACATTCCAAACTATGTCCACATCAAAAAAGGAATTTATTATTATTTTTTTTGTCCAGAATAGTTTACTGAGCAGTTCCAAGGCATCTAAAAGAGCAAGAGAGGAAAGCACAGTGGAGGAGGTCAGCTATGAAGCACTGAGGTACCCAGCCTGATCTTGCTAGGACATCTTAAACTGTCTGTGCCTATCTCCATTTATATAACCCTGTTTATGTTAAGAATTTGTCAAAATGTATGGTCTAGGGAGGGGCCCTTCTGTAGCTTCCGGGAACCACAAGAGGGAGGGTGAAGTGACAGGGAGGAGGAGAAGCGGTGTCATCCTTAGATTATTGCCAGCGCCACTTCAGTTGCTTTTGGGCAGCAAGTTTCAGTCGCAGAAAGGGAGACATGTTTCTATGAACAGGGTAATGCGTGTGTGGGTGTACTTGGCCCCATTTTATAGGGCTTTTGTTGCCACAGCAATAATGCTAAAGGGGGAGGAGGTCTACAAGGACCAGGAACATGAAGTAAAGCAACAACTTACACAGAGCATTTAACTGGAACAGCTTTTTTGGGTGGAGCACCATTTCCAGGATTGACTGGTAGAGCAGGGTAGTAACACGCCATTGTAGTAGCTAACCTTTGAAACTGGAACTGGAAATGCCTGTGAAACCAAAGTGTAGAGAACTTGAATGATTCTTCCCACATCTTTGACAAGCAGATGGTAATGCTGGTTTTAGAGTCTTTATTGGATGCCTATATAGAAAAGAAATCCTTTATGTAAGACTTTCATAGGTGATACAGTTGTTGTATCGGTGGAGGGCATATCACTGAGAATTGTTCTCCCCACTCGTCTATCTTGCACAGTCTCGGCGATGTAAGAGAGATTCTGGAAAATGGGTGCCATCAGGAGCAGGGAGGGGTTCCCAGCACTGAATAGCAGAAAAGGCTCCCTCAGCAAGTGATGAAGTGGTGAAGGATGTTGGGCTTATAGTATGAATTTCCTTTGGCTGAAGGATATTGTACCTAGTGCCTGCAGGGAAACCAGGGTGTTAAGGTGGAGAATGGACCAGGTTGATGTATCGCTTCTGGATAGACCAAGTGTACCAAAAAGAAAGAATTGGTTGAATGAAAACCGGGGAAGTGTATCCTGTCCTCATCAGCTGCAGGACTAATGACTACAGAGTAATCGGGCAAGCTGACAAGTTTCTTGAAATTTGTTCATGTAGTTTAAGAGGTTGACCACGATAATCTTCGAATCCAGTTTCTTAATGGCAATGGTGTATCTTAACTACTGTTTGTAGGAAATCCAGGCTTTGTGACAGCAGTTGCTTCTGATGGTTGTTTGGTGACGCTTTGCATTCGTTGTGTTACCTTCCAGGCTGTAGGCTCCTCTTCAGATTGTTGAATCCTATCCAGATTACCTCTCTGTGCAGCTTTTCCAAACAGTGGTTGTGAAACTAGAATGTGGATGTTCCTGCTGCTTTTACGATAGCTTCAGTTAGTTAATTTCTCAGTTGATTTTGAAGACCTGGTGTTCATTTTGCAATTAATAAAAGTCCAGTCTGTGTAAACTGGTCACCATATTGCTGCTCTGCAAAAATCTGTGACTACCAGGAGGCCAGATGGACTGATTCCTTACTGGTGGCATTAAGCTGCTCTGCAGAAGAGTACTCCTCTGCAGAAGAGTATGTCGTGCAGGGGTCTAAGTAAGTAATCTTTGATATCTTGAATTTCGGCTGCCACTGCTCGTTATCCCAAGGCTACAGCAATAGCCCATCCACCTGTCTGTGCTGATGAGCTGACTGCAAAGAAGCTGTTGTGCCTAACTACATGCTGGATTTTTCTGCCCCAGATGCCTCTGTTGCTTGGCTTTTAGGGGTACTGGAGGAGGAAAGACGTATGCGCTATGAGAATTACAGTACTAGTCCGTTAATTCCTTGGTTTTCTTTTCTATTGCTGTTAAAATAGCTGCAGTTAAGAGAAACAGGCATAATATCAAAAAGAAGCAACAGTGCAAAATGGGATAGATGCTTGCTGGTCAGAATCCCACAGCGCGTAGTGAGAAGAATCCTAGAATTTGTAGAGCAGAACGTGGGATATCTACGGTGATTGGCGAGCACGTGATTCGCACATATGTGGTGCTGCAGGGATGCAGTGATCCCAAGTAGCTTTACAGCGACTAATAAAGCTGTGGGGAAACAGTGCTTAGGCAGGAATTACTCTGCATCACTTAATGCAGATGCACAAGACCCAGAACTGCCTTCAGGTTGAGACTTGCCCGTGGTTTGTGTGATTAACCCTATTAGGTGTCTGATGTCCTTAGCTTTAAAGGAACGTAGGAATGAAGGGCTGTTTCCAAAGCAGTGGGTCCTGTTTTTCAAGGAAACAATCTACATTTCATTTCTTCTGAAGAATCAAAGGAAGATTTTAAGGTTCTACAGAAACTGCAAAAGAGCAGCTCCTCCCCCATAGGCACCTAATTTGTATACCAACATGTACCAGTTCGGCAGAGAGATGCCTGAGAGAAGAGCACGCATCTCAAGAAAGCGGAGTTACAGCTAGGGAGAAAGTTACGCTCTTGCTGAAGAGCAGAAACAAGACCTTCTGGAGGATCCAACAGCACGACAGTTTACCTGCTGACGTGAGATAGGTCACACTGAAGTACCGTCTTAGAATTGGGCTTTGCCCTACTGAAGTTCAAGAGGAAAGGAAAATCTATTTACGTTTTTGAGGGCCAGGTTACTTTTCCCCCTTTTGTTGCTGGTATTCATCTTGGAAAATTGCATTCACCATATCTGTATTTACTCTTACAGTGGGAACTTATCAGATGGTAGTTTCCCCAACATAGGCACCTGCTGTGCGTTTAAAAGTCTGGATGAGCTTTTGTGAATAAGCTCTCTGGGTGGTTTTATGCTAACTGATAGGAAATACATCTTCTGCCACACTGACCCCCAGGGATTTCCATAATGATAGAGTATGGGCAGAGAAATTCCCTAACAACTTGTGAAAACAGTGTGCTGTGTGTTTGCTGCTGAGTAGGGTTCCTGACACTAGAGGCGATGAATGCTGTACATGATACTCATGAGAAGGCTTTCCGTAGCATGGTCTGGTTGCGGGTTCTACCTCTTTGTAAGTAAGATAGGAGTAGTTTGAATAATACCACAAAAAGAGGTATGTAACATTGCCTTGGAAACAAACTTAATTCAATTTAAAATGCCTAAAATATTTTCTATGTTAATTACTGTGTTTACTTCAGATGTGGGTACATTTCAATAATTATGAGGCTAATCTGGGAAATTTGTAGTAACTGTATTAACCGTAAACGCCAATCTTAAATGGTGGGTAGTTCAAAATAGTATAACTATTAAAAAGACAAATTATTTGTATTTGAGAATATGAAGAATAACTGTCATATGAGATCTTAATTCATTTGTTGCAATTTACATGTAAAAGAAAAAATGCATTGCAATTTGTCTACCTTTCCCAATATTTTAACAGTATCTGGTGGTACCAGTCAACTGAGTAATTAAAATCCTCACAGTTGTAATTGCCGTCTGTCCTCAATGAGGCTCAGTCTTCTGTTCTTCAGTTCAGTGAGGTATTTGCTGTTACCTTCTGCGGATGCTTTTGTTAGGCCCATGCCTTGGGGAGTTCAGGCAGTGGGGTTTTTTATTTCACTTACCCCCCCCTTAAAATCCAACAAATATTCTGTCAAAAAAAACCCCAATATCCAGCTTTTCAAATTAGCTTTTAATATTTCTGAGACCTTGTTATTCTCAACAGTAAAGCACCACATACATTCAAGATAACTTGCCTCTGCTTTAAGCATATTTATCTGTTTTGTTCCAAAATCAAGGTGCCTAGTTTTCCATCCATTGAGCTCTTCTCGTAGCCAGGTATAGATTCTGTTCTGGAGTGACTTCAGTGGAAATGCATGTGCTCGTGTCAGAGTTAGGCTTGCTCAGATTTCTCCTGTGTATGTTGTCTCTGCCTTTTTAAAAACTATGATTTTAAAAGTGGGGGGTGAGTTGCCAAGAAATTATTTCTAAGCAAGCAAAAAAAACCCGAACAAACAAACAACCTCTTATAGTGGCACTTGAGTGAAAAAACCTCTGTAGTAATCAGGTTAGTAATGTGCCATTTGGACTAACCATTATTAGCAAATAACTGCTCATTACAGTTTGTCATGCAACGAGTTCCCAGCCAGTTGCATGTAATTCCTTTGCAAGTAACCTGCAATTCCAGTTGTTTGCATTTTGCAACAGGAGATAAGAATATCAAGTCAGGATTTATTGCTACGTTATATTAATTGCTTCTACAAAGAGGTTAACTTGACAGGTGTTAAATGCTTAAAAAAATATACGTATGTATTTACCTCTTAACACAAGCATTCAAGGTGTGTACTGACCTTGGATAGTCTGACGTGGTTTGTGGTTGGAGCTAATTCAGCTGTAAGAGTTTCCTTTCTCTTTGAGACTTCGGGAAGATCTGCGCCTCCAAATTGTAGTTCAGTATAGGCACCCTAGTGACACTGGTTTGAGGAAAAAAAGAAGGAAAAAAAAAAAAAAAAGAAAAAAGCCTTCTCTGGAGGAGCTAAGTGTTTATGGCTGAAGTTGCATTGGAAACTGCCATGAGAATCTATTTTACCTTGAAGACAACTCTCATTTTTGTTCTTTGTCTGTATGGTAAAGCAGAAAAACGAATCTGCCAGGAAACTGTACTTCCTCCCTCTGCAGTTTTCTTAAGTTGCCCGTTCTGATTGTAGAATAGCTTTGTTGGAAGCCGCAAGCCAGAGCAGGGGAAAAGAGGCTGAATGGGTGACAACTTCTGCTGGTGTTGGTTTGGATGGTTCCAGCAGGCTCCTGCTCTGCATCCCGCTCCTCAGGAGCACACACAGTTTGGGGGGGTGGGGGCATCTCTTTACCTACAGAATGAGATCCCCACTTCTATAGCTGCCCTGGGTACTGAAGGTGCAGTATGTGTCTGACCACAGGGCCCGTGAATACCTGTTGCTCCCACAAGGACAGGGCAGCCTGCTGCAGGTAGATCAGCTCAAACAGGTTGTGAAACCCAGCCTCAGAACTAGCCCCTGGGTAATAATATTCAGATGAAGAAAACAACCTTGCAGCCCCAGTCCTGACTGTGTCCTGTCCCTGCTGTGGCTGTAATACAACTTCTGCCTTAACTTTTCCCATATTGTCCAGTGCTTGCCCAGTCGCAGCCCTTTATGCGAGCAATTGAAGGGAAAAATAAAAGTTTTTGGAAACATTCTTAGTCAATACCCTTTTCTCTTTTCTCTAGAAGTGAAGAAGAAGGCCGGCTTTATCACTCCAGTGCCAGGAGGGGTAGGACCTATGACTGTTGCAATGCTTCTGAAGAACACGCTCATAGTTGCTAAAAAGCTCTTTTACTAGAGCAAGCGGGCTACCTTGGAAGAAGAATCCAAGTTGTTCTATTTATTGATACACAAAACATTTATTTTTTACTACAAAGATATTTATTTCTACATTGTATTTATTTTTTCATGTCAAGTATGCTAAACCTGATGGTTTACAAAATGTTAAAATACTTTGTGTTACCTCCTACTGACTTATTGTGAGCAAAAGTGGGTTGGAGGATGCAGCCTATGCAGATATGTTGGTGGTGGTGAATTATGTGTGTGAAAATGAAGAATGAAGCATGAATAACAACAATACCTGTGTATCTGGGGATGGGGTGCCGTTACCAAGATCTTTTAAGCACATCTTTCAAACAGTATAAAAACTAAGTTCTGAAGGCGTGAAGCACTCTGGGTGTAGTTTGAAATCTTGAATTTATTTTGTTTCAGCTGCCAGGCAGCAACACTGACATGAAGGCAGATGTTCAGTACATGTTTTAAAATAGTCATGTAAACTTGAACACTGGTGAAATGCTGACCTTAAACATATGCCAGAGGTATATGCATGAAAAAGTAGCTAGAATCGAGGCCAGAATTCTTTTATTTCCATATCTGGATTTCTTTGACAGAATGTTTTGGTGCATAATACCCTCATCTCACAAAAAACCTGAATAGATGACTGGGCTGGATTGGACTTCAGTTAGGTAGAATGTAGGTAAAACTACTACGTGTGTTGGAATTTTAAGCCATTTAATTATTCTCTTTATTTTCTGAAACTGCATGAAGGGTTGGGTTTATTCAGTCTGTGATGTAGGGCTCAGCCCTGTGAATCCTTGGCTACAATGTTTTGCTGCTTAGAGAGGACTGTGTGGGATAATAAGATCAGTACATTTCTTATCCCAAAACTTTTAGTTACAAAGATGTATATAAAATAGTCTCATGCAATGTAAAAGTTGGAGCGGAGCAGTTGAACTGAGTGTCTGCACTGTTGGCATGAAGAGCCTACCCCGATTCCCACTGAAGCCAGTGGGAGCCAGTTTGGACTTTTATCTTCATGTTTTTATCTCAGTTGGGATAACTTTTATTTTCATCAAGAGCCTTAGGTGTTTGCTGCTTGAAAGGGGAAGCAAAAAAAAAATTGTGGCCAAATATTATTGCCATTAAACAAAAAAATGTGCTTACTGTAGTAGAAGAAACAAGATGGAGCATCACTGCTCCGCCGATTGTTCTTGTGATGGACTTTCTGAGAGTTGTGTTTAATGCAGTGTTTGCAGAAGAGGTTGTCAGAATCATGACTAAATATATAATGCCAATAGTGCAGACACTTGCTTATCTGTTTAAATTTCAGCAGTAGTACGAATGTTAGGAGGTGCCTGTGGAGATAATGCTTAGACTGATCAACCCATCATTGACTAAGATGGAATAAAACTTGTTCACTGTTATGTTAGTCGTGGTGAAAAATTTTAATACAGTTTGGGGGGTGGTTGTGTGTTTTCTTTTTTTATCTGTGTGTGAAGAGTGGAGCAAATGGAGGTCTCTTGCATATTCGGTCATTGCGTTGTTTCATCTGTTTATATTGCTGTTCCAGATTGATGTTTGTTTGCTTTGATTTAAATTATATCTGCATTTTTTTGGTAGAATAACAATTTATGGCTTTTTGCTTACATCACTTGAGGGAGCCTGCTTCTTTCATGTCCTGCAAGCAGTTTATTGTGCACCTTAAGCTTTTTCTCTCATCACCTGTGATGAATGGGTTAGCATTACACAAAAGCCAGTGAGACGGAGGTTTCACTCAACGACATGCTATTTCCAGAGCTGCCAGACACATCGGTGAGAGCCTTCTCCGCTGGGAGAACATCCAGAAGGAGTGTCCAGAGGGAAGGGCCTGTTACCTACACAAAAAGCAGGGTCGTGTGCTAGACCTGGTCAGGTCCGGTCCAAGTACGCACAGCCTTATCCACCGAAGCCTTCTCCCAGACCTACCGCACCCAGCTGCGTTGCCTAATGACAAAGCCACCACTCGGATTCAAGCTGGATTAAGCTGCCATTGTGTAGACGTGTGTTGAAAGCAAGGCTGATGAGACTTAGCCCTGCTGGGGACTGATAGCAGAGGTTATCCAGGTAGGCACAAACACTCCTGTGGATCCAGGGAGTGCGCAAGCTGCACTGGGTCAGTGTGCAGGCATGCAGCAATTCTGGATAGCAAAGGAAGGGAAAAGCCTCCTGGAATGCAGTCCATAATTAAAATGTGCATAACGAGCTTGTGTTTTTCCCGTAACATCTGAAGTGGTTAGATTTAATCCTACAGGTCACTGAGGAGAGCGTGATGTAGAGGGAGAACTTCAGCTGACCGGAGTTATTAGAGCATTTATCAGAAGATTTTTGGTTTTGAATTATAAAAATTGTGAAATGCTTTTGTTGCTTCGAACTCACGGTTGAGAAAGTTATTGCTGGGGTGAAATTCGTAGCTCTCCTTTAGTGAGAGTCAGGTCGTCAATGTGTGTGTAGGTTATTGACCTGAGCCTTTCTGATGATCTCTCGTGTGTCTGGCTGCCTAAGTACCCTTCAGGGAGACCGGTCCTGCTTGTTCCAAGCTGCCAGTGACCAAGGAATTTGGACATCGTTTGGGGCTGGGGAGGGTGGTTTAAGAAATGTGGGTGACAGGTATGTCTTGGAGACCTACAAACACTCTGTGTCAAAAGTATGATTGTTCTCATGCGCACCCAGTCCCTTGAGAAGGTAGCGATGGGCTTTTATGGCAGTGCAGTGGTGGGCCTAACGAAGGGATCAACTAATCAAGGAGGCCGCAGCTTACCTGCTCCTTCAGTCTGTGTTTTCTCAGTGTCCGTGCTTTGCCAGCCCTCAATTTCTGCCCCACAGAACCACACATAGCTCCAGCCAGCGCAGGGCCGGTGCCTGCCTTGCTGCAGAGAGATGTGCACGGGAAGGCTGGGTGAAAAGTGATTAGCATGCCCCTCGGGCTCGCCGGAGCCTGTCATCAAAGGGCTCTTGCTGGCAGTCACTGATGGAGAACGTTGTCCATTATCTTTGTGTCTGATCACTTCCTAATCTCGGCACCAGCAGTTCTTGCAGTTCCTCTTCTGGATGGCAGGGAGCTGAGGTACACCAAGGACCAAGGAAGGGACACGAGCAAAGCAGGGGCTGGGCCCTGGGCCCTGAACTCCAGAGCAGCACCCTAATGCTCGCTGTTCTGGAATCAACACAAGACCCACGTTGCCAAGGGAAAGAAAGATCACGCTTTTCACAATACGTCACTTTTCATTTTGCTCACTTCTGTTTTGTTGTATTTCATTGATCTGCTCTGCCAGGTTCCAGGTCTCTCTTCAAAACTGTATCTTTGCATGCACAATTATGCCCACAGGTAATAGGAAACCAGGGTTTCAAAAGAAAACCTGATCCCATTGCTAGATAATAGCAGTTTCCTAAATAAATGTGTGGTTGCCCCAGGGGTTGAGGTTGTTGCCAGATGCACCTTTTTTTGATTGGTGAGAACAGCAGATGACGCTTCGTGGCATATAAGTGCAAGAGAAAACACAGGAGCACAGATAAGCAGAGCGAGTGAGCCATCCGGAGAGAAGAGCTGAGGAGGTGTTAAAGCAGCTGCTTGCCATGGCATTCGGAATGCTCATCTATATTTTGCTGAAAGGTAGGTTTGGAGGAGGCTTTTCAAGGTACAGGGCTTTGTTGAACAATAGCTCACTCTTTCTGAAATAAGCGGCAGGGGTGGGAAGCATGCAAAGGCATTGCAAAGCAGGATTACTTCGGAGATTTTTAAACCTGGGTGAAGTTTTAACTGATAGAGTATAATTTAGACTCTTTGAACAGAAGCTGCTTAGACTGGTAAATAAGTGTAACACTGTAGTGCATTACAGGTATCTGTGTCATAAGTTGCATAAGATAATAGAGTGGAGAACAGCATGGATGTGTATTTTGGAAATTTGCAAACAACAGTTTGTTTCCTCACAATCATAATTATGCTGTGGGAAAAGAAAGTTTGAGGCAAGAATATTGTAAATGAGTTGTTATCGTATCAGAATTGTATGAAGTGGGTACATATTTTCTGGATGAAATGAACCTTGAATAGATATACTGAGTTTTTCTGTTACAGTAAGCATCTATTTGCATTACACAGCAATGGGGGCACTGAGTGAAGAGTCAGCTGTTACCGTTTCATCCCTCAGCACAGACTTATGGAATAATTGGACCAAAAACAATGCTGAAGGTATTTCTTTTTTTGTTCTGTTTGTCTCTATTAAGCTCTCACTTAAAAACAAACAAAAAACTGAAACAAAAAAACCCCAACAAAATCTATTATAATAGCTGCTAAAATGCTCCTTTCACTTGGACACTACTGAATTTTGTGTTTTATTTGTGAGATGAGCTGCTTTGTTCATGGAGAGTTCAAAAACCTCTCTGCAATAGGAGCTGCCACTCACCTGGGGTAGGCTCAGCTACAGGATCGTTTATCCAAAGTCAGTTATAATTTGAAGAAGGTATTTTAAGGCTAATTGGGATAGATGATCTGCCTTTCTGATGGCCATTTCTGTTACTTTTAACTAGTGCATGGTTTCTGGCTGTCTTCGGTGGGAATCTTTGTGCACACCAGAAGCATAACTTCAAGTGATGCCTCTCATTACTGTTACTCAGTAGTTTCTCTTTGTTGCAGTTTTGCTTTCGGCTATCGCAGCTTCCACAGCCCTCTTCAGAGCACTGGCACTCTCTTTCCCTTTTCTTTTCTGACTGAAATGTGAACTCAAGCTATTTCCCTGCCAACACCTGAGACCAGAGCGCTGTGTTTATCCTGCAAGCTGCGTTCTTGATGTTACTTCAGGTGCTAATGATGTCATTACTTTTGGAGAACTGTGCGATCTGGAACTGAGGTTTTGGCAGGTCAGTAAAGGAGGAAAGGATTTTAACTGTGATACTTATTAATGTCTTTGTACTTTAAAAAGAACATAAACATGCATACAAAACATCTCTTAATTTTAAGTCATCACAGGATGTCTTACAAGCTTCTTTTAGTAGGTCCATAAGCTTTTCTTTTTCTCATAACAGGTCAAACTTTTCTTGGTTTTATTTTTGTCTAATTTCTCATAGTGGTAGTGTTATAGATACGTAAGGATATGCATTCATCCATACATATATTATGTATGTGTGTTTCATATATATATATGTAAAATATATACATGCGCACATATGTATGTGAAGTCAAGAAGATGTTGATTTTTGACTGTAGTAGTTTGGTTTCTCAGTGCAGTGCTGTGGTCTGGTGCAGTGGATTTGTCTGTGACACAGTTCTTCCAGAGCTGCATACAGCAAATAGGAGTATAGTGAGGAAAAAATACCTTGTGACCTGTTAAGTATCCTGTTTGCATTATTTCTAGAAAGCAGGAGTTACGGGTCGTGTTTTAACAAATAAGAGGCTTATTTACAGGGCCACAGCCATGTCTGTAATTGTCCTGTGTACCTTTACTCTAGCTGTGGCTCTGCAAGTCAACTAGATACCAGTGCTTTTAGTTGGGAGGGTGTTTCCCTCAAAGGAAGAAGCAAATTCACAAACATACAAACACATGTTTACACGGGTAATTAAAAGTGGTGGTCCTTTTATGAAGCCACTGAAAAGTTAGAAAACAGCATTTCCAGAAAGAAGATTGAAAAGAAATGCTTAAAAAGTTGCCAAAAAAACCTGGTTGTATCTTTCTGAAGTTTTCTTGTAGCTCCTAGTCCTATGCAAGTTAAGTTTTTAGTAAGGTTTATAACCAAGGTTCAGTAATACTGGATCCTAAGAAAATGAATTCCTGGTTAAATATCACTGGAGGAACTGGCAGATTCTTCTGGGATTGCAAGTCCTCTGGGGACTGAGGTGCAGTTTGTGGAAAGCCATTAATTTCTGGTCAGTCCATTTGCCTCCTATGTATAAGATGATGTCCTGTTTCCTTATTTTGCCTTACATGGGCTTTACTTGTCACCGGCGCTGGGGCTAGGAAATGTCAGGCTCGGTGGTCAGCTGGGAGGGAAGGGTGATGGAGAGGCTGCCTGGCTGGGAGCTGACATGGCAGGGATAAAGAACCCCTGACACTGTTTGGGCTGAAGGGGAGCCTTCGCAGCAAAATGGGCAGCCAGGAGTAGGGAAGGGCTTGGTTTTACCGGGGAAAAAATGAGATCCCTTCATTGTCATGAGCTGCTGCTTCCATGCAGCCGGTAAGGGAGGTCCTGAACCTGGGGCTGACCCCCTCCTTCCCTCCCCTTTGTGACTTTCCCGTTCCTCCCCGACGCACCATACTCGAGGGCTGAGCTGTCCTGGTCTCAGTGGCTGACTCTTTTTGTTGCCGGTCTGTCGGTTTTGGCATGCCCAGGCTTCCAAGTACCTGTAGTTTTGATTTCATGTCAGATCTTGCCAAGTGTATCTGCTTGAATGACTCAGTTGTAGGCAGCTGTCAAGTGCTTACGCAGCGTACTTTTCTTCCCTCACGTGACATAAAAGGGCACATGGATGTGTTTATTCAACAGCTTATTTAGTATCTAGGTGGATAATATGATATGAATTAGCATAATGCTCTGGGATGGGTTAGAAAATCATTCTTTTTGTTTTCTAGACTCATCATGCTTTCAGAGGTAGTTTGTACTTTTGCAATGTCAAAATAATTAGCACTGAGAATTTTTGTGTGTACGTTTAAGATCTGATCTTGCAACCCACAACGGACAAAGCTCTTGCTCCTGACGAGGGAGGAATGTGTTGTTTGTCGCCAAGATATTTGTCTGAAACCCTTTCTAGGCAGGCTTCTGCTCTGGGCTCACCTTTCTTCTAATGAGAGTACTAACTTGCAGGCTCCCAGGGAAAGAGTTTTCCAACCTGCACCAAGGGAGGTTTCTTCCAGGTGGTGGTAGGTGGGAGGCTGCCACCTCTCGGCGGTGGTGGGGTAAATAAGGAAGGATGCTCTGGCTGCCTGAACCCATCTGGTGGAAGTTTGAGAAGAGTTGGCTGGGGATTTCATGCGTCTGGCGTGTAGATTTGTACCTTCCTTGTTTATTTATTATTTATTTATTACCCTGTATGGCAGAGATACAAGTGAAGTATTAAAGCTGTTCATAGAATCATAGAATCGTCTAGGTTGGAAGAGACCCTTGGGATCATGGAGTCCAACCATCTACCCTACTCTACAAAGTTCTCCCCTACACCATATCCCCCAACACCACATCTAAAGGGCTCTTAAACACATCCAGGGATGGTGACTCAACCCCCTCCCTGGGCAGCCTGTTCCAATGCCCGACCACTCGTTCTGTGAAAAATTGTTTCCTAATGTTCAGTCTAAACCTACCCTGTTGGAGCTTGAAGCCATTCCCTCTCGTTCTGTCATTAATTACCTGTGCGAAGAGACCAGCACCAACCTCTCTACAGTGTCCTTTCAAGTAGTTGTAGAGAGTGATGAGGTCTCCCCTCAACCTCCTCTTCCTCATACTAAACAGTCCCAGCTCCTTCAACCGCTCTTCATAGGATTTGTTTTCCAGGCCCTTCACCAGCTCCGTTGCCCTCCTCTGCACTCGCTCCAGCAAAATGTTCAGCAAACATCTTCTCAGGGCCCGGTAGAAGAGTAGTACTTCTGGCTGCAGAAAACACACATTTAAGGGCCCTGTTGAGTGTTTGTGTTTAGTGGTTTCTCAGTGCACTGTTCAACGCCCTTTGGGCTGAACTGGTGATTAGAACAGTTGGTGCCAAAGTGTTTGAGGAGAGGCACAGGGGAAGCATGACTGTGCCGTTGCCTATTTTCTGAAACTCTTCCCTGCAGAGCTGTGGCCTAAGTGAAAGTGAGCTTTTGCAGGTCTCCTGCACCCTGGGTCTCCTCGGCACGCTGGGCCCTGCCGCCCTGTTTACCAGGTGCTTTGTTTTCCATTGCGCTTTCCCCAGCAGTGAGCATCGTACAGTCCTCCTGTGCGGAAAATACTACCATCCACCCCTTGTCATAAAATCTATCTTTTCTTCCTGAAATCTGGCCTTTCTTAAGTTCTTCTCTTCCTTAGATCTGTCCCTGCAAGGCCTGGTCTTGTGCTGACTGTGCTCTCAGCCAACAAGCCTGTCCCTGGAGCTTATCAGCAGGTTCTCGGAGCCAGACAGAAAAGAGACAGAGCTTGTTTTCCCCACCTCTGTAGGGGAAAAGAGGTTTTTCCCCGCTTTTCCCAAGAAAGTGTAGTAAACCAACATGTTCTTTTTCAAGCAGACTTGAATTGTTACTTGTTCTGTCTTAGTCTCCCGGTAAGCTGGAAGTCTGATTATTCTGTCAGGTATTAGAGGGCACTATTTTCAAAGTGGTGGTGTTTGATCTGAGTAACAGTGATAGCATCGTGCCTCTTAGGTGTCCAAACCACAGGATTCAAACTGAAGTTGTGAATTGCTCTATCACTGAATTTCACTGAATTTTTAGAGTTGGAAGGGACCATAGAGATCATCTAGTCCAACTCCCCTGCTGAAGCGGGATTGCAGGCGTGGAGCAGAGCAGCTGTGTGCCATCACGTGTCATCTCTGCCATGAAGCTGCATGAAGGACAAAGGAAAAAATCGCTTAGTTGAGCACACAGGGGGGCTTCCTGCCATTAAATGACTCAAATTGGAATTTGATCGGGGGTTTAGAGGGTTGGTGGTGCTACTCCTGAAAAATGTGTCGTGGGATCTTGAGCTGCCAGCAGGACAGCTGGAGGTTTACATCTGTGACAAGGGTTCCACCACTGTAATATCTCCAGACTTTGATTCAGCACTTAGTCAGAAAGGAAGGTTTCTGCTTGCTGTACCATTGTGTAGTCACTCTGAGGAGACCTTGTCACCTTCCGGCATGATGTTATTTTTCTTGTGGTCATAACTGAAAGCTGGTGTTGACATACGCTCGATGAGGAAATCGCCATCAGCCATCACTACAAGAGTCCCCTGAAATAGTAAGACATTGCTTGGACACCCCACCCCACCAGTGATTCCTGTAACTGCGTAGAGAGACCAGTTCAAACAGATACTTACTTTGATGGTGAAGCTTTTATGCTTTCTTTTGGCTTGCCGCACCCCTGCTCCCGAGTTACAGATTGATGCCGGCTTTTTCACTCCTTCTACACAGCAGGGTGTCTCGCTCCTGGGCTTGGCTGCTCTTCTGTCGGTATGTAGCATTGACACGAGATCCCCAAGGACAGTTTTGACTTCTTTGTTCCTGTTTGACCTCCCATGGTTGGGAATCGGGTAGTCATTTTCTGTGCTTTCAAAGCAGAAGCGTGCTTACTGGCCTAGATGCATATAATTTTGTGCAGGTTCAGAAACTTAGTAGTTGTGGGCCATACTTTTGTTGGGAAGACCATCTGGGCAGTCTTGGGTGCTTACAAGCATAATTGGACACTCTGCTAGCATTAGACCATGGAGAATGGATGGAGGGAGCTCACTCGTAGCTGCAGAGCAGGAGTATTAGAAATGCAGCAGTTTGTGTTGTGATAAGGAAAATTCAAAAGGAATTAGCTAATAATTTGAATTCAAAATGCGAAGCATCCTGAGAATAATTCAGTGTTCTCATTGTGTCCTAAACCCCTGATATTCCTGGGACGGTTCATCTGATTGATTGCAGGTTGGATAGTGCTGACGTTACCCTGGATGAATCTCCCATATGGCTTTTATACACGCTTCTCAAGAGCGAGTGATTTATTTACAGTTTGTACTTTCTATAAAGCTATGCTGGGATGTCTTCGAAGCTTGCTCTGCTTAGCAGTGTTGGAATCTGCTCATGAGAGATCACAGTAAATCTATGCATTAGGTGTCTTCTGCAGGCAGTATCTGTTCAACTTGAGTTCTGAAAATACATTCAAATGATATTTTTTTCCTAAACATAACAGGACTTTTTCCCCTTTCACAGTAGACTACACAGAGCAGCCAAAGCTCCTGAAGCTTATGCAGACCTGCCTCGAGGAGCACCACAGCTATTGTATCAACGGGCTCTGCGCTTTCCACAGCGAACTGAGGAAACCCATATGCAAGTAAAGAATTCTGCTTATAAGTATCCTTTATAGAAAATAACTACAGTAGCGTTGTTTCTTGGTCTGCTACATATTATTAATGTAATGTGGGTAATTTTCAGCAGAGCACAACTTTCCAGTGCCAGTCGGGTATTTGCAGGCTTAAAGTTTGGCAGAGGCTTGAGTGCTGTGGTGGCTCAGGACTGTTAACGAGGCAGTGGTGTTGTGCTGGCGTAATACTAACGAAGGGAGAGGGAAATTAACAGCTTTGTAGGTCACTGCCTTGATGGCATCTCAAATCACAACTGGTGCTGGAGTCAGTAGTAGAGGAATAAGTAAATTTTCACGGTGGGCACAATGAAGAGGGAAGGATCTCCCAAGGTGTCAGCTGCAACTCCCTTATTCCGCAACTACTTACACACCAGTCGGGACTGTGGTGCCCTTAACGTTTTTGAGGGTCCACGCTGGGCAGCGCTGGCCTTTGGAGACATTATAGCAGCTAAGGATCAGCAGAGCACAGTGCTGTTCATCCACACTCTCCGCGTTGAGGGTATGTTAGGGCTGCGTTTGCTGCTGCGGCTGCAGTACTTTAGCTAGCTTTAAACTAGATAAACTGGGGCAACTGGTAGCCTTGGTGGAGTGAAGTAGTACTGACCGAGAACTAGATTCAGTCCATCCTCGTTCAGACTTGTTCTAAATTGTTTAAAACTGATGAAAACCAACGTGTGTTTTGGAAATACAGAGCATAAGAAGTTGTGAATAATTTTTGCACGGTGTGTATTTATTTTGTAGGTGCCTTGCAGGTTACAATGGAGAGAGGTGTGAACACTTAACACTAAATTCATATGCACATAATTCTTATGAACGCTACATTGCTGTGGGAATCGGTGTGGGAATACTGACAAGTGGGATACTTGCTATCATTTACTGCTACGTGAGAAAGAGGTATGGGAGACTTGTAACCTTCTGATTCCGTTCGTCTGAATTACAGTGGGCAGGAAGAAACTGTGCAGAGTTTTGAGGGCACTGGGAGTGTGTTTTTGCCTGTTAGTGATCTGTGGTGTGATCTTGAAAGAGCTGACACTACAGCCCTGCCTTCTGATCTGCCAGTTGGGTGAAATGGTGCGATTGTCTGAAACATGGGTTTCATTGGGGCTGCCTAAATTAGTTATGCAGGTAGATTTGGGTTCTGTTCAGACTGCTGTGGTTTTAGACTTGTCTGATTAAAATAACATGCTGTTGTCCATTTTAGATGCCGGAAATTGAAATCACCCTACAAAGTCTGCATGGGCGAGACAGCGTTGTGAAGGTCTGGCATTGGGACACTTACCAGTTTGCCTGTAAAGGAGAGGAAGTTCTGGGAAGGCCACCCCACTCCATCTGGCAGGTACCCCAGCCTTGCTGATGAGGTGAAACAAAGGGAATGACAGAGCAAGTAAATAAAAGGAACTCCTGCAGAACCGACAGGCTCCATCCGCTTTTGAAGAAAGACTTCCTCTTTTTAGTAAAGGCTGCCAGATGAGTAGGTCCGAACAGCTAAGGATACTTGCAGCCCTCTCGGCGCTCTCCCATGGCTGGTATTTGCAGAGGGGAGGACTGGTTGGTTTTAGCTGTTTTCAGTCATTTCAAGCCGTAATACAGTGTTCTGTTCTGGTCTTTTCTGTCTTTTTTATTTTCTTCTTCTTTCTCCTCTGGAGGAAAAACACAACCTGTCTCACAGTGGAGTTGTATTCTGAACATCATGTGCTGACAAGAAACCGTTTGGGTTCTAATTTCGGCGTCTGCTGCCTGTGTGTGTGGATTAACAGCCTTCTTCCAGCACAGCAGTTCTCTTCAGTGTGCTCAGCAAAGCGTAGGCTTCTGTTGCCATAAAGGACAAAATCGTAAAATGCTTTGGACTGAGGAAAATGGGTGGTTCTCAAAAGCTTACTTGAACTTAGGAATAGAGAGTAAGCAATTCCCGGAAAATTAGACCATGGCACCTCTGGGCGTGGCGAGTTCTTACTGTGTCCCTAAGCAAGGAATGGGACATCTTTCTCAAAATGGATTATTGAGTGTGCTCCTGACAAAGAACTCTGCTGTTCCCTGACATCATCAGATTCATGGAACTTCAGGCAGAACATTACCTTGCTGCACCGTGATTTCAGCACAAGACTTCAGTTGCTGGTGGAGCTGGAATTTTGTTATGAAACTTCAGTATAGCTTTGCCCAGGAAACGGACTCTCTTTATTCCGTTCTCACATTATGTGCACAATGTCACCACTCAAATAAGAAAGAAATGACCACAGGGATTTTGTTCCACCCTGGACAAACACCTTACATATCAGATGCGTGTTTTTCTTCATCTTGTCTATGAAGAATCACAGAAGTAAAAGATTTTGTTCAAGGAAAAGGGAAGAAAAATGGTTCTGAAGAGGGTGGCACTGTGACTTCTCACTGCCAGTTGGAGTATGTGCCAGTGCTGATGAGACTGGAAATGGCTCTAAGAGATTTTCATTTCAGCCGTTGTACGTTGTAGACGTGTCTCCTGTGCTTAGCCATCTGCGAGAAAAAGGCAGTTAGGTACTTTGCAATTTTATGGGGTGATACAGGCTCCTAAATTTAGGTGCCCTGCTGGAAAGCTCCATTTCTTTGTTATGTGAGTCAACTTTCACAACAGAATGCATGTCTTTTGTTGAAAAGAAACCTGTGTATTTGTGAGACTACAATGATAATGCTGAAATGTGTATAAAAAGGTAAATGTACATTTGGCACTCGAGCGGCCTGAAGTTCAGTGGGCTTCTCGCACAGGGGCATCCTGGTCAGTAGCTGAGCCATCTTGGCTCTCCATTTGATACCAATAAATAAAACATGTCACACACTGTTTGGTCAGAGTCCCCGTGCAGCAGAGTGGAGCAAGTGACACGTGCGTACACAGAGAGGATTGTTGGTGAGGAGCTGGATGGAGACAGATGCCGGTCCTTTCCTCTTTGCATTGACATGAGTGTTTTGTAAGAGCCACTGAACTGATTTTTCAACTCCCAGCCTTTTTGTTTCCTTCATCTCAAGTTAAGTCTTCAGATCTCTGTATTTGCTCCTTTCCTTTCTTCTGACCTTTTTCTTAGTATCCACTAAGAGACAACTTCTGCTTTTCATGATTTTCAGGTCAGCTTTCAGTAGTTGCCCTGACATTTTCCGTGTCCCACGCGTGTAGTGAAAATGCTGTTAGATGTGAATTACGGTCTGCGCATCTGCACACAGATACACAAAAACCACCCGTCGCCCACGCTGGACAGTCTGAACGGAAATACCTCTTAGACACAGGCATGTCATTCTGAAAACACAGGGAAGAGATCTTTCTCCTTCATCACGGAACAAATTTTACTAGGCCAAAGGATGAAAAGCCTCAAAGCTTTTGTCCTGTGAGTGAATTTCCTTCTCCACAGTGAGCCGACTCTTCCTGCACGCACATTGTGAGCGTCGCATTCACTCAGAGGGGACCGACCCTTCTGCATCACGGAGGCTGCGTCTTGGAGCAGGCACACGCAGTAACACAACTCGCTCAGGGTGTATGTGCCGTTGTTAAAGGAGTTCTAAGGGCAGGAGCTTGAACAACTGGACTTTCACTTGTCCAAAGGAAGCTGTTGGAGAGAGATGGATTTTGTTTGGCTTTAACCATTTGCATGTCCTCTTACTGCCTTTTTTGATACCTTTTACCTGCTGGGTGCCTTGCAGGATATGCGAGTGCTGCTTCAGAAGTATTTACTCATTGCAGTGAGACACCTGTGCCTATAGAAACACACAGTCACCTCCTTTTTTTTTTTTTTTTTAATGTTTGATTAACCATAACTCGAAGGTTTATTTCAAGGCCACAGTTTAACAGGAGACTAAACATGAAAATATTTTTATCTAGTTTGCTTTCTGGTCCAAGGCAGCTTTGGAAGGGCTGCCAGTGAAAGTTTGCTGAGACTTTTCTGCTAGTGAAGGACAAGCTCGAGAGTGAAACAGCAGATGAGTCTGTGCTGTGCAAAATGAGACTTTGTAAGAGCAGAGTGAGAATAAAATGGAAAGACCAAGATGGGAAGAAGGAAGGGAAAGGAGGTCTTTGCTTCATTTTAGTTTTCTTTTTCTAAGTGCTATTGAGGCTTCCAGAAACGGGTTCCTTGCCTCCTGGGTGCTGAGGCACAACCTCGGAGCAGGCTGCCAGCTTCTTAGATATCCAGGGCAGGTGGCATCAACGCAGATGACGGCTTTCTCCATCAGTCAGCGTTTACAGGCTGTAGCCCATGTGAGAGAAGAGTGTTGTCATTGCAGTTTTAAGGGATTTCGTCAGGCCCAAGCTGTGTTTGAGGCATCACTGCGTGAGTGAATCACTCTGCTGCTGGATGTAGTGGCCCGGCTGAGGAAGCCTGCGTTGCCTCAGATTGCTTCGTGGAGTCAGCCTTGCCGAGCCCTGCCTTGATAAGTGACAGATGCGACTGGGCTAGTGCGATGCGGTGCTGCTTACAGTGCTGAATTTCCTGCAGAACTGGCCCGTCAGAGGATGGGGATCGTCTTTCCTGGCTCATTTATCAGGCTCAGACTCCTTCCGTAATGGCATAATTAAGAGTTGTAAGCTTCTGCTTCCTATTAGCTGCACGTGCCAAAAGCTGTCATTTCCAGAGGAGCCCCTGAGTTTGTGTGGCTTTTAGGCAGTCCTGTGTCAGCTTTGCTGGGGCACCGGCTCAGCAGGGCTGAGAGAGATATTAGAGACTGGGACCTGCCTTTCTAAAGGACTGAGCGCTTGCCTTGTGTGTGATCCTGGCTGGTGGAACCACACCGGCTTTTCCTGCAGCGCATCTCTCTAGCCTAGTTGCCCTCAAGCCACCCAGCCCTCTCCCTGCTTCGCTGGCGTCTGCAAGTGTCCTTTGGTGCTGACGCTTGGCTGGGACTCCAATACCTCCCCTGCATTCGACACCCATTTTCTGTTGAAGTGTGTGGGTGGCCAGCAGTGTACCCAATCCCAGCAAGGTCTATTAAAATGGCGAGATGCAGGCCTGTGGAAAAGTGACTGTCCTTTCAAAATGCCCCTTTTCATCTTGGCAGGAGGTGTAAGGAAGTGCATTGATGGCTGATGTTGGGAGTGCACAGCATCCCTGTCTTCCCTGCCTGATGGGGTGCACTGGTGATGAACAGCGGTGCCCGTGGTGGCACACAGCCGATTCAGCAATCTGAGCAGCCAGGCCACTGGCCCAACTAGTCCGATAGCCAGCCAGCGCCTGCAGGGAGTGCCAGAGGTTCCCGAAGAAGGGCTTTGAGGTCTGGTGGCAGGCAGGCAGGTAGGGGATGGTTTGCCACCAGAGAAGGTTTTCTCTTATTCTCTGTAACCAAGAGTACGTTTTGCATAGTAACATAGCAGGGCTTCTCTCCTTCCCATTTACCCGGGCAGCCCAGTTTCTTCCAGTGCACATTAAAAGCGAAGAACTGACTTGTGCTCATGTGGCTAACACAAGGTTAACTAGCACGTGGTCTGAGTACTGGGTTGTGGCCTAAGAACTAGCTGTGAAACTGGTTGCTTGCTGGTGACTCTGGACTTTATGCAAAAAAACTCAAACAAAACAAAAGAAAATTCAAACCCCAAAAAAATCATGTGGCTCTCAGCAAAATTTTATAGCTTTGTCATTCTTTACATCCATTATATATTTTATTTAATTTCTGGTTTGTGAATACTCTGCAATTGGAAAAGCATCCCACAAAGAAAGCCAACTTGGCAAAATAATTGATTTAACCAAGTTCAGAATAGCTCCCGTGACCCCTGCAGCTTGCAGTCCCTAATGGATTTGCCTTTAGCGCAGCCCTGTGAAGCCAGGCGGTGCTTGGGGAGGGAGTGCTGGGCAGAACTGAGCCAGGGAGGAATTAAAGTCACAGGAAGGAGAGGCATCAAACTGTTCAAACCTGCACATAGTGCTGTGGCCGACAGATCATTCTTCTCTCCTTTGAGTTATTTTAAGAAATGGTTCTCTAGTAGATCAATAACACTCTAGTAGTTTGGAAAGAGGGATCAGTCTTGGTAAAATGAAAGTTTGATGGCAAAGAGCAAGAGTTTCTTTTTGAATATTCATTTCAGCTCTGTATTTTGTATGACGTGAATGCAATTTTTTTGGTTTGTGACTTAACTTCTCCGAATAGCTCCAAAAGTATCATAAAAAAATGTAAGTGCTTGAAATAAGACAATTTGCATGATGCAGGTGAATAATCTGAAGACTGTATTCGGTCAACTCCAGCCCATCGTAGGAAGTGTTTTCAATAACTCTGCTCATTTCGGTACCTCCTGGTGTGGAACCGCACAGCTTCCTGGCACTGGGGTAGCTGGATCCAGCCTCTAGAAAAAAAATAATTGAAAAATGAGGAGTGGGGGAGAATGCAGTGGTTATTGCTTGTATTTCGTGGTGTCATTTCGGTGGCCTGAAGGTACCAGTGAGCAACTTGAGAGACTGAAGGTGCTGTCTGCACAGCTCAGCGCTCCGTGGTGTCTCTGCTTGCAGAGCTCTGGTGGCATCTGCAGCCGTGTGTGGCTGCTCGTACAGGACGTGCTCCAAAGAGGGAGACGCCTGTAGAGGTCCCTGTTGTACTATAAATCCAGGAAATCATTTGGGCCTCCTTCTTTATGACCCAGTTCACAAACAAACAAACAAACAAAAAAATGCAGGTACTCATTAAAACCTCAGTGTAAGTAGTCATTAATTACCATGACAGCAATAAAATCTTGTTCTGTGAGTAGACTCTGGGCTGCTCCTACTCTCGCTGAATCGAATGGGAGCAAGAGCAGGCTCTGTAGGAAGCAGCTCTTGGGAAGCTGAAGGAGGTGTGACAGCACTGGTTTGTGCAGAAGAGGAAGATGTTTATTGTGCTGTTACTGGGAGCATTGTTAATGCTTGTCCCTTTTTACTGGTTGCTGCACAGATGGGAAGAGCAGGCTCTTGTGTGGCTGCTGGGGTCAGAAGCTGGGGCGCAGACTGGTTTTGGTGCAGAGCAGAGTTTGACTCGGTATATAAGCCCAGTGCCGGTGTGGGCAAGCAGACACCTTAATTTAGAGGAGAGATAATGGCAGGGAGAAGAGGGGAACACCTCTTTTCTAGGAGGCCAGATGAAACAATACAGGAGGAAAGAGAGGCACCGAAAAGGGCAAGTTGCTTTATCTAAGTTGGCACAGACCCTGGCCCATCCAGGATCCTTCTCCTGTTTGCAGACCAACATTTTACTTTTATGCTTAAGGGAAATAAGGCCTGACCCTAAGGCCTGGAAAGAGCCACAGTGCCGTTTGCTGGGTTTGGTGCAGTGGAAGGATAGAAATTAGTAGCTTCAAAGTCTAAATCTTTTTGTCCGTCTTGCTGGGGCTTCAAATTGGTAAATGTTCATATAGAAAAGGAAGTCAAAATGCAAGCAGTGAGTGACACACAGGAATAAGCATAGCACTCAGATGACTTCTGTCGTGGAGTTTTTTGTGTAGCTGATTTTTAAAGATTAGTTATGGTCCATGTCCTGCTATTAAGTCCATGTAGAAGCAACAGTTCACATCACAACATAGAGCTTGTTGTATAGCTGGTCTAAACCAATTGTTGGGTCGTTCAAATCAAATTAAAATTCTAATTTTATTTTTTTTAAATGTGAAAATAGTCTGAGACAAAGTTTCACAGACAAATAGGGTAAAAACTATTTTAAATGCTCATGTTGTGGAGCAGATCAAGGTCAGCTGAACTTGGGAGTTGAGGCCTGTCTTGCATAGCTGTCTTGAGGGAATTTTCCATCTGATGGTTTGGGGATTTTTTTGCCCTATTGTGGAAATAAAGACATATGTGAAACTGAGCTGTAGCTCTGGGCTCAGTTTTCCAACTCAAAAAAGTCAGAGGTATTCAGATGAGAAGTTTTGATTCCATGTCTAACATTGAGTCACTTAAATTCAACGTGAAGTTTTCATTAAAAGTTGGTGTTTATCTGGTGAATGCAAGTTTCCATGTAAAGATTCCCTGGTGATGTTGCTTTTCAACAGTATTTTGCCCGTTAATAAGCAAAAATACTGTTTGCTGTAGTTTGAATATTCAAATGTCCAGCTGTGTTTCCTGGTCATGACTGATCAGAGACGGGCTAATGGGGACCCAGCCCAGGGTGGCCAGTGTGGGAGGGCTTCCTTGGCAGGCTCCATCTGTGAGCCCCGAGCTGAGTGCCTGTACCTGCTCCTCAGACCCACGTTGCTCCTGGAAGCCCAGTCTTGGAGTAGCTGTTGCTCTTTGCAGATTTATCTGCCATCACCTCATCACCTTCAGCTTCCCAGGGCAAGGAGCCACGTTGTCATCCAGGGATGGGAGTGTTAGAGCTTTGGCACTGTCGTTCCATGAAGTATGTTATGGTCTTTGCTTTTTTTTGGATTGTTGTTTGGGTTTTTTTACTGGGGGGGCGAGGGGGGGGAATGCAAGAACCCTTCCTCTGTCTTCCAAGTGTGCAAAGGGAACACTCCATAGCTCCATCTGACAAGTAGCACAAGCAGGGTTGAGCCATGAGAGGACAGGGCCGTGCTTTGCAAGAGCATCTGACTAACTCGGGCAAAGCTAATTTGCTTGACATCATTTCTATACGTAAGACTAAGTCTGTTTGTGTCCCATTGTTATGGCAAATCCCATGATGAACTGCATTTTATTGACTCCTGCTGGCTGTTTGACAGAGCCCAGCAGCAGATTTGAATATGAGCACTGTTCCAGGAAGCTGGCTTAATAGATACTAATTCAGAATTTAAAGGTTGCGGGGCAACAGATGGGCCTCGCAGGGCGCTGTGACAGCTTTACGTCAAGGGGAGGACCCGGGTATTTGGGTACATCCTTGCTTTGGGAGGCAGGGGTGGGTGAAGCAGGCTGAGATGAGTCAGGGGCAGGCAGGGACAGCTAGGGGGGACCTCGAGTTACAGGCCATGCCATTAGGCGATAACATACAGTATTTGGCTAATAGTTTTGTGCCTTTTCTCCTCAAGGCTACAGCATCACACGTTCATGTGTGCTTGTTGGAGGGATGCTGTTCAGGAAGGGAAACACAAGGAGGCCCCCAAGTGGCCTTATCTGTGCTTGTGATTTTTGGAAACTCTTAGCGTCTTATGTGTTGGTTTGTTGGTTATGAGTCTTTGAAGCTCAGGCATGACACTTGGTGGACTTTGGTAGCTTAATCTGCCTTCTGTCTCTTATCTGTGTTTGTGATTTTTGGAAACTTAAAATCTAAAGTGTTGGTTTGTTGAGTACAAGTCTTTTTAGCTCTGGCATGACAGTTGGTGGACTTTGGCAGCTTAATCTACCTTCTAGAAGTGCAAGCACCGAAGCTTGGCAAGGGGAGGGAGAGGAGCTGCTGGTGAAGGTGGAAGATGCTGCTGCTGGGCTTCTGAACGGGGACATTGGGTCTGCCCTGTCCAGATGAACAGGACTTAAGTGTGTGTTGGTCCCAACCTTGGCTGCTTTCAGTGAATGCAGCCTTACTGTTGTTAGCAGTGTTGGTATTGGTCCGGGAGCACTGAGGATTTCCCTT
The DNA here is from genome assembly GCF_964106895.1 of Numenius arquata. NCBI lineage: Eukaryota > Metazoa > Chordata > Aves > Charadriiformes > Scolopacidae > Numenius > Numenius arquata. The sequence continues at coordinate 70,611,200 of NC_133580.1, forward strand.
GCAATGGATAATGCAGCCTAGCCAGCCTGTCTTTATACTGTTATTTTACCCGAATTGAATGCCCACTTCCCATTTGACTGGGCTGTGGGGCCTCATCTTTCTGTTCGACTCAAGATCAGACCTGGGTCCACATGCAGGAGCAAACCCTTTCATACCTGGTGGCTCTAACAGAGTGGTGGCTGTGAAAACCTTTGAGGAAGAGTTTCTGCTAATTTCTCTTGCTGCCTGATTCTCAGGGGGGCGGTGGGGAGCAGAACTGTGAATCTCAAGATAAGCATGAACAAGAAGAGGAAGGCAAGGTGAGCCTGGAGGAAGGCACTGTGTTTAATGAACCTGTAAAATCAGTCACTTCCGACCTGATCCTGTAAAACAGGTCAAAAGAAACAGGACAGAGTATTTCAAAGCAAAACAAAGTTCAAGACCCAGAACTACGTTTGGGGACAGCTGACTGGTTCCAGTAATGGCAGGTCTGTGGAAAGTCAAAGGAGATGCGTATCTCACTGCGGCAGCCTCTGGTTCAGCTGGGTTCTGGTTTCCCGCTTATGCTTTTACAGCCTAAAAACGTGTAGCCTCTATGGGAGCGTGAGCACGTAGGGGCTCGGCTTGCATAGCCTAAACGAACCTTCCCTCTTGGATGTGTGAAGTGAACACAGGTCCCAGCAGAAGAGCTGGCTTTGGTAGTTGTGTTGCAAACCCCTCTGCAGTAGCTCTTGAGCTGGTGGTGTAAAGAATCTGATTGAGCAAAGGCACATCTGATTTTGCTCTGGTTGCCAAGCAGGCCCAAAGTTAGCCCTCTTAGAGCAGTGCCTGTGGCTCACTGTGTGCTCTCATAACTGGGTATCACTTGCCTGAGCTCCTGCATGTGTCCAGCAGCTGGAGGTTAAAGCACTTTTAAAGCTTGCTCCTTTCCCAGCTATAGGGAATTTTACAGCCCTGACTGCCCGTGGATGAGTTCTGTGGTGTCCTCTGCCACTCTGGGAGCAGTGCCCTTTCCGGCTGTCCGGGTTTCCCAGGGTGACCCAGCACACCGAGACGCAGGCAGGATTCCCAAGTTGCTGAAAGACAGGAAATTCTCTTGCCCTTTCCCCTTGCCTTGTTAATACTTCTCTTGACTTTTTTGGTGGCACGTTCACAACTTCTCATGAGCATACATTTGAAAGTTCTCCTCCCTCAGGCATCTCCTGAATTCCTTCCTCCATCACTAACTACGTTTTCCATCAAGATTACAGCAGCAAAAAAATGTTCTGTATGGGCTCAGTGCTCCCCTGTGCATGAAAAATGTGTGCAGGAGCCAACAATCACCAGGAGTTTCTTCCTGATTGTTCCCAAGAAGAATGAGGAGTGACGCAGGCGAAGGACATGACCTTACACCGACACACACACATGCTCTGATACCTGCACAGAGATGCCCATGACCTCAGTGAAACCACAGGGAGTTGGGGGTAGTCAGACCGAGTTGTGTGGCCCCTCACATTGCTCCCTGACCTTCTCCTTCTGGTCTAGCACGGTTCCTTTCAGGTTCATCTTTCCTGGCCTGCCCAAAGCATGTGTCCCCTCTTCCCACCAAGAGCAAGTGGCTCAATGCAGAAGGGAAACACCTGTGTTTGCTCCGTGTGGAGACCAGTCCCATGAACAGGACACAGAGGAGACCCCAATTTTAACCCCAGTCCTGAGCTGTGCCCACAGCTGAGCTGTACCCCACTGAGAAGAAACTAAGAGATCTCCTGGAGTTGGGAGGGAAGATGGAGCAGGTCCTCCTTCCCTCTCCTATTACTCCGGGCACATTTGCACTGGATTCCAGGTAGGGTTAATTTGATTGCTTTTTAAACCATGAAGTATTTGTGAAATGTAGCAATGGAATGCCTCCACTGAAGGCTTTTCAAGAGAATTAATCATAAAGTAGGGAACTGTGATTTTCCCAATTAGCTCTGGCCTAGCTCCAAGCCCTGCTGCAGGCTACAGTAAAACCTCTCTTGGCTGCAGTGGATCCAGACTTGGGCTACTCCCACCATCTGAGTCCCTGGGTATTTAGGCATTTGTCTTTTGAGTGCTATGGGATTCTTAAAAGTTCCCGTTTGTGCTGTTTCCTTTAATAAGAAGTACCATGATACACAGGGAGAGCAAGGTAAGAGATAGAAGTTAATGTGCTGTTCAGTAACAGCAACTCGTAAATGTGCTTTGAACATTACTAGAAGGTGGAGGCGTCCTCCCTGGGCGGAGGACAAAACTCAGGGGCACTTGACTACATACGGGCACAGTTTGGATAGAGCCTGTTGAAATCCTGGGTGTTTTTCCATCAGCTGCCTTAGGCTTTGGAGCAGACCACAAGCGTTCCTGTGACACAGGAGAATTGGGAGTGTCAGTCCCGTTTGGGCCGCTGCCTCTCCTGTGCATGCAGATGAAATTGTAGCAGGATTAACGTTGTCGATTTTGAGCGGTGACTTGTGAAGAACACCTGACCGAGTGGGAATTAGGCTTTGTGCATTTTCCTAGGATTTTTATATCAGCCATCCATCCGTTCTTCATGCCTGCCACAGGGCTTCTGGAGACTGTGCGCATTATCCATAATTTAAGCGAACTAAAGCAAGAATGCTTCTCTCCTTCAATACAAATACTTGTATCTGTTTGTATTGAAAGAAAACTTGACACAGATACGAGCCAAATTCCCTTTGTCTTCAAAACATTTGACTACACTTGTTTAATGTGCATTGCTTTGTTATTTGCTCCTTCTTTCTTCAGCCCTTTAGCCGTGTGCTCCACACGCAGAATTTGTTATGTCAAATGGCATTTTCTGTGGTCATTGTCTAGTTGACATGGAAATATATAGTCAAATATTGACAAAGGTTCCCTGTGTGTACGATAGAAAATCTGACTTTCACGTGCATATCGTGCCTTGTGCTAATGCGGAGCTGAGGCTCTGCCTTGGATTTGCAGTGTTTTAGTAATGTCGAACAGCAAGTTTGTCTTTTATTTGTCATAAAAATAATCTTTGTTAACTTAGAACTTGGGTTCACGCAGATCAGTACATGTGCAGAGAGCCCTGCAGAAAACATCCCATTATTCTTGAAAGAACTCAGCTAGAAAAAAGAACACCTAAGACCCAGCAGTGTGGGGGAGAGTCGGACCTCACACACCCACTGCTGTGTCCCTCCTGAGCCCGTAGGGGTGTTTGGAGCGGGGGGCTCTGCTGTGGCAGATCCGGATGCAAAGAGGTATAGATCAGGGCCTGCACAATCTTCATGTTCTGCACAAAAGCTTTAGTCCAGTCCTTCCCACACATTCAGTTCCTCCAAGTTTTATAGTCCTATGCAGAATGCAAAAAATGATGATTGATAGAAACAATACAAAATCACAATTCCATACGATTTAATGCAAGTCACTGCCAAAGAAACCCAAGCAAGTGTTTCCACATCCCATGAGGAATTAGATGGCACAAAGGAAGCTTGCATTTGCTTCAGGAGGCCCATTATTTCAGAAGCTTGAGCTCAAACATGGGTCCGTCTCAAACTGTAGACCTTCTAAATCTCCTCTCTCTTTTGTAAAGCAACAGGCTGCCCGGGGACAAGACACAAGCTGGAAGTTTATTTGGCCTGTGCGAAGGGTGAGGAAGCAGCAAAGGGAAGAAAGCATGGATGATGAGACCACCACGCACAGTGTCTGACGTGTCCCGGTTTGCCCAGTAAATAGCCCCAAGGGACAAAGTGGTCATCACCTTTGAATGTAATGACCTGACAGTTTTGCCACTCTTGAATTTATCTCTTTTTACTTTTCATTCAGTCAGCTTTAAATGTTCACTCTCCTGCAGCAGGGATCGGGGCTGTAGGATCAGGAAAAGGAGTCTGGGAGGCAGCCAGCACTATTCCAGCTCACCATCCCTGAAGGAAGGCATCTGCAAGGAGGGCAGGAGTCTGGACCACAGGAGATGCAAGTATCAGTCTCTGCCTCCCCGTGTGCATTGGGTAAGCTGCAGATGCTGTGCCTGCCTCCCTGCTGCCATCAGAGAAGCGTCAAAATAGCAACAGGGATGAAAGTATTACAGGCTGCGGAGGTAGTTCGTAGGTGCTGGGGGTTGGCAAACCAATACTTAGTCCTTAAGTAACACTTTGCCTCTGTAGACTGAAAACGGGTCTCGCCCTCGGCGTGCGCTGTGGGGGAAGCAGGCAGCGTGTCGGCAGCCAGCTGAAATTACACGGAGACTGCCCTGGCCCGTCACACCGCAGAGCAAGCGAAGGCTTCTCTGCCTCTTCTTTCGCTGCTTGGCTCCTTCAGCCCTGCCATCCATAAACAACTGAGGGGAGTTTCGGGTGTTGCTAATTTTGATAAAGTGGTTTTAGGAATGTTTTGCCTCTCTGGAGCTTTCATAACATATACTAATGGAGGCTTTTGGCAGGAACAGTAAAGCAAATTGCTCCCACCCTCTCTTAGCATGCGGTGAGCAGTGTCGGTCCCAGCAGGCACGTGACTGGGAGCCTGGATACGGCTCAGCACCTGGTGAGCTGGGAATGCCCTTGGGAAACACCCCAGCTCTGTGTCCAGCAGGGAAGTGCCAGCCCTTGCCCTCCCACACTCGCTTTGCCCACGATCTCTGCCAACTCGTGCAGTTCTCAGGAGCTGCTCATTTTTGAGGGGGAACGTTCTGTTGCTGGGGTTGCACATCCTTGCGCCACGGTTGCCTCTAAGCCTTTATTTCCTTTGCTTTTGAGGGCTTGCATCAGACTTTCAGGCACTATTGAACAGAGACGTTTGTGTTTATCTGCTTACCTGGTAAGGGAAAGGTAAGCAATTTTTATGCTTTAAATGCCTTTCATATCTCCCCAAGGGCATTTAGTTATCTCATTCCTTAGCTGTAGGTACACTTGTAGTGGGTGTTAAGTCAGTTTCCTCCTGCTTTATCTGCAAAGCAATCTGAAGCCCAGCTGAGTTCATAGTCCAATACAGTGATTTACCTTAGAACAAGTAGCATCAGGACTTCACACCGCAGCCTTTCCCGCATTGTTATAATTAAAGACAAAGTTTATGATCGCTTCGTTTACAGCAAATCCCGCTTTCAGGTGCGGGTGCCCGTGTTCGGGTGGTGATGATGATGGGCTGGAGGTGTGAAAAACAGGCCCAACATTTCCCACTTGTGGTGGCAGCAGGAATGACACCAGAGCAGTCTGGGCCCCGACGTTGGTACAGCCAGGGCAGCTCTTGTAGCGAGAGCAAAGTGGTGGTTCCTGGTGTCTCCGAGGATGTCAGGAGCCATCTCTCCTGCCCTCCCGTTCCTTTCACCCCAAGGACTGGCACAGGAGGAGAGGAGAAGAAAATGCAGTCCTATCTAAGAAGGTTTTGGTGACACCAATCCCACTGTGGTTATTCTGGGAATCAGACTGAAATGAGACATGAGCCAGTTTGTTCTTGGTTGTGACACAGCATGTGACTCGTGTCCTTTTTACCAAAGTCTGGGGGAAGTGTGTGTGCAGGGGGGAGGAGGTGCAGGGTGGGAAGGGCACGAAACGTAGGAAGGCTATCTCAGTCTCCCTGGAGTTCTGTGCAGGATGAACAAGACATGCACGTCCAGTGCCTTTTTCTGATATGTACCAAGGACTGTTGGGAAGAAAAATCATTGCCAGACTTCCAGGTGCCAGCGTGTATTTTGTGCCGGGCAATCTTGGTGTTATGCGCTACCATTCTGCCCAGTTGCTGATCAGGATTGTGATCAAAGCAGCAAACGAGGGTGATGGCTGCAGGGAATTGGAACTGGGAGATGGGAGAGGATGGAGATGTGCTGGTGAGACTGGGAGATGGGCTGTGTAGCACCTAGCTGGGAGCAAGGGGAAGAGAAAGGCTGGGTTTTAGAGTGGGCCCAACTGGTAGCCAGCGAGGATTGCAGCATGCCACTGGAGGATTTGGAATGCTTTGCACAAGAAGAGCCTGCAAGGCAAGGGCAACACAATACAGCCACAGTTCAGGGACAGAGATGTAGCTGAGGGTATGTCATGGCCCTTCTGAAGAGGGCAGGATGGTAAGCTATGCCCTCTTTACCTTCAGAACTACCTTCAGCGGGGACAGTGAGCTGGGCTGGCTGGGACAGACAGCTTTTACTGCAGTGCACGGCTTGGCTGAGTATCACTGTGTGGCAGATAGCATCTCGGATGGGAGATGTATGTGTTTTCCGGTCAAGGGTACATCAGAGATAGGGATGTGGGAGCTGGGGGAAACCAGCTTGACTCACTTGAAACGTTGAAGTCCACGAGGACAGTGTTAGGATCTGTGTAACGTCCTGACCCCAGGGGTTCAGTAAGAAATAGCTGTTAACTTCAAAGGGCACCAGATAGCTGCAGCAAGATTTCTTTTAGATGCAACATGTTTGGAGACAGCAATAACATGCGTTCTTATGAGGACTCCCTCACCTGCCCAAATAGTATTTAAGGCTGGGTCAACTATTATTTCTTAAATGCTTTACTGGCATCTGACCTTAGGCTAGCACAGTTGTAGCCTGGAGTTAGAGTTCTTGTTCTATAGTATAGTTCAAGGCACTTGTTTCGGAGCTAAGGAAGTATTGTCACACTACTTTGCATCAGCGCTCCCTGTAGTGGGTTATTCACGTGTGGATCAGAAGCGATACAGCTTGGTGCTTCTACTTCTCCTACACCAAGGGTTCTTACTGTTGTTTTTCTGGAGCTTCCCTCTGCGTGAAGACAACTCCTCTATCCCCCGGAGCTAGCTACCTGGCCAGTTAAATGTGTGCCCACCGGGGTAGTCATACATAGCTTTTAATAGAGTATTTAGCGTAGAAGGAACTTTTGGCCTCTCTCTGAGGTGGACTGCTTAAACACGAGAGGTTAGTCTTATGACTTCTTTTTGAAAGGTATTTTTTAGATTTACTGTAGAAAATTTGCAGGATTATGGACAGGTATCTATTTATTGACCATCAAAACACTCTATTTTGCAACACCAAAGGAATTCACAAGAAAATGTTACCTTTTTCTGTGTGCATGTGTCTGTGTGTACATGTATGTTACCATCTTCATTCAGCTGGAGTAGAAGTTTATATGAAGGGGAAAAGAAAGCCCTACGTCTAGGTAAGATATAGCAACAAGAATTGAGAGCAATGTAATTCCCTTGCTTTCTCTACCTGAATGAGAACTACACAGCAGAAGCCTATGGAAGATGATGACGACAATAATGTATTATTTCTATGATTTATATTTCCCCAGGAAATGCTCCAAAGATGTGTCAACTCCACAAACAGTTTGTAGAAGCGGTGAAGAGGAAGCATTGGTACATAGGATTGGAGGCAGTTGTTGTGGTCAGTAACGGCAGTGCAACGTTACCAGTGAAGTTTCACGGAGAGACACTGATTGCAGATGGGCATGTATCAAACTGGTCCATTGTGAGCCTGCAAGTACAGCTGAGGGGTTTGCAGCAGGATATTTACAAATTGTTAATATCCTGTTTATGAAAGCCATTGTAAACAATCGAAGGCCATTGCCCAAAGGCTCCAATGTTATTTAGATCTACGTAAAAGACAATTCCAGCATTTGCAATGCAGTCGGCAGCTCTGATGATATGTGACATGGTAATCAAAGCTGTCCCACTGTAATCAAATGCACGCAGCAGCGCATTGCATAAGAAAGCTCCAGGAGATCGGGGAAAGAGACTTGCACAGAGACCTCTTTTTTTCCGTTTAGTTAACCTATGCACCCTTTAAAGTGGTTGGTTTGGAAAGATGGGTAATGAGCTTTGCATACAGCAGATCCTTCCTGGAAATCTCCCTCCTGCTTCACAAAGGGGAAGGTTACAAGAATGGAATGGGGGGAAAGGTTGAGAAGCAGGGACGGAGACAGCAGAGGGGGCCATGTTCTGCCTGGGCTCACACATCAGGCATGTTTCCCCTAAACCAGGCCGTCTCCTGTGCTGGGTCAGTGGCCTCTGCTTTGGGAGATACCGGGCTGTGTGTGCCTGGTCTGGGCAGGGTAGGTTAATCCGGGTGTGGAGCTGGAACGCCAGTGTGTTATGTATGAAGGAGTGACCTCTGCCGTAGGCATGCTGCAAGTCAGTGGCCAGAGGTGTCTCATCCTCAGCATCTCATGGGCAGCCTCTATTCGGACTCTTACAAAAATGTAGTTTTCAGGGATGCCTTTTCTTTGAAAGCCCTGTAGAGAGACTGTTGTTATTGAGGGGTTTGACTAGATTCAAAGACCTAACTTGTCTTTGGCAGCTTTGGCTGATTGACCCTTATCAATAGTCCTTTATTTCATGTATGAAGGACAAAGACCCCAGCTGCAGGAGCACTGATCCAAGAACTGCCAGCCCTAGCTTAGTGCTGCTCTTAATTTAACAACCAACACTAATCTAATTAAGCCCAGCCCTGGCCTTTGTCCTGTCCCACTTGATTTACACGCATGCGCTCCCAGTGTCATAAAGGAAATCTCCTGCATCTCTTAAATAACATCAAGCTGCAGGAACGAGGATGAGGGGGTGGATGTGTAGCTACCACACAGAGGCGTTATCCATGAAAGTGTCATGGTCAGCTGACTGGCTGCTGCCACCTCTCCCCAGGGACATCCAGGTGCAGGTTCCTCTTCTTGTCCCCTCTCCCATGCATGCAGCAGGCGACCAGCACCCTCCCTGCCCACAGGTGGAGAGGTAGGAATGAGTTCCTGGGGCCTTTGCCTCCCCTTGGCCCTCGAGCAAGCCCGCGACTCCTTGCTGAGAGAGCAGAGAAACATGCAGGGTCCAAACATGTTCCTGAGATGGGCTGGGGAACAACCGGCTCTGACCACAAAACTGGGGTCTTTGTCCATTCCTGGGGGCTTACAGCACCCAGACCTGCCTATGTGGGAGGAAAAATCAATGTTTCCACCTGTGCTGGAGCTCTCTCTGCCCTTCTCAGCCCCACAGAGGCCTACAGGCTTTCCCTGGGGCTCCCTGTTGGTACCCAGTCTGTGGCTAAGCTGGCTAATCCGTGTCTTCAGTCTGTGACCTAGCAATGGTATCCGGGGAGGCTTGGATACCTGAGGTGATGTTCAGACCATGGATGGGGAGGAGAAGGTGACTAGAAGATGATTTCACATAGTCTGGGTCATCCCCAAACCAAACCCCAGAGGTTTCCATGTACCATGTGACTCATGGGCGGCTCTTGGGAGCTGGTGGTACTCAATTCACTGGAGATCAAAGAATACGGAGTTTTGTAGCAGGCAGGGCCCAGACAGGGAGAACACTGAATGGGAACGTCTAGTTGAGTGTTGCAACCCCAAAGTATTCCCGATCAGCTTCTCTCCCTCTAGCTGCATCTCAGCAAGCAGAGAGCAGGATATGAGCAGCCTGGCTCCAAGCTGATGTGAGCAGGAGGGAGTGCCTGGCTATTATTTTTTTTTTTTTTTTGCCTGGAGTTGTAGGAAAGCTTCATTGGGGACCACAGTGTCCTAGTTTGAAATGTGACTGCGGTGATGAGTTGGGCTCCCGTGTTTATAGGTTCCCTGAGGCAGGCTGTCTCATTGCCTCTGCATGACAACAGCCAGCACAATAAAGGCCTAATCCTGACAGCTTTTTTTTTTTTTTTTTTTTGGTCACTTCAGTAATAGTAATGATTAACAGCAATTATCAGGACAGTAATGGGAGTGTCCCATAATGCTAGTGGACGGGGGAATTCCACTAAGTGCCTTTGCTCCCATGCCTAGCACTGGTTACCAAGCCAAACAAATACACCAGGGACCCATGCCTCTTTCCTAGATTTGGTTTCTGAAACGTGTGCTGGCTAAGCTGGTTTCAGGTGAATGGCTGTTTACTCCATCGTCCCTAATGACACGTTCCTCCATTCCTCATGCAGAGGGTGCCCCAGCTCCCCGTGCGCAGGTGACAGTCACCGCTGAGGTGCAGCCAAAATGGGTGAAGTCCTGGTGGCAGCGCAGGGCCTGTAGCACGAGGTGAGTCACAGCTTGGTGCTGCTCCTTCCCATTCAGCAGGACAAGTGCAGGAACTCCAAGGCTGGGAAGCAGCCCACAAGTCAGCCTTTTCTCTGCCCTTGCCTTGCTTTTATCTCCTCACCCGCTGCATCAATGAAAGGGGCGAAATACACTTGCCAGAGGGATTGGAGCCACTGTAGCTGAGGCTTGCGTGGTGGCCAAGGTTCCCAAAAGGAGCAGAGGAGAGGCAGATGTGCGTCACCTGCGTGCATCATGTATGGTTTAGGCTTTAGCTCCAGCCCAAGGCAGGTCTTCCCTTCCCGCGGACAGTGGCACTCCTATACAGAGTCTTCCTCTTGTCTCCCCCATGCTAGTGCCAGCTGCCCAGATGGAAGGCAGAGGAGAAGAATGGAAGGCAGCGCTGGAGAGCCCGGAGCGGGGACTGACTGCTGAGGTGAAAGCCTGACAGGAGCCGGTGAGTGCCCGGTGAGTCACACCAATCCCCACGCTGGTGGTTCTTGCTGTCATTTCACTGTTCCGACATGGATGTCACTCTCACGACAGAGCTGTCAAGCGGCTGTGCCACATGGTCAGCTGGGAACACGCTTTCACCTAATGATTTCGGTTATACCTGCTGCTGGTCAGGGATCTAAGTGCTGCTCCCGCATGTACACGTGGTGAACCATCAGAGAGGGCAGTCTTCGTATCTACATGTGTTCTCTCTCACAGTGGTTAACTCTCATCTTCCTGGAGAATGAGAAATACTGTTGAAGAGATGACTTCATGAACGGGAAAGAGGTGCCAATGGACAGAAGAGCACACAGGACTGATGGGTAAGGGGCTGGTGTTCTTCTGCCAGCTTGCTTGCAACCTGCTACATGCTGTGGGAAAAACCACTTTTCTCCCACCTTGGTCCTTCTCATACGCTTAACAAATCAGTGGAAGCAAGGAGAAACAATTACTAGATAGATGGACAGGGATGTGGGGGGGCCTTGGTTTGATAACACCCTTTACAAGGGTACAAATAAAATGCTTCCCCAGGTTTAGCAGCAAGTAAAGGCAGAAGCCATGAAAACAGTCCACAGATGAGAAAAGCTACAAACCCCTTGGAGGCTAAGAAATCACTGAGCATGGAGCACTGAGCTGTAATTAGGAAAGGGAAAACACCAGCTGAGTGTTACGAAGTTCTTCCTGCCAGTGAGATGTGTTGAGCCATTCAGGAGTTGCCCAGGGGAGAGTAGTGGAAATGTCATACAAGCCAGAAGAATGAAGCTTTAAAAACTGCCCTGTAGGGAGCAATCCGGCATGGACTGGCAGATCTCTCTGCCTTTCCATCCCCATCTTCTGAAACACGTTGAGATGGATGGGAATTAGCTGTTTGCAAAGTTTTTTTTCTTTCTTTTTATAAATTGCTAGTTAATGCTGACCTCAGAAGTTGGCTAAGAAATCAGCAAATTTGGGGGTTTGTTGTTTTTTTTAAAAAACAGAAAAACATCTGTGTTGTCCTGTAGCTTTGACCTCACCCTGCATTTACAGGAAGAGGCATCAGCCACTTTCAGGCTTGGGGCAGCGTTTTGAACTCTCATAGTTTATAGGAAAGCCTGGTTGTTTAAGAACACTTGACCTAATTCATCCCTCATACATGGCAGATTTAAAACTGACCTTTAGATGGAGTAAGTTTGGCTCAAGGTTTTTCCTTACTCCGTTTCCTCCAGACTATCTCACCTATGTATCCCACTTAAATGTATTCCCTTCTTAGGGTGTTTGTGCTCATATGTGAGCCCTGTTCTTTTTACCACTTATGATTTTCATATTCAATATTAATTTTCTGTAGTCGAAATGCAAATGCTGTCAAGTGAGCTGCACTCCAAGTAGCCGTCTGACCTTTTGAGAGTATTTCTTGAGGATCTCTCATGCTGTGCTAAGAAAGGTTTCTGTATACATAAATTTGTCTTACGTACTAATGTATGCACTCGTGCTGTTTTCAGAAATGCTGCCCTGTTTTCCCAAGAATTTATGAAAATGCTGCTTTTTGTTACTTTGTGTGTGTAACAGTGCCAAGTGCTTCAGTGCAAGGCTGGGAACGATTTTCTTCCAGTTTCGAAAATGCTTACTAACAAAATATTTTGAATTTGCAAATAGGTCTTATTCTCAGCAGACAAAACCAATGCAGATCCAGCCCCACAACGGCATTGCTTAAAACTGAGTGCAGGTCCTACAGAAAGCAGCTGAAGTAAGTAGTATAGTCACTTGCCATGTATGGTTTTAGTTATGTAAAAACACATATATAAAGTGGTAGTTCCTTGCTATGAGCACATGTGTTCTTCTACAGCAAATCACCATGCGGAAAAGTATTTTCAAGCACAGAAAAATGTACATTTCACCTGTATTTTTGCCTCTCTAAGTTGAAAAGGGTATGTTGTTCATAGAAAGTCCTGTGTCATCAGTGACACACAAGCTAACAGACAAAGCTCAATCCGTACCCTTGAAATAATCACGGCTGTGAATCTGCTGCTCTGTCTGAAAAAAAAAAGAGAGAGATGAATACCTGTGACATTGAAAGAGGATTAAGTGTAACATGGCCTTCGTCATAGGATGGTTCGGGTTGGGAGGGACCTTAAAGCCCACCCAGTGCCACCCCCTGCCCTGGGCAGGGACACCTCCCACCAGACCAGGTTGCTCCAAGCCCCCTCCAACCTGGCCTTGAACCCCTCCAGGGATGGGGCAGCCACAGCTTCTCTGGGCAACCTGGGCCAGGCTCTCACCACCCTCACAGCAAAGAACTTCTTCCCCACATCTCAGCTCCATCTCCCCTCTGTCAGTTTTAAACCATTACCCCGCGTCCTATCCATCCATGCCCTTGTAAAAAGTCCCTCTCCAGCTTTCTTGTAGGCCGCTCTTAGGTACTGGAAGGCTCCTCTGTCACTTGGAGAAGGACATTATCATCAATGCATTCCGGGAAGCTCCTGGATTGCTTATACTGCACTGTGGTGTCCCTCCAACAGATAGCAGGGTGGTTGAGGTCCCCCATGAGGACCAGTGTTTATGAAACTGAGGCTGTTCCTGTCTATCTATAGAGGGCCTCATCTACTTGGTCTTCCTGGTCAGGTGGCCTGTAACAGACCCCCACCATAATGTCACCTGTCCCTGCCCTCCATTTAATCCTGACCCATAAGCTCTCAGTCGGCTCCTCATCCATCCCCAGGTGGAGCTCCATGCACTCCTGCTGGTCACTGACACAGAGGGCGACACCCCATCCTCATGTCCCTGCTTGTCCTTCCTAAGTCCCACACCCCACCATCCCATGAGCTCAGCTTGAGTTGAGCCTGTGGACTTAGTAAATAGCGGGTTTTTTTAAAAAGATTGTGATTAAGCCATTGCGAGGTAATAAAAGCAAGTCTTTTGCACAAGTTCCTAAGGTATTTCCTCCTGTACTTGTTACACTTAGTAAAGAAGAAGGTCCTGAAATGTTAGAGCATCCAGGGGGCTCCTCGCTGCTCCGATGCCAAGTGCCATAAATCCATCATTGACTTGACTTGGGTGTGCCCGTTCACCCCAGCAGAAATTGAGGCCACCAGCCGAGATGCGCCCATGATGCTCTGTTGCCCAATGGGTGCTGCCTCTCGGCATTGCGCAGACACGTCGCTCCCTGCGCAGGACTGTGGGATGCCACGCATCTGCCGTGGAGTCAACCCATCGGTGCTCGGGGTGAACATCCTCTGGGAAAACTGGCCTCTTGGAGGTGTGTATCAGCCTTGTTGAACGAGGCGGCTTCCACGTGGAGGAGAGGATGGTGAAAGCCGCCAGCAGGGATGCCAGATGTGGGATCACATGCTGTGGGACACACAACGTTGCATGAAAGGTGAAGCAAAGATGTGTGTGATACTTGTTTTCCATATATTCAAATTGGAAAGAGGAAATTCCAATGAATTGCTCCAATTGTGTCAGAGTAACTTGGTAACTGGATACGGGTACAGGACTATAATTAAATGCTGTCTTTCAGAAGATAAATCATGCAGGAATTTAAGGGTGAAATTAATTATAAAGTGGAAGTTCTACAGTGATGCTACTTTTTAAGGCATCTGTATGCCCACACACAGAAACACTCTACTAATCATTGCAATTCCTTCCTTTACTCATTATGATCCTTGAAAGAGCAGACAATAAAATCCTTAATAAGGGGGATCAGCCCAAATTAAAGCAGCAACGAAAACAGTCATGTGGCATCAAAAAAACCTAATCTTAAAGCGTTACACTGATTGTATGGGGTAAGCCATGGCCCTGATGCTGGAGGGGGGAAAAGAAGGCTTAGAAAAAGATTCCAGCTTTATCATGTCCCACTTACTTGTGGAGGATGAACTAAATATATAAATATAAATAATAATATAAATGCTACTTTTGCACTGATCTTTACTTTTATCTTGCCAACTCTCGTACCATTTGGATAATTAATAAATGTTGCTGACATACAATTTTATAGTAACACATTGCCTTTCTTCATTTCAGCATCTCCACACTTCCATAGAGCTAAGAAAACGCTCCCAAAACAAGGAGGAGTATGATTTGTAAGTACCAGATCTATTCCAGCTCCCTGGATTAATGTGTTTGTTACTTATCGTTGCAATCTGAGCCTGGAGAATGTAGTATATCGTATTCTGTAGTATATCCTGCAATCAACTCTCCTGTATCAATAACCGCTTATAAAATGGAGAAACTATGGATACTTGAGTCATCAGCTGCTAAACTGCACCAATACTCAAATTCCTTATTGTGAGATAAGCTTATCAGCCCTGCAGTAATTGGGTATCACCTTGCCTTTTTTGACGATGGAAAGTGGTAAGGCAGAGGAAGAGCAGAGAAGAAGGTTTTTGCTTTGAAAGGAAAAGAAACACCCGCCATTGCTGAGCAGGTTGTGTAGATAAAGCACACTCTCTATTTCAGGAAGACGTGTATAGTAGGGATTTGGGGGTGGGGTACCCCCAAGGTATCTGATGGTGGGATGTGAGCGCTGAACAAGGCGCTGTCTGATGTAGGACAGAGCACAGGGGCTTCAACAAGATGCTTGAAAGGAATTTTTTTAAAAAGTAGCCATAATTAGTCAACTGGTGTCTAAGTAACTGAAAGATATATTGGTAGAGGGAACTGCCCGGGCTGCGAGGAGGCCACGGGCTGGAGGAGCAATGCGGGGTGAGCACCCACGGAGCTAGAGACCACGGTGGTGGCATTCCTGCAGCCTGTGCTGTAACTTAATGGAGCGTTTCTGCCCCCTGCTCCCTGGCAGCGGCATGTGTGTGCCGAGGATCACTCCAGAAATGCCAGGAGGTGGGAGGCTGGGGACGGCAGCAGGTTTCTGGCCGCCTGCCCTGAGACGTTTTCCCTGAAACTTTGGTTTACGCGTGGGCGGCATTGGTGGCAGTGCAATGGTCCTTCACGTGCAGGCAGAGCCCCCCCCGGGCAGGGGTCGGCTTTGGGTCCACGCTGTGGTGGTGGTGTCGGTGTCCCGCACCGTTACACCTCGCACCGATGGACTGAGGCAAGCAGAAGGCGATGGTGCCGGTCAGCCCCGGGTATCCGTCACCCCGCGGACCCCCGGGCATCGGTGCCTTGGCCGGATCGCTCAGAGGGGACAGGTGATTTTACAGCCCCCCGCACTATTTGCGGTAATTCTTGCTAAAATAGAGAAAACCAAAAGTAGCCGGACAGCAGCCAGGGGGGTCGGGCCGGCCCGGTCTGCCCCCCGCCTCCCACCGACCCGGGGTGCACCCTGCCCGCCGCCCCCGGGGCGGGCGGCCCTGGAGGGCGGCCGGGGCGGCCCGTCCCACCCCGGGGGCGGCGGGCAGGAAGCGAGGAGGCAGCAGGGGCCGGTACCTGCCCCGGGCCCGGCCGGGTTTCATCACCGGCCGGCGGCGGCCCCGCCTCTCCCGCCGGCCCATAAAGGTGCGGGGCGGCGCGGCCGGCAGCCACATCGCTCCCGTCGCCGCTCGCCGCCGCCTTCCCCGCTCCTCCGCCGCTCCCCGGGGACGCCAGGGCGATGGACGCCGGCTGTCTGCGGGCCCGCAGCCTGCTGCTTTTCCTCGGTGAGTGCCGACGCCGGGCCCTGCCGAGCCGCCGGGCACCGCTCCGACGGCCGGCGGCTCCCTGCCCGGGGCGGGAGGGGACCGGGCACCGAGTGGCGGGGCTGGGGCGTTCTCTAGCTGCTGGAAAATCTCTGGGAAGAGGTAAAGGTCAGCTCGCCTTCAGGTGAAGGCGACGAGTTCCTTCTCTGCGATGAAGTCTCGGGCAGGGATGGGTGTACCCGGGTGGCTGCGTGAGCGGAGGAGCGGAGCACACGGGTGTTACTCTCTGCCGTGCTGCTACGGGACGTCTCCTTGCTTGTGCGATGCCCAGGTGTGTCCTGTGACTGAGCAAAGGTGAATGTTCATTCCCCTTCTCCCCAGCTCTGCTCAAAGCAACACGGTCTGTTCTCTCCCACTTTGTCCTGTTGGTCTTCTGCTCCTGCTGCCTTCACCCAGGCCACGCTATGTGTGAGCTCAGCAGGTGAATCCCCGCGGCAGAGACTTCCTTGTGGTAACAAAACAGGTTGTGGCCTCCCTCTGTTTGACACTTCTCCACCTCCTCACCGGCAGCACCTTACTCTATTGCATGACATAAGCGACCTGAAAGTCCAGAGTGAACACGTGTATCCTTAGAGCATGGAGAGTCCTGGAGCCTGGGTGTGCTGTGAAGCAACAACTGCTCCTTGCCACACACCTGCCCTGGGCGCTGGCAGCGACGGGCAGTGGCTGCCGAGAGCTGACCCTGTGAGGGGTGACTGAACTGTGCGGGCAGCAGGGGTTCGAGGCAGCCCCGAGACCTGTCGCGTTCTCGCTTAACGGCAAAGCAAGTTCTCACACTCGTGATGTTGGGCTCAGGGTCGCGGTTCTGATGGAAAGATGGGGAAGCTCCGTTCCCAAGACTTCTCTTTTGGGGCGGATGTTCCCTCATCTGCTCAGCCCACTGCAGCGGGAGTTTCGGTCTTTCTTCTCGGCCAGGTATTTCCATCCCAGCATCTCGCTTGCCAGGACAGTGGGCTGAACATCTTGTAGTCTGTGACTCAGCCACACTTTGCACAAAACTGGCACTGGAAGGAACTGGTGTGTCTTCATGGATTTGTGTACGGATTTATCTATTTCCGGGGCAGGCACAAAATCTAATAGTAAGGGGTAGATTAGTCATAGCGTGATGGCATCATAACGAGTGGCAGGAGCACTTTGCTGCCTTTCCCTCCCAGGTCAGCAGTGTAAGCAGAACTCGGTGCCACTGGCAGACGCTGGGATGACTGTCTGTAGGTGGCATTGTGCCAGGCATTAAGAGGTTCCCTGCTGAAGCTGAACCCAAGTGACAGTCATTGTCAGCTTTATACCCTGGCTACCGTGAGCTTGGTGACCATGTGGCAGAAGGGCAGTGGTGGGAGAGAGCTGTTGCTCACCCCCAAGGAGCCAGGGTGCTGTGACAGCCACAGGGTGATGGAGCCAAGCCCAGGCCCTGCCTTTCCCGTGAGTTACTGCAGGAAAGGAGCCTTGCCACCGGTCTCCTTGCAGTCACCGTGATGCCCAGTGGGTGGGGAGGGCAGGCCTCGGGTATCCAGGCTCACTGGACGGTTTCAGGAGCTGCTGACCGTATGTTTTCCTGCGTCACGTTTGTCTGGCTATCAGCAAATGGGCTGAACATGAAGGTCGCTGAGTCTGGAGATGTGGAAAACATCAGTGGCTGATGTGTCTGGCTGGGAGCAATAATGGATTTCTGCCTCTTCTGTGGAGTAGGGACCTCTGCCCCCTGCCATGTGGTGGAGAGCAGAGTGGCACAGGGGGAGCATGTGAAAGATCACTGGTGTGTAGGTCCCACAGGGCTGGAAGCAGTACTGAGATGATTGGGTGTGCATAATACATAATTATCTGCATTATCTCTGCTTAAGAGTAAGTCCTGGCACAGTGTGGAAGACAATCGTGGGGCTGTAGCAGTTTTGGAGCCATAGTCTTCCGTACAGGCTGGTGTTTCCAGGGCTGCCATAGGGATGCTCTGGCCTGGTCCTGGGCATCCAACTTTGCGTTGGCAGTTCTGAAGTCACGGGTACAAAACCTGAGATGGGGAAACCTGGGTGCTCCTTCCAAGAAACATGTATAGACCCTTCTGTCCAGCTGCCCTGGGTCATTCCTTCGAGCCCATCTCTCTCGGTACCACCACTCCGGTGCCTTCATTTAGACAACAGGCCAAGCATACATAGACCACAGGGGGACGAGGGGTGGAAAGGGCTGAGAGCATCTCCTTTCACATGGGTGAGGAGTGTTGGGCACCTGCCTTGGTGGGCACAGTCAGGTACCAGGTACATCCTAACCGAAACAGCAAGAGGAAACCAGAGGAGGTCTCCTGAGTGCAAGGACGGGGAGGTCTGCCTTCTCTGAGGTGGTTAAAACTGTCTCGAATGACCACTTCTCCTTTCCCAGGAAAAAATGTTCAGTCTACGTGGATAACCTGAGCTCTGGAGATGCTGTGGTTGATGTGAGCAAGGGCTATAGGTGCACAGCCAAATCTTGAGTAAGGCAAAGCTGTTTGCAAGGCTTTCCTGGCTAACTCTGCATCGCTGTGATCCTCATCTGAAGCACAACCACCCACCTAGCCTTTATTGCCAGAGGCGCTTGCGTTGTCTGAGACGGCCTGCAGGCTTCTGTGGCTAGCTGGGGAGGTCAGCAGCAGGGAGACGTAGAAGGTGAGGCACTGGAGTTAGGCAGTGGTAGTAGGGATGCTCACAAAGGCAACGGGGCAGGCGGGCTCACTTCCATGTTTCCTCCTGAGTCTACACAAAGAAGGCCTTAGACAGTCAGACACGCACAAATCAGGTGATGGGTCCAGAGACACCTTGATGTGTCTCTAGAATTAAAGTGGGCTGAGATCCTCTGGGTGCCTGTCACTGGGACACCTCTGCGCTTAGCATTTTCTTGGAAGTGCAACCCACAGGAAAAGTGTAGGCACTACCTCTGTGGCACAGAGACTACGGAGACGCCAAATGTGAAGTAGCTTTGTGGGGTCTTCTTCAGTACAAGACTAGTGATCTTGGATGACAGGCAAAGCCAAGTCAAATGATGATTGCCCTCTCAGAAACCTGACAATTCCCCTTTAAAATGGGTGTAAATCTTGCAAGGAGACTAGTTCTCAGTTACGTGTATCCTGGATATGCATCCTTCATCCTTACCAGTCATCCAGTAAACGGAACCTATAGCTGGCTTTCAGTGGCAGAATTGGTAATTAGCCCTTGCATGTCATCTCTGAGGAAGGCTGTGTGAAGCCAAGGCAGCCAGTCTCTGCCCCTCGTTTTCCTTTCATCTTTCATGGAAGGACGAGTGAACAGCAGCGTTATTCCTGGTC